>NC_091196.1:11760980-11850980 GCF_040958095.1 Procambarus clarkii
GTTGCTGGAGACCTCTGCCAGTGTGTTGCTGGAGACCTCTGCCAGTGTGTTGCTGGAGACCTCTGCCAGTGTGTTGCTGGAGACCCCTGCCAGTGTGTTGCTGGAGACCCCTGCCAGTGTGTTGCTGGAGACCTCTGCCAGTGTGTTGCTGGAGACCCCTGCCAGTGTGTTGCTAGAGACTCCTGCCAGTGTGTTGCTGGAGACCTCTCCCAGTGTGTTGCTGGAGACCTCTGTCAGTGTGTTGCTGGAGACCCCTGCCAGTGTGTTGCTGGAGACCCCTGCCAGTGTGTTGCTGGAGACCCCTGCCAGTGTGTTGCATGAGACCCCTGCCAGTGTGTTGCTGGAGACCTCTGCCAGTGTGTTGCTGGAGACCCCCTGCCAGTGTGTTGCTGGAGACCTCTGCCAGTTTGTTGCTGGAGACCTCTGCCAGTGTGTTGCTGGAGACCTCTGCCAGTGTGTTGCTGGAGACCTCTGCCAGTGTGTTGCTGGAGACCCCCTGCCAGTGTGTTGCTGGAGACCTCTGCCAGTGTGTTGCTGGAGACCCCCTGCCAGTGTGTTGCTGGAGACCTCTGCCAGTGTGTTGCTGGAGACCTCTGCCAGTGTGTTGCTGGAGACCTCTCCCAGTGTGTTGCTGGAGACCTCTGCCAGTGTGTTGCTGGAGACCTCTGCCAGTGTGTTGCTGGAGACCCCCTGCCAGTGTGTTGCTGGAGACCCCCTGCCAGTGTGTTGCTGGAGACCTCTGCCAGTGTGTTGCTGGAGACCTCTGCCAGTGTGTTGCTGGAGACCTCTGCCAGTGTGTTGCTGGAGACCCCCTGCCAGTGTGTTGCTGGAGACCTCTGCCAGTGTGTTGCTGGAGACCTCTGCCAGTGTGTTGCTGGAGACCTCTGCCAGTGTGTTGCTGGAGACCTCTGCCAGTGTGTTGCTGGATATCTCAGCCATTGTGTTGCATGAGACCCCTGCCAGTGTGTTGCTGGATATCTCAGCCATTGTGTTGCATGAGACCCCTGCCAGTGTGTTGCTGGAGACCTCTGCCAGTGTGTTGCTGGAGACCCCCCTGCCAGTGTGTTGCTGGAGACCCCTGCCAGTGTGTTGCTGGAGACCTCTGCCAGTGTGTTGCTGGAGACCTCTGCCAGTGTGTTGCTGGAGACCCCTGCCAGTGTGTTGCTGGAGACCCCTGCCAGTGTGTTGCTGGAGACCCCTGCCAGTGTGTTGCTGAAGACCCCTGCCAGTGTGTTGCTGGGGACCTCTGCCAGTGTGTTGCTGGAGACCTCTGCCAGTGTGTTGCTGGAGACCTCTGCCAGTGTGTTGCTGGAGACCTCTGCCAGTGTGTTACTGGAGACCCCTGCCAGTGTGTTGCTGGAGATCCCTGCCAGTGTGTTGCTGGAGACCTCTGCCAGTGTGTTGCTGGAGACCACTGCCAGTGTGTTGCTGGAGACCCCCTGCCAGTGTGTTGCTGGAGACCCCTGCCAGTGTGTTGCTGGAGACCCCTGCCAGTGTGTTGCTGGAGACCTCTGCCAGTGTGTTGCTGGAGACCCCTGCCAGTGTGTTGCTGGAGACCTCTGCCAGTGTGTTGCTGGAGACCTCTGCCAGTGTGTTGCTGGAGACCCCTGCCAGTGTGTTGCTGGAGACCCCTGCCAGTGTGTTGCTGGAGACCCCTGCCAGTGTGTTGCTGGAGACCCCTGCCAGTGTGTTGCTGGAGACCCCTGCCAGTGTGTTGCTGGAGACCCCTGCCAGTGTGTTGCTGGAGACCTCTGCCAGTGTGTTGCTGGAGACCTCTGCCAGTGTGTTGCTGGAGACCCCTGCCAGTGTGTTGCTGGAGACCCCTGCCAGTGTGTTGCTGGAGACCCCTGCCAGTGTGTTGCTGGAGACCCCTGCCAGTGTGTTGCTGGAGACCTCTGCCAGTGTGTTGCTGGAGACCCCTGCCATTGTGTTGCTGGAGACCTCTCCCAGTGTGTTGCTGGAGACCTCTGTCATTGTGTTGCTGGAGACCCCTGCCAGTGTGTTGCTGGAGACCCCTGCCAGTGTGTTGCTGGAGACCCCTGCCAGTGTGTTGCTGGAGATCCCTGCCAGTGTGTTGCTGGAGACCCCTGCCAGTGTGTTGCTGGAGACCCCTGCCAGTGTGTTGCTGGAGACCTCTCCCAGTGTGTTGCTGGAGACCCCTGCCAGTGTGTTGCTGGAGACCCCTGCCAGTGTGTTGCTGGAGACCCCTTCCAGGTTGTTGCTGGAGACCCCTGCCAGTGTGTTGCTGGAGACCCCTGCCAGTGTGTTGCTGGAGACCCCTGCCAGTGTGTTGCTAGAGACTCCTGCCAGTGTGTTGCGGGAGACCCCTGCCAGGTTGTTGCTGGAGACCCCTGCCAGTGTGTTGCTGGAGACCTCTGCCAGTGTGTTGCTGGAGACCTCTGCCAGTGTGTTGCTGGAGACCCCTGCCAGTGTGTTGCTGGAGACCTCTGCCAGTGTGTTGCTGGAGACCCCTGCCAGTGTGTTGCTGGAGACCCCTGCCAGTGTGTTGCTGGAGACCTCTGCCAGTGTGTTGCTGGAGACCTCTGCCAGTGTGTTGCTGGAGACCCCTGCCAGTGTGTTGCTGGAGACCTCTGCCAGTGTGTTGCTGGAGACCCCTGCCAGTGTGTTGCTGGAGACCTCTGCCAGTGTGTTGCTGGAGACCTCTACCAGTGTGTTGCTGGAGACCTCTGCCAGTGTGTTGCTGGAGACCTCTGCCAGTGTGTTGCTGGAGACCTCTGCCAGTGTGTTGCTGGAGACCCCTGCCAGTGTGTTGCTGGAGACCTCTGCCAGTGTGTTGCTGGAGACCCCTGCCAGTGTGTTGCTGGAGACCTCTGCCAGTGTGTTGCTGGAGACCTCTACCAGTGTGTTGCTGGAGACCTCTGCCAGTGTGTTGCTGGAGACCTCTGCCAGTGTGTTGCTGGGGACCCCTGCCAGTGTGTTGCCGGGGAGTAGACGTGATGTTTTAGCACCGTGACAATACTGTATAGGACTGGCCCATGATTTACTGAGACTGGTAAGTCGCTGACGTGAGGACCAGAGAAGACAGACCCAGGGAGGGAACCTTGAGCAGTGTACGATAGAAGTGGACTCGCCGGGAAAGAAGAATGCAGAAGTTGTATAGTGTCCTGTGGTAAAGTGACACCTGCAGTGTTATGTTATGTACATGTGTGTATATAGTCAAGAGGTTCACTTGGTGATGGTTATGTTTAGTGTTGTTTAACCCCTTTTTCTTTAGATTAATTATTACTGCCAGTTCTTAATAACTTACTTGTGACTGGGTGGAATCGAGTAAGAAGAGGCACTAAGGCCCCATATACTGTCTGATAAGAAAGGATCCCAGTTACTGGCTAAGTGAGGCCGTAACAGTTACAATTATACAATAAACGTAAATTACTTTAAATTGTAATTTATGTAGAAACTCGTTCCTTTCAGGAAGACAGTATGATTCAAGGCTTCTTGAATTGTGTACTTCTTAGCAACGTTAATTTACAGCAATGTTCATTAAAACATTCGTTGTTTTGTGTAACTGTTGCGCTTTTGTTTGCTTTTTTGTAACTGATGGTAGAGGATTAATGGAATTATGATTAAGTTCCCGCGACCCTTCCAGGGAATACTATTGCGACAGAAAGACGCAGGTGCTCTCCTTCAGGAAGTCAACTATATCCATCTCTTGTTTCTGAGGTGTGTTAAACACTCCTCTTCTTGAGGTCAACTCGTGCCTTGTACTCAGGGATAAACAGTCACCCAGGCCTAATAGATTTTCAATCATGTCTGAGGGTTTGATCCCTATAAACCTTGTGATTGCATAGTAGGGCACCAGTTACTCCTCAGGCAGGAACACAAACACAAGTATGAACTTAAGATATTAGAACGTTAAAACTATTATATACAAAAATCCCCACTGGGCAACTTGTAAAACTACAATATAATTCACTGTATGGCTTGTTATAATATCTTATCCACTCAGACTCTGCCAATACGCAAGAAGCAAGAACAAGATGAATTACAGTGACTTAACTACTAGAAAGATATGTACAAATCCACAAGGGCCGTAACGAGGTTTCAAACCTGCGTCCGAGAGCATCCCAGATACCGCCTTAATCGACTGAGCTACGACATGGTCAAAAGGAGTTGAAGGATCCAGCAGGATCCAGGAAGTTAAGTAGAACTTCGGTTTCAACTCCTTTTGACCATGTCGTAGCTCAGTCGATTAAGGCAGCGTCTGGGATGCTCTCGGACGCAGGTTCGAATCCTCGTCACGGCCCTTGTGGATTTGTTCATTTGATGCATCACGCAGTTGTGATTTCTGTGTGTTAGAAAGATATGTTCCCAACTCCAACACCACCTTGAGGCCTCCACGCGACGCTACTCCAACACACTCGCAGTCATGGGGCCTAAGTCTTGCTGAGAGATCCACCATTCCCTCACAAACCGCCTGTCAGTAATGCAAATACAGTAGCTGCAGCAGTTTGGAGGTTAAGGCTCAGAGGCAGTTGCAGGCAGAACTGGAACTCAAAAGTTATAGCAGACATAGAATGGCTGCAGTCTGAAGCAGAACAAGTTCAGAAGAAGTTAGAAGCATATCAAGTTCATAAGAAGTTAGAAGCAGACTAAGTTCATAAGAAGTTAGAAGCAGAACAAGCTCAGAAAAAGTTAGAAGCAGACCAAGCTTTAAAGAAGTTAGAAGCAGATCACGCTCATAAGAAGTTAGAAGCAGATCACGCTCATAAGAAGTTAGAAGCAGATCACGCTCATAAAAGGTTAGAACCAGAACAAGGTTAATGTTATTTATTTGTGTATTTAAAAGTCAGAAATTAGGTCAGCGGAATTGAGATTGAAATCAGATGACACAGGTTTGATTGACTTGGGACACTTGGCTATGTTAAAACAAACTAAAATGACAAGTTTCCTTTCTTCTGTGAGACTCAACCGGACCAGATCTTCCCTTACTTTCAGAAGTTGACCCAGACTATGGAATGTCCAGAGACACAGTGGCCCAGAGTATGGTGAGCCCAGAGACACAGTGGCCCAGAGTATGGTGAGCCCAGAGACACAGTGGCCCAGAGTATGGTGAGCCCAGAGACACAGTGGCCCAGAGTATGGTGGGCCCAGAGACACAGTGGCCCAGAGTATGGTGTGTCCAGAGACACAGTGGCCCAGGGACACAGTGGCCCAGAGTATGGTGTGTCCAGAGACACAGTGGCCCAGAGTATGGTGGGCCCAAAGACACAGTGGCCCAGAGTATGGTGGGCCCAGAGACACAGTGGCCCAGGGTATGGTGGGCCCAGAGACACAGTGGCCCAGACTATGGGTGGCCCAAAGACACAGTGGCCCAGGGTATGGTGGGCCCAAAGACACAGTGGCCCAGACTATGGTGGGCCCAAAGACACAGTGGCCCAGGGTATGGTGGGCCCAGAGACACAGTGGCCCAGACTATGGTGGGCCCAAAGACACAGTGGCCCAGACTATGGTGGGCCCAAAGACACAGTGGCCCAGACTATGGTGGGCCCAAAGACACAGTGGCCCAGACTATGGTGGGCCCAAAGACACAGTGGCCCAGACTATGGTGGGCCCAAAGACACAGTAGCCCAGAGTATGGTGGGCCCAAAGACACAGTGGCCCAGACTATGGTGGGCCCAAAGACACAGTAGCCCAGAGTATGGTGGGCCCAAAGACACAGTGGGCCAGAGTATGGTGGGCCCAAAGACACAGTGGGCATACCTGATCAGTTGGTGGGAAAAACATAGAGGATTTATATATCTAAGACCTTGAGTGACAGCTTTGAAAACAATGACGTCAAGGTGGTGGATCTTGTGATCTTGTTCCTAGAGCATACTGACAGATCAGACAACTGCGACAAGGCCCAGCTCAGTCTTTGGTGAAGTTTGCACAAACGTAATTTATTAAGTGATTAGATTCAGGAGAGTTTAGGGATCTGAACTCCAACAAATTTACTCGTGGTTTAAAGAGTTCTTAGCTTTATTCTTTATCTTGTGGCTTTGTATCTGTCTGAGAAACTCCCAAGACACATTTATAACTTAGCTTCTTCATTCAGAAAAGCTGTCTATGGCACTCACAATTTGTGCGGGGAGGAAAACTAAATGGTTTACGGTGTTTAGGGACAGAAAGTACCTGCTATAAATCCTTTATGGATTTTAAATCCAATGGGAAAATACAGAGTGCAAATGGCAGGAGGTAGAAATTTTGATGGATCAGGAATCATTCATAACCTTAATTGTTTACATAATTGTTTTTATTTTATTTTTATTTTATTTTTATTTTATTTTTATTTTATTTTTATTTTATTTTTATTTTATTTATTTTTACATTTACATAATTGTTACATAAGTGTTTTACATAATGCACAGTCGACAGAGACTAGCGAAGTAATAATCATTCAGGAAGTTATGGGCGATTTCCCTAAGTGTACCTTAAAGAGGGGTGTTAGTCCACAATTACCTGTTACTGGCGACTATTCAATTTTGGGAAATGAACTCCATGGAAATCGAGTTAAAAAGGACGACCACTCAGTAAGTCTAACCCAGCCAAAGGTGGTTATGGCTCAGACAATCTCTGAGATAAAGTAGCATTCCCAAGCAAATGCTGTGACCCAGTCCAAATCATGGACTTAGGGGATCTCAAGTACCAGTAACCTTCAAAAAACCAAGTCAGGAGACCATGGTAGACTCTCAGGAGTTAATGGGGAGCACCATCCCCATTAACCCATCCCCTCCCCACCCTCACCACCTTAATGGGGAGGATGGGGAGCACCTCCACCCACAACACCTAGGGCAAGGGGTAGGGGAGAGTGTACTCCAGATACCACATCTAGCTCTTCAGACTTGAAACAAAAATTAAATTTTATAAATCAGCAAAATACTGATCCTACGTTGACTGACTTGCATATTAAGGCAGTCACTGAGTCAAAGACAGAATTGGAGGCTATGACTTATTACTGCACTAAAGAGGTGTTGATGCAGTAGTGGAGACCTAGGAGCTCACCTGTGTCACACAAATTTGGGAGGTAGTTAATCAAGTAGTCCTACTGAGGTTTTATAAGGAAAAGGTGTTAAGTGTAGCCCATGATTCACAAATAGATAGTCAACAGGGTGTCACTAAAACCTATAATAATATAAATGGATATTTCACTTCGCCAGGATTAAAGTAGAATATTATAAAAAAATATTGTGATAAATGTCCAGTACGTTTAAAAACTGGCAAACCAAACGAAGTAATACCAAAAGTCTCCCTATAGCCCATCGTGGTGGCTGAGGAACCCTTTACCCATGTTGTTGTGGCAGGAGTAGGCCCGTTACCTACAACCAAGAGTAGTAATTTGTATCTCATCAGCATCATGTATCAGGCTACACACTTCTCACTCAAATTCTGTACCATCTTTTGACTGTCAAAAATAATGCACTCAGATAATGAGGACAATTTCACCTCCAAAAGTTGTCAACAATTTTGTGGGGAGTTTGACCTCCTCCATAAAACATCTACTACTTACGATCAAGAGAGTTAAGGGGCTTTGGAAAGGGTTCATCGAACCTTTCAACAAATGGTGAGAACATTTTGAATGGAAACAACCAGGGGACTTGGTTGATGGACGTCCACTAATCGTCAAGGGACTGAGGAATACAGTTCATGGATCCCTGGGGTGTTCTCTCCCCTCCCCCCTCCAAGTACATCAGTCCTTGGGCATGACGTTTGAAGTCCACTCACCATCTTGCAGGAAGCCCCAGGAGTGTTGTCTAGGAAAATGATATGAGTTGCAGATAAATAAAAAGTAAGCTAGAGTTTAGCCTCATCTAGAAGGAGTCTTAAAGTAAAATAATAGTGGAATATGACAGAATGGGAAGGGTCAGAGAGTTTGAAGTAGTTGATCAAGTGATAGTTCTAATGACACGACCAGGATCGACAGTATCCCATAGGTTCCATGGTCCAAATCTGTTGGTATAGAAGCAGAGCACCACCAATTATGTTATTAAAACTCCTGAACTTAGGAAAAGGGAACAAATAAGCCACAATAATTGATGAAACTATTTCAGAAAACGGACACTAATACCCCATTTTGTACTGTTTGTAAACAATGTGGACAAGTGTTGGGGGGTATTTAGAATATTTAGAATATTAGTATTTAGAATATACTAATGCTCATTTCCCACATTTTAGCAATGGGGAGTGGCTCTCTAATATCCAGAAGCTGTTGGAAAAAATTTCACCAGATCACAAGCAGGATTTGGAGCAGTTGCTGTCTTCACAAGGTGACATCTTCAGTGACGTCCCCACACAGGCTACAATTATTCACCATGGCATTAAGGTGAGAGACAGCCAACCAGTCAAGTCACATCAATAGTGTAAACCTTTTGAAGTTGGGCATAATCTGGAAGAGTTTTTTTTTTTTTTTTTTTTTTTTTTGAGATATATACAAGAGTTGTTACATTCTTGTACAGCCACTAGTACGCGTAGCGTTTCGGGCAAGTCCTTAATCCTATGGTCCCTGGAATACGATCCCCTGCCGCGAAGAATCGTTTTTTATTTACTTAGTTTTTTTATTTATTTAGTTAACATCATGCTCCAAGATGGAATGGGAAGACCAAGTAACAAATTGCAGCCGTCTTTGTATTTTACTGCCAAAGCCAGATGGAACTGCGCGGTTGTAAGCATATTAATGTAGACTAAATGCAGTGGTTGTTGATGACAATTTTCCAATCCCCTGTTTAGAAAACTACACAAACAGTATTGGTCAAGCTAAGTTCGTAACTAGACGCGATATGTCTAAAGGATATTGGTACATTCTCATAACCCCAAGAGCGCCGGAAATGAGTGCTTATGTAACTCCAGATGGACTGTTTCCATTCTCAGTCATGCATTTTGGATTAAAAAACACTCCAGCTATCTTTCGACGTCTCACGATCTTAGTGTAAAGAGATATACCACATTGCCGAGGTTACCTGGACAATATTGTTAAGTACCATGATATGAGAGGACCCCCTAAAAGGGTTAACTAAATCATTGAAATGGTAAAACGAGATCAATTTGACTGTAAATTTACACAAGTGTACATTTACCTAAAAGTGTACATATACCTAAAAGTGTACATTTACCTAAAAGTGTACATTTACCTAAAAGTGTACATTTACCAAATAACTATGTTATTTGTGTTATGGGGTAGGAAATAGAAAATAATTATCACTCATGGATAAAATAAAGGAAATTGTGAATTTCCCAGTATAAACTAGCAAGAAAGAGGTCCAAATATATATATGTGAGTATGTGAGCTTCATTACATACGTTTTGTCTGAATTATGCAGCGATTGCCGCTCCCTTGACCAACTTGCTATGAAAAAATGTAAAGAATACATAGTATTGGGAATGCCAGGATGTCTTTACTAAACTAAAAAAATCTTGTCTCTCATGGATGGAATGTTCTGTCTTCCTCGGTTGCTCATATAGCTACCAGAGAATTGCTCGTCCTCACTGTTCCAAACTCGTCCTCACTGTTCCAAACTCGTCCTCACTGTTCCAAACTCGTCCTCACTGTTCCAAACTCGTCCTCACTGTTCCAAACTCGTCCTCACTGTTCCAAACTCGTCCTCATTATTCCAAACTCGTCCTCACTGTTCCAAACTCGTCCTCACTATTCCAAACTCCTCCTCACTATTCCAAACTCCTCCTCACTATTTCAAACTCGTCCTGACTATTTCAAACTCGTCCTCACTGTTCCAAACTCGTCCTCACTGTTCCAAACTCGTCCTCACTGTTCCAAACTCGTCCTCACTATTCCAAACACGTCCTGACTATTCCAAACTCGTCCTCACTGTTCCAAACTCGTCCTCACTATTACAAACTCGTCCTCACTGTTCCAAACTCGTCCTCACTATTCCAAACTCGTCCTCACTGTTCCAAACTCGTCCTCACTATTCCAAACTCGTCCTCACTATTCCAAACTCGTCCTCACTGTTCCAAACTCGTCCTGACTATTACAAACTCGTCCTGACTATTACAAACTCGTCCTCACTGTTCCAAACTCGTCCTGACTATTACAAACTCGTCCTCACTGTTCCAAACTCGTCCTCACTGTTCCAAACTCGTCCTGACTATTACAAACTCGTCCTCACTGTTCCAAACTCGTCCTCACTGTTCCAAACTCGTCCTGACTATTACAAACTCGTCCTCACTATTACAAACTCGTCCTCACTGTTCCAAATTCGTCTTCACAATTCCAAACTCGTCCTGACTATTCCAAACTCGTCCTGACTATGTCCAAACTCATTAAACTATGAAGATGCATCAGACCTATGAGTAGGTGCGTTATTGATGCAAGAATGAGATGATGGCATTGACCACCCAGTACATTAATATTCAAAGAAATTCACTCTGTCCAAGGAACTATTCAACAGTGGAGATTTTGTGGCATAGTGATAACAGTGGAATAGCCTGGAGATCAGGTCATTCATCAGCCTGAGTTTTGTATAAGATTCACATTATTTGATGACCAGACCACACACTAGAAGGTGAAGGGACGACGACGTTTCGGTCCGTTCTGGACCATTCTTGACTTGAATGGACTACAATCGACTTGAGAACGGTCCAGGACGGACCGAAACGTCGTCGTCCCTTCACCTTCTAGTGTGTGGTCTGGTCATCATACTTTAGCTACGTTATTGTGACTCATCGCCTGCTTCCCATTATTTCATTTCGTTCTCTGTCTTCTTATGTGCCATGTGTTCCTTTAAGGCTGTTGTTGGATGCATGTTACCACTGATCTCTCCCTCTCCTACCCTGTCTAGGGCATTTCAGGACTTGGATAGCTTTTACAGCATCTAACACTGTTTCCTTAATTACTTTCCTTCCATCTGAACTCTTTAATACTTCGACAAAGGTTTCGTTTGTTCTTACTCCCCAAATTTCTACTGTCTGTTTGATTAATTCCTTTCTGTTATTTTACCACTTCCATTGTTGCCTTCCCTTCCTCTTCCATCGTTTCCATTTAGTTCAGTAATCTATTCATACTTGCCTTTCTTTTGCAATTTAGTTCCTTCAGTTCTTTTACCCGGTTTAAAGTTGCAATACGGAGTTGTTCGCTCCAGTCAAGTTTTACATTTAGGCCTTTAATAACCTCATCCTTTATGCCCTTTATGCCTACAACCTCTTGCAATTTTTTAAGCTGCCTTCCCAGAGAAACATTTCTTTCTTTCAGTGCCACTATGTCCTCTTCCCTTGTCCTTCTCTCCTCCTTCACCTCTTCCTACATTTTTGAACTGTCTCTCAATAGCTCCTCTATGCTTTCCGCCTCCTATGGAAATGCCCTTCCCGTGTTCCTCATTCATGCATTCCTCTAATGCTATAAATCTTTTCTAAATGGCTGGATTTATATGTTAAGGTTGCTGCGTATATTATCTTATCCCTCCCTCGTAGCTGGCCCCATGAAACTCTAACAACACAGCAGGTACACAATCCCAGTATGGCTTGCATTAATTGTATAACAACTCACGCTCCACTCCACACTGATTGGTAGTGTGGGTGGCTCCTCGTCAATGTTTGTTTAGCCCGCCGCTGTGTGTGTGGTGGTGGTTGGGGGGGGGGGGGTAGGGGGGCCCTGTGCCCTGGCTGGTGTAGGAGGTGTCGTGGTGGTGGTGGTGGTGGTGGGGGGGGAGGGGGGCCCTGTGCCCTGGCTGGTGTAGGAGGTGGTGGTGGTTGGGGGGGAGGGGGGCCCTGTGCCCTGGCTGGTGTAGGAGGTGGTGGTGGTGGGGGGGGAGGGGGGCCCTGTGCCCTGGCTGGTGTAAGAGGGGGGGGGGTGGTGGTGGTGGGGGGGGGAGGGGGGCCCTGTGCCCTGGCTGGTGTAAGAGGGGGGGGGGTGGTGGTGGTGGGGGGGGGAGGGGGGCCCTGTGCCCTGGCTGGTGTAGGAGGGGTCGTGGTGGTGGTGGTGGTGGGGGGGGGAAGGGGGGCCCTGTGCCCTGGCTGGTGTAGGAGGGGTGGTGGTGGTGGTGGGGGGGGGAGGGGGGCCCTGTGCCCTGGCTGGTGTAGGAGGGGTCGTGGTGGTGGTGGGGGGGGGAGGGGGGCCCTGTGCCCTGGCTGGTGTAGGAGGTGGTGGTGGTGGTGGTGGGGGGGGGGTAGAGGGGCCCTGTGCCCTGGCTGGTGTAGGAGGTGGTGGTGGTGGTGGTGGGGGGGGGGGTAGGGGGGCCCTGTGCCCTGGCTGGTGTAGGAGGGGTGGTGGTGGTGGGGGGGGGAGGGGGGCCCTGTGCCCTGGCTGGTGTAGGAGGGGTCGTGGTGGTGGTGGGGGGGGGAGGGGGGCCCTGTGCCCTGGCTGGTGTAGGAGGGGTGGTGGTGGTGGTGGGGGGGGGAGGGGGGCCCTGTGCCCTGGCTGGTGTAGGAGGGGTCGTGGTGGTGGTGGGGGGGGAGGGGGGCCCTGTGCCCTGGCTGGTGTAGGAGGTGGTGGTGGTGGTGGTGGTGGGGGGGGGTAGGGGGGCCCTGTGCCCTGGCTGGTGTAGGAGGTGGTGGTGGTGGTGGTGGTGGTGGTGGGGGGGGGTAGGGGGGCCCTGTGCCCTGGCTGGTGTAGGAGGTGGTGGGGGTGGTGGGGGTGGTGGTGGTGGGTGGGGTGGGGTAGGGGGGCCCTGTGCCCTGGCTGGTGTAGGAGGGGTGGTGGTGGTGGGGGTGAGAGCATCAGGGACACCAACGTCAGCCTGCCGTCCTGGCCACTTCACTTCACTACTTCGTTCGAAACACACAATATCTGCTTTCTTTCTTTAAATTTTTATTTGTTTCTGTTAGCTTGCCAGATATTCATTCACTCGTATACCTGAACTCCCTCCATGGGTCAGGTCACACCCACTGTGTGTGTGTTTGCGTGTGTGTGTGTGTGTGTGTACTCACCTAATTGTGCTTGCAGGGGTTGAGCTTTGGCTCATTGGCCCCGCCTCTCAACTGTCAATCAACTGATGTACAGACTCCTGAGCCTACTGGGCTCTATCATATCTACATATGAAACTGTGTATGGAGTCAGCCTCCACCACATCACTTCCTAGTGCATTCCATTTATTAACTACTCTGACACTGAAAAAGTTCTTTCTAACTGTCATGTTCACAGAAAATGGTACCATCCGTTTTCTATGTGTGGCAGAGCAGACGCCAGGGAAGGTAAACAAGAGCGTACAGGACGCCCGCCAAGCTTGGTAGCTACTAGTCATGTATCAGTTTAACTAGTAAAGTCAGTAACCAAGCGATGGCTTTATATCAACCCCACAACCAAGACTTCCTCAGTAACACACAAACACCACATTGGCGACGAGGATGAACTGGGAATGCAGGTATTTTGTTCAACTTAAAACAAGGAAGGAGCATGCTGTCTCGCCCAGAGGAGAAAGGAGAAATCGTGCTGTGAGCACCATACCCGATGCTATGTGCTAATCAATGCTGTGTGCTAACCAATGCTATGTGCTAACCAATGCTATGTGCTACCCCAAGCTATGTGCTGACTCAAGCTGTGTACTGAGTAATCCCAACCGATGCTGTGTACGAAACGACGCTTTGATGTGTACAAAACCTGATGTTGTGGTTACGAAACGACGCTTCGTGCTACAAAATTCTTCACGCTGTGAACAACTGCTGTACCAACTGCTGCACCAACTGCTGTACCAACTGCTAACTACTGCTGTACCAACTGCTGACAACTGCTGTGCTGCTGTGAGTAGGAACAACACATGTACACAAGGGCTAGGTAAGAAGTCAGTTGCTGCTATATTGTGCACTGTTGTGAACTTTTGCATTAAAATGCTTGTGTGCTTTGCAAAATTAAAGTAATTACAGTGAATTCTTGACTAACATATACAGTGCAGTAAGTGTTTAATATTCTGAGGAACATTTAAGTGATAAGTTACATTTATTCAGTAAAAATGGCAAATATACCTGAGTTTCCTGCATTTGATCCTGACTGTGATCAGACAAACCTGTCACAGAGGTGGGTCAAATGGCTTAAAAGGTTTGAAAATTTGTTGATAGTTTCTGACATCAAAAGTGCTGAAAGAAAGCGTGCCTTTCTACTTCATTATGCAGGTGATAGAGTTTGTGACATCTTTGACACACTGAAAGACACTGGTGGTGCCAAAGATTATGACACTGTCAAAGCCAAATTAACTGAACATTTCAAACCAAGGCAAAATACTGCAATGGAAATTATGCATTTCAGGAGAGCCAGACAACTTTCTAATGAAACCGTTGATCAATACCACACACGTCTGCAAGGTTTAGCAGCCCATTGTGAGTTTGCTGATGTTGACAAAGAAATCAAACAGCAAATAATTGAAATATGCACATCTACACGTCTTCGTCGAAGAGCTCTAGAAATTGTGGATGATGACAGTTCTCTTACCAAGATACTGGATATGGCTCGCCGAATGGAAGATGCTGCACGTGATGCTCGTGTCATGGAGTGCAGTGCTAACAACGGTTCTGCCACTGTTACTAACAGTGATGAGGTATGTAAGGTTCAGGGAGGACATCGTAATCAAAGAAGATATCATGGCAAACCTAACAGTAAATTTAGCCGAGAACCACATCACAACTGGGGTCAAGGAACAAGACTCAAGCAGTCACAACGACCCACATCAGAGGGTGTCAACAATAAATGTTACAATTGTGGAGGAGACTACCCACACCAAGATAATGTTTGTCCTGCTCAAGGTAAGAAATGCTATGAGTGTGGAAAACTAGGTCATTTTGGTGCTATGTGTCGGTCTGCACTAAAGAAACCACAGTCTATGAATAAAAGCACTGTACGAGGATCAGGTCATAGGTGTCGAGGTGGTAAACACAATATTGCACCTCATATCCAGAATGTTAATAATAAATGTGACGGAGTTCCCCCCCTTGTAATTCTCCCCCGCCTGCAGTAAGAGTCATGTCTACTTTTCCCAAGCGTTCTCTACGTTGCAGGCTACAATTTGATATATGGGAGAGAGTGAAGTGTTCTCGGAGAGCCGAGAAATTTGTGAAATAGTAATATTTTGGCCTGTGGTTTAGGCCCTTTAGGGAGCCAAGATGGCGCTTACCTCCCTGATCTCCCGCCAAAACCGTGTGACGTCAGTGGCACCGGATTGGTCACCGACAGCAATGTGGCACCGGGAGCCAATGAAAACCTCCCGTGGCAAAAGTGACGTCACGAAGGAAGGGGGTCCGGCCCGCGAGCCGGGCTGGCGCCATCAGTCAGACACGACACGTCATAGAGGTCGGACGTGCGACGGTTGGTCCTGTCAGTTGGACAGTCGTTTCCCGCTCCCGTGGATTTACGCGTCACCTGAAGTCCGCCAGTACTCTGAGAAGTCTTCCCTAGTTTATGTGTTGAACCAGAAGAGGGAATTGACGGTTATTTGAGCAGCAAGTGCTCCAGTCAGGTGCTGTGCAAGAAGCAGTGAAGCCGTGCAGTGACGTATGTTGACGTCTGTGGCAATTCACCAGTTCGTGACAGCGTAGTGGCTGACAGAGCCACTGGGTAGCTGAGGAAGAGAGGACTATTTGGGGAAACCGGACGACTGTAGCTGAGACGTAGGCGACAGCCGTTGCTGGGAGAAGACGACGGCCAGGAGACCGACTCCAACCTTCAAGAAGTCAAGAAGGAGCACGGACCTGCAGTGAGGAGGCACGGAGACGACGCGCTAAACGGTGGGACGACGAGAGGCTCTGGTAGGACACGACGTGTAGTGTGGGGGCGTTCCCGACACGAGGACCAGGAGCTACATCTCGACTCTCATCGGAGGATAGGGTGAAGTAGGTGTTTCTAGTTCCCTCCCCATTCCCCTTTAGTTAGCTATGTTATTCGGCTATATTATCTAGCCTGAGGATTTTATATGTCGTGAGCAAGTCTCACCCATGTCACGGTAAAGCACCAGTGTGCTAGACAGTACTATCAAGAGTACTTGTAATAATCATGTTGATTATTGGTGTGTACAGGCACCAGGAACAAGTGATAAATTTACTGTGTTGTGTATATCTTTCTATAGATTTTGATATGAACATATAGTGGTAAATTATATATAATATTATGCCAGTATTTGAAAGTTAGGCTGTGTGCCCAGAAATCATTTATTTTCCATGTATTGATATTTGATGTGTCTACATTATATATGCTATGTTCATGCAGTGATAAGTCGTTTGTGAGTACAGTGAATTATTGAGTTATCGCCCACGAGAGAAAGTACTGAAAACTCCAGTGTTAATATTCCATAATATATTGTTGGGTGAATAACAGTGTAAGGCCATTACAGTGAGTCATTATAGCATTGATTGTAGAAAAGACTGTTTGAGCCTGAGTATAGTGTAACCAAGTGATACGTGCTACTGTAGCCAATATCGTGTGTGCGAGTTCATAGTAATATTGGAGAACTTAAAGAAACAGCGTGCGTGATTCTGAAAACAAGCAAAGAGCTTCCGCGCGGAGGGCCAGGCGATCAGCTGTTTTTGACACTTGATGAGGGGGGGGGAGGTGTTGCCCCCTAGTGATCGCATACTATTCGTGGGAATTTCCGGCCGCGTCAGGATCAGTTGATTTATTGATTATTGTTGGGCTTTGTGACATCTTTCATATATTTTAAGTAAAATACAAAACTATCTTTGTGTTTTTATCATTCCCTCCATTGATCTTGTGGCTATATGATACTGAAAGCATTGAGTGATAACAATAAGTACCTGCCTGATTCCTGATCTTTTGAGTGTGACCTTGCCAAGGCTACCACTAATTCCACCAGTCCACTGATGGTGTTACTGGCCACCTAAAACACCAGTTGGCGACCTTGTGGTTAACCGTAGAGCCCGATTGCTGGGGAGGGCACACGACAGTCAAGTGCACGAGTCGTGTTCTCACTCTTTCTTAATCAGAGGCCGTTAAGATTGACTGGGAGACTCTCCTGGCGTGCAGTGGCGCCGTGAGGATCGAGTGAAGACCCGCAGGGCTACGGTGAGTTACCTTGAGCATAACTATTGCTCACCCCAGAGTAAGAGAATAGAGAGGTTAAACCCCAACATAATGTACAAGACAACATTTTATTACAACCAGTCTCAGATGACAGTGAATGTGATTATACTTATGGAGTACAAGCAATCACAGAATGGAATGATCTTCCAAACAACCCAGAGACTATAGTATATATTGCTGGTATTTGTCTCAAAGTTCTCATTGACACTGGATCAAACATTGACACCATTGCTGAGTGCCACTATGAAAAATTTAAAAAACAGTTCCAAAAGCTTGAAAACTATAATGGCAAAGCCACTGCTTATGCTTCAAAGGTAGCCTTGCCAGTGATTGGAACTTTCACTGCAGAGATTAAGTCAAAGAGTGCAATGCTCACTACTACATTCCATGTTGTTAGGAATGCAAAGGAGTCTTTACTCAGTTACAAGACTTCAACCAAATTGGGGCTACTTCAGCTTTCTAATGCTGTAGCAGTGGAATCTGCAAACAATGTTGATGGTATTGTTGCTGAATTTTCTGATCGATTTAAATCCATAGGTTGTTATACTGATAGCAAAGTACATCTGCATATCAACCCAGATGTAATTCCAGTTGCCCAACCACATCGCCGACAACCATTCCATACTCGCAAGAAAGTCGATGCCGAACTGGATAGGCTGATGGAACTAGATATCATTGAACCAGTAACAGGCCCAACACCATGGGTAAGCCCAATTGTCACTCCACCAAAGCCGAAGAATCCAGATGAGATATGCATTTGTGTGGACATGCGTGTTCCCAACAAGGCAATAATGCGTGAACGCCATCCTACACCGATTGTAGATGATATGATCTACCGCTTGAATGGTGCAACTGTATTCAGCAAGTTAGATTTAAACAAGGGCTATCATCAGCTTGAACTTGATGATGAGAGTCGCTTCATCACAACGTTTACGACACATCGAGGTCTGAATAGGTACAAGAGCCTGAGTTTTGGTATTAACAGTGCTGCCGAGGTATTCCAGCACATCATCAGCCAGGTATTGCAAGATATACCTAATGCTGACAACATGTCTGATGACATCATTGTTTATGGCCATACCCAAGCTGAACACAACAAAGCTCTTCGTGCAACATTGCAACGCTTACGAGAAAAGAATTTGACGCTAAGCCGAGCAAAGTCTGAGTTCAATCAACATAAAATTGAATTCTTTGGACATGTACTTAGTGACAAAAGGTCTGTCTCCAGATCCTGAGAAAGTTGCTGTTACGGCCCTCTCAGGACGCAACGGGGTTCTTACTCTGATGTTATTAGAGGAAGTAGTATCCGGCCCCAAGCCAGTAGTGGCTTTCAAGGAATGAGATCCGTGACGCAAGAAACTTAAAGGGGGAAGGGAAAGAAAGTTAAGAACTTAAGACTATAATTATTACCATCACCAAATAAATAATATATAAAAGAGTGCACAGGGGGAGGGGTATTAACACTGTACAGGGGAAATATACAATCGTCTTCTCCTGAAGACTCTGGATCCAAATTCTCGGTGCTGAGTCCTCGGTGCTTTCGTGATCTCTTGACGAATCCTTCGACCAAGCTGAGTCTACCCCAAATACAGGCCAGCCAAAACACGGGTCCACTGGGGGCACCGCCGTGGAGGCCGTCAACCACAAGTCCAGCAGGTCTGCTGGCAGGTTCTGGATCAGCCACGCTGGTCAGGCCACTCCACGAACGATACTAGGGTAGTGCCCTAGTCAGGAGCCTCATGTGATACCACAAATCACTCTCCTGTCCTCAAAACCCCAGTGGATAATCGTCTCCAGCAGTCGGTCCCGGGTAATCCTTCTACTGCCACTCCACTGGCAGGGTAACACCACAGTGTTCTTCCGGGGGACGACTTCACAGCTGCTGCAGCAAAGCACAAGGTATGGAGACGGCTGCCTTGGGTAGACTGACTCAACTTCCATCACAGTAGTCCCAGGTCGACTCTGTAAGCAGACACGTCATCAATAACTGGGACACACTAAAACACCTCACTTACGGGCTCAGGCACAAACGCCCACCTATCCACTCTATAGATGGCGCAGTTGTCTGAGCTTCACCTCACCAGAGGTCAGCAGCGGCTGTGTTGTGAGCTGCACAGGACTGGAAACCGGCCCTTGTGGCCAGTACTCGTCGTCCTCACCAGGTGTCGTCGTCCGTTTGGAGGGGGTTTCGGGAGCTGACCCACAGATGGCGTGGTCGTCACTGCTCCGTGCTCAGACGCTGGATCCGGGTTCGTAACAGTTGCAGATATCAAGAATGCTGCACCTCCTTCAACGTCCACTGAAGTACATAGTTTTCTGGGAATGGCAAACTACTGTTCTCGCTTCATTCCAGATTTTGCTACCATTACGAAGCCTCTACGTGAGCTCCTGAAGAAAAATGCAAAATGGTACTGGAGCGATATCGAGCAAAATGCATTTGATGCTGTGAAAGATGCACTAGTAGAGAATGCGACTGCTGCGTATTTTGATCCATCAATGGACACTGAGTTAACAGTGGATGCTAATCCTGTTGGTTTAGGTGCTGTTTTAGCCCAACACAAACCTGGTCAACCAGATTTCAGAGTAGTAATTGCCTACGCCAGCCGTTCTCTCACAGATGTTGAGCAACGATACAGTCAGACAGAGAAGGAAGCTCTTGCTCTTGTATGGCGCTGAACACTTCAATATGTATCTGCTTGGTGCGCCCTTCACCACGATAGTCACTGACCACAAACCGTTGGAGACCATCTTCAATAATCCAAAGTCCAAACCACCAGCTCGCATTGAGAGATGGGCTCTTCGTCTGCAACCATACAACTTTACGGTGAAATACAAGCCGGGTGCAGGCAATCCCGCTGATTACATCAGTCGACATCGTGCCAACAGTTTCACCATCACCAAGCATCAGCAAGTTGCCGAGGAATATGTACACTCTGTAACCTGTGAGGCAGTCCCTAAGGCTCTCACTCTTGATGAAATCCGTACTGCAACCCTAGAGGACCCAACTCTGCAAGCAACAGTGGATGCATTGGCTAAGAAAAAGTTTTCACGCATCCCACTCTCAGGAGTTGACCAAGATGCATTCAAAGCACTTGAACGCATCCAGACAGAATTAAGTGTTACGCAATAACGTGACACTGTGCTGCGAGGTACTCGTATCGTCATTCTAGCTGTTCTCCAGCAACGTGCTCTGAAGCTTGCACATCAAGGACACCAAGGTCTTGTTACGACCAAACAGCTGCTACGAGAAATGGTGTGGTTTCCTGGCATTGATCGTCAAGCACAGGATATGCATGATGCCTGTGTCCCTTGCCAAGCTGCAGTGGATACTTCAAGACCAACACCTCTACAACCTTCACCACTACCTGCTGCACCATGGACGGAAGTATCGATGGACTTCTGCGGACCACTACCAACTGGAGAGTACTTGATGGTAGTCATTGATGATCACTCACGTTATCCAGAAGTAGAAATCATCACTTCCACATCTGCAAAGGCCGTCATCCCGAAACTCGACAAGATCTTTTCAAACTTTGGCATTCCTGAAGTTGTCAAGACGGACAATGGACCGCCATTCAATGGACAAGACTTCGTTAATTTTGCTGAGCATATTGGATTCAAACACTGCCGTGTGATGCCACTACATCCTCAAGCAAATGGAGAAGTTGAGAGATTCATGCAACCTCTCATGAAAGCGGTACGCTGTGCTCATGCTGAAGGACGATCCTGGAAACAAGCTATGTATGCTTTTCTCAGGAACTACCGTGCAACACCGCATGGAACACTGGGCAAGTCGCCTGGCGAACTTTTATTTGGACGTCCTATGAGAATCGCACTACCTGTCATGCCAGCCGTGATAACGGATAAACGTCTCGCTGAGAAGGATGCACTAGCCAAGGGCAAAATGAAAATTGCTCATGATCAACGTGCAAAAGAACAATTCATAAAGGTTGGAGATACTGTTCTCGTTAAAAAGAAAAAAGAGGGAAAGCTAGATATGTCGTATGATACAAAACCATATAAAGTGATTAGTGTAAAAGGAACTATGGTAACAGCTAGTAATAGAGATCATAGTATAACACGTAATATGGCGTATTTCAAAGTGATTCCAACTAGTGTAGAAAATGATGAAGTGCAAAGTCGTGCAAAAGAAAAAGAAAAAAATAGTTATAACCCGACAAACAATTCATTTAGGGATGTTATTGCATTTAAGGACTCTCGTCCTAAACGTCATGTTAAACGCCCTACACGATTTGATGATTAATTGTGTTCCTATGTAATGCAAAGTATTTACTTATTATGCTAAACTAAGTTTAATATTGTTTGAATAATGCAGATATCTCATTCAATATTTTGTAACTTTGTATTACAGTTTCTTTCATGTTTGTTTAACATTGCATATGTATTTTTAACATTCAAATCCTTTGTGGTAAAGATTAAGTTGTTTAAATTCTTTGTGTGCTTAATTAATGTTAAATGTATGCAATATCTCTTGATATGGTAATAACTTACTTTGTGTCAATAACTTTGCTTTGTGCTACAAGCATGGTAGACATCCTGTATTCATTCTTTTTAAAGAAAAGGAGGGATGTCATGTTCACAGAAAATGGTACCATCCGTTTTCTATGTGCGGCGGAGCAGACGCCAGGAAAGGTAAACAAGAGCGTACAGGACGCCCGCCAAACTTGGTAGCTACTAGTCATGTATCAGTTTAACTAGTAAAGTCAGTAACCAAGCGATGGCTTTATATCAACCCCACAACCAAGACTTCCTCAGTAATACACAAACACCACACTAACGTCTCTGTGGCTCATCTGGGTACTAAGTTTCCACCTGTGTCCCCTTGTTCGTGTCCCACCCGTGCTGAAGAGTGCCTTTATCCACCCTGTCAATTCCCTTGAGAATTTTGTAGGTGGTTATCATGTCTCCCGTTACTCTTCTGTTTTCCAGGGATGTGAGGATCAGCTCCCTTAGCCTTTCCTCATGGCTCATTCCTCTCAGTTCCAGGACGAGTCTGGTGGCATACCGCTGGATCTTCTCTAACTTTGTTTTGTGTTTAACTAGGTATGGTCTCCAGGCTGGAGCTGCATACTCTAGGATTGGTCTTACATAAGTGGTATACAGGGTCCTGAACGATTCCTTACATAAGTTTCTAAAGGTAGTTCTTATGTTGGCCAGTCTAGCATATGCCGTTGATGATATCCTTTTGATGTGGGCCTCTGGGGACAGGTTTGGTGTGATATCAACCCCCCAGATCTTTCTCTCTATTTGACTCTTGCTGGATTTCACCTCCCAGATGATACCTTGTGTTCAGCCTCCTGCTCCCTTCGCCTAATTTCATTACCTTACACTTTCCCGAGTTAAACTTTAGCAGCCATTTTCAAGACCATTCCTCCAGTTTGTCCAGGTCATCCTGTAGTCTCTGTCTATCTTCATCCGTCTTGATTCTTCTCATAATTTTTGCATAATCAGCAAACAATGAGAGGAACGAGTCTATACCCTCCGGAAGATCGTTTACATATATTAGAAACTGGATGGGTCCAAGTACTGAGCCCTGTGGGACTCCGCTGGTGACATCTCGCCACTCTGATATCTCCCCCCTCACCGTTACTCGCTGTTTCCTGTTGCTTAAGTACTCTCTTATCCACTGGAGCACCTTCCCTTTTACTCCTGCCTGTTGCTCCAACTTTTTTAACAGCCTTTTATGGAGTACTGTGTCAAGGCTTTTTGGCCTCCAGGAAAATGCAACCCGTTCTCGCAAATTTAATAAGTCAATATTGACTTATTAGTTGCGTGCATAGGTGACATACTAAACATAATAGTTTCCCTTGAAAAGCTTCATAGAAAACACCGACCATACCTAACCTACTTAGTATGTTAAAATAAGCATCTTGTTGCTTCGTAATTACAATTGTTACTTAACCTATTATAGGTATAGGTTAGATAATAATTGTAATTACGAAGCAATAAGATGCTTATCTTAACATACTAAGTAGGTTAGGTAAGGTCGGTGTTTTCTATGAAGCTTTTCAAGGGAAACTATTATGTTAAGTATGTCACCTATGCACATATTTAATAAGTCAATATTGACTTATTAAATTTGCGAGAACAGGTTGGAAAATGCAGTTGGCCAACCCTTCTCTTTCCTGCCTAATTTTTGTTGCCTGGTCATAGAATTCTATTAAACCTGTGAGGCACGACAAACCATCCCTGAACCCATGTTGGTGGTGTGTTACAAAGTTATTTCCCTCCAGATGCTCTTCGAGCCTTTTCCTCACGATCTTCTCCATCACCTTGCATGGTATACAAGTTAGGGAAACTGGCCTTGCATGGTATACAAGTTAGGGAAAGAGGCCTCAGTGCCTCTTGCCTGTCACCCTTCTTGTATATTGGGACTACGTTAGCTGTCTTCCAACTTTCTGGTAAGTCTCCGGTTTCCAGTGACCTGTTATACACCATAGAGAGTGGCACACTTAGTGCTTCTGCACCTTCCTTTAGTATCCATGGTGAGATTTTGTCAGGCCCAACAGCCTTTGTCACAGCCACAGCCTTTGTGTGTGTGTGTGTGTGTGTGTGTGTGTGTGTGTGTGTGTGTGTGTGTGTGTGTGTGTGTGTGTGAGTGTGTGTGTGTGTGTGTGTGTGTGTGTGTGTGTGTGTGTGTGTGTGTGTGTGTGTGTGTGTGTGTGTGTGTGTGTGTGTGTACTCACCTGGTTGTGTTTGCAGGGATTGAGCTCTGGCTCTTTGGTCCCGCTTCTCAACTGTCAATCAACTGGTGTACAGATTCTTGAGCCTACCAGGCTCTTTCATATGTACTTTTGAAACTGTGTATGGAGTCAGCCTCCACCACATCACTGCCTAATGCATTCCTCATGTTAATTATTCTGACATTGAAAAAGTTCCTTTTAACGTCCCAAATGAAGCTCATTTGGGTACTCAGCTTCCACCTGTGTCCCCTTATTCGTGTACCACCCATGTTAAGTAATCCATCCTTGTGTACCCTGTCAATTCCCCGGAAAATCTTGTATGTGATGATCATATCTCCCCGAGATTTTCTGTCTTCCAGAGACGTGAAGTGCAGTTCCTTCATCCTTTCCTCGTAACTCATGCCTCTTAGTTCTGGGACTGGCCTAGTGGCATACCTCTGATTTTTTTTTCAGTTTCGTCTTGTGCTTTACAAGGTAGGGCTCCATGCTGGGGCCGTATACTCCAGGATTGGCCTTACCTATGTGGTGTACAAGGTTTTGAAAGATTCCTTACACAAGTTTCTGACGGCAGTTCTGATGTTAACCAGCCTCGCATACGCCGCTGATGTTATTCTTTTGATGTGGGCTTCAGGAGACAGGTTTGGCGTTATATCATCTCCTAGATCTTTCCCTCTAATCGTTTCGTGAAGGACTTCATCTCCCATTCTGTGTCCAGTGTCTGGCCTCCTGTTTCCTCCCCCCTAGTTTCATTACCTTACATTTACTTGGGTTGAACTTTATTAGCTATTTGTTGGACCATTCATTCAGTTTGTTTAGGTCATCTTGTAGCCTCATACTATTTTCCGCCGTTTTAAATCTCCTCATAATGTTTGCATCGTCCGCAAACATTAAGAGGAACGAGTCTATTCCCTCTGGGAGATCATTTACATATATCAGGAACAGTATAGGTTCAAGAACTGATCCTTGAGGGACTCCACTGGTGACGTTTCGAGACCTCGCCCCTCACAGTGACTCGCTCTCTTCTGTTGCTTAGGTACTCCCTTATCCAATGGAGTATTTGGTCCCTTTCACTCCTTGCCTGCATCTCCAGCTTGTGCACCAATCTCTTATGTGGTACTGTGTCAAAAGCTTTCTGGCAATCCAAATATATGCAGTCTGCCTAGCTCTCTCTCTCTCTCTCATGTCTGATTTTTGTTGCCTGGTCATAGAATTCAATCAATCTGTGAGGCATGATCTGTCATCCCTGAAATCATGCTGATGTTTGGTACAAAGTTCTTCCGCTCCAATGTTCCTTTAGTTTTTTCGCACAATCTTCTCCATCACTTTGAATGGTATGCAAGTTAGTGACACTGACCTGTTGTTCAGTGCCTCCTGACTATCACCCTTTATGAATATCGGGATTACATTAGCCGTGTTCCAAGTTTTTGGCAGTTCACCTGTCACCAGTGATTTGTTATACACCATGGCGAGTGGCTGACACAGAGCTTCAGCTCCTTCCTTCAGTATCCAAGGTGAGATTTCATCCGGGCCTATTGCCTTTGTCACTTCCAACTCTAGCTGATGCTTTCTCACCTCCCCACTGGTAATTACAAACTCATCTAGTGGAGTTTGGTAATATCTTCCCTTTCCTTTCCTTTCCATTTAAGGGTGCCGGTCGGCCGAGCGGACAGCACGCTGAACTTGTGATCCTGTGGTCCTGGGTTCGATCCCAGGCGCCGGCGAGAAACAATGGGCAGTTTCTTTCACCCTATGCCCCTGTTACCTAGCAGTAAAATAGGTACCTGGGAGTTAGTCAGCTGTCACAGGCTGCTTCCTGCGGTTGGAAGTGGTGCCTGGTCGAGGACCGGGCCGCGGGGACACTAAAAACCCCGAAATCACCTCAAGAAGATAACCTCCTATCTTTAGGAATTCTCCTTCCTCTAGTGTGAAATTCTGAAATTTCTTATTGAGTTCCTCACACACCTTGTCATTTGTAGTGAATTCGTATGCCCTTAGCTACAGTTTCATTACTTGTTCCTACACTGATTTTTTTCCTGATGTGGCTGTGCAGTAATTTAGGTTGAGTATTTGCCTTGCTTCCTATGTCATTTCTATATTGTCTTTCTACCTCTCTTCTCACCCTGATGTATTCATTCTTGACGCTCTAATATCTTTCTCTGCTCACTAATGTCCCATTATTTCTATAGTTTCTCAACGATCATTTGCTTATTTGCTTTGCTAGCTTACATCTCTGATTAAGCAATGGGTTTCTCGTCTGCATTTAATTTTTTTTTCCTTTTGGACTGGGACGAACTTGCGTGTTGCCTCCTTACACTTCTGTGCGTTGTAGTCCATCATGTCTTGGACCGTCTTTCCTCTGAGCTGTTTCCCAAGTTATATCTGTTAGGAATTTTCTTATCTCCTCATATTTGCATGAGGAGAAACACACACACACATACACACACACACACACACACACACACACACACACACACACACACACACACACACACACACACACACACACACACACACACACAAACACACACATAACAAACGCAGTGTTTCCACAGGGCTACTATGTAGTGAGGAAAGAGAGAGAAGGAGGTGGTGTAGCTCTGCTACTAAGAGAAGGTTGGAGTTTCGAAGAGATGGTAATTCAGAACTGTGAAGGTTTCAGTGACTACATTTCAGGCACCAAAGCAACTGGAGGACAGAAAATTATAATAGTAGTCATATATAACCCCCCACCGAGTGACAGAAGATCCAGACAGGAATATGAGAGAAACAACTTGGCCACCATCAATATAATAGAGAGAGCAGCTTCTGTGGCTAGCAGGAACGGATCCAGACTTCTAATCATGAGAGACTTCAACCATGGGAAGATAGATTGGGGGAACAGAGACCCACATGGAGGCCCAGACACATGGAGAGCTAAGCTGCTGGATGTGGCAACAAGAAACTTACTAAATCAACACGTCAAGGGACCGACAAGAATGAGAGGAGGGGATGAACCAGCCTTGCTTGATCTGATATTTACCCTAAATGAGTCGGATATAAGGGAAGTTAAGTTGGAAGCCCCCTGGGAATGAGTGATCATAGTGTATTGAGCTTTGAGTACCTGGTTGAGCTGGGAATTATCACCCCCAAAAAAGAACTGGGAACCAAAGGGCTGGCGTACCGAAAGGGAAACTATGAGGAAATGAATAAATTCCTATGGGATATACATTGGGACACAGAACTCGGAACCAAGTCCGTACATGACATGATGGACTATGTCACCCAAAAATGTCAGGAGGCTGTAAGCAGGTTTGTCCCAGCCCGACAGGAAAAAACAGAGAAGCAAAGGAAGAATCCGTGGTTTAATAAGGAATGTATGAAAGCAAAGGAGCTGAACAAAAGGGCATGGAGGAACTTCCGTAATAACAGAACACCAGAAAGTAGAGAGAGATACCAGAGAACCAGGAACGAATATGTCAGTGTGAGAAGAGCAGCTGAGAAAAGGTATGAAAATGATATAGCTAATAAAGCCAAGACCGAACCAAAGATACTACACAGTCACATCAGGAGGAAGACAACAGTGAAGGAACAGGTGATGAAACTAAGGGTGGGCGAGGACAGGTACACAGAGAATGACAAAGAGGTGTGTGAAGAACTCAACAAAAGGTTCCAGGAGGTCTTTACAATAGAACAGGGAGATGTCGCGGCACTAGAAGAGGTGGCAACAAACCAGGGGACCTTGGATAGGTTCGAAATTACAAGAGATGAGGTCAAGAAGCACCTATTGGAGCTGGATGTAAGAAAAGCTGTTGGGCCGGATGGAATCTCACCATGGGTATTGAAAGAGTGTGCAGGAGCACTTTGCCTACCACTCTCCATAGTGTATAGTAGGTCACTGGAAACGGGGGACCTACCAGAAATATGGAAGACTGCTAATGTAGTACCAATATACAAAAAGGGTGACAGACAAGAGGCACTGAACTACAGGCCAGTGTCCTTAACTTGTATACCATGCAAGGTGATGGAGAAGATTGTGAGAAAAAGCCTAGTAACACATCTGGAGAGAAGAGACTTCGTGACAACCCATCAACATGGGTTCAGGGAGGGTAAATCTTGCCTTACAGGATTGATAGACCTGTCCCCTGAAGCTCATATCAAGAGGATAACAGCAGCAGCATATGCCAGGTTGGCTAACATAAGAACGGCCTTTAGAAACTTGTGTAAGGAATCTTTCAGAACATTATATACCACATATGTCAGACCAATCCTGGAGTATGCGGCACCAGCATGGAGTCCATATCTAGTCAAGCATAAGACTAAAATGGAAAAGGTTCAAAGGTTTGCCACCAGACTAGTACCCGAGTTGAGAGGTATGAGCTACGAGGAGAGACTACGGGAATTAAACCTCACTTCGTTGGAAGACAGAAGAGTTAGGGGGGACATGATCACCACATTCAAGATCCTCAAGGGAATCGACAGGGTTGATAAAGACAGGCTGTTTAACACAAGGGGCACACGCACTAGGGGAGAAAGGTGGAAACTGAGTGCCCAAATGAGCCACAGAGATATTAGAAAGAACTTTTTTAGTGTCAGAGTGGTTGACAAATGGAATGCATTAGGAAGTGATGTGGTGGAGGCTGACTCCATTCACAGTTTCAAGTGTAGATATGATAGAGCCCAATAGGCTCAGGAACCTGTACACCTGTTGATTGACAGTTGAGAGGCGGGACCAAAGAGCCAGAGCTCAACCCCCGCAAGCATAACTAGGTGAGTACACAAACACATACATATATGTTTGTGTGTTTGAGTGTGCGAGTGTGTGTGTGTGTGTGAATTCACCTAGTTGTGCTTGTGGGGGTTGAGCTCTGCTCTCTCGGCCCGCCTCTCAACTGACAATCAACTGTTTCTACTAATACTAATAATTTTTTTTCACACCACACTCACACCACGAAGCAGCCCGTGACAGCTGACTAACTCCCAGGTACCTATTTACTGTTAGGTAACAGGGACATAGGGTGAAAGAAACTCTGCCTATCGTTTCTCGCCGACGCCCGGGAACGAACCCGGGACCAGGGACCACAGAATCATGTGTCCAGCGTGCTGCCCGCTCGGGCGGCCCGGCTCCGGCTGTGTGTGTGTGTGTGTAGTCACCTATTTGTGCTTGCGGGGGTTGAGCTTTGGCTCTTTGGTCCCGCCTCTCAACTGTCAATCAACTGGTGTACAGATTCCTGAGCCTACTGGGCTCTATCATATCTACATTTGAAACTGTGTATGGAGTCAGCCTCCACCACATCACTGCCTAATGCATTCCATCCGTTAACTACTCTGACACTGAAAAAGTTCCTTCGAACGTCTCTGTGGCTCATGTGGGTACTCAGTTTCCACCTGTGTCCCCTTGTTCGCATCCCACCAGTGTTGAATAGTTTATCCTTTTTTACCCGGTCGATTCCCCTGAGGATTTTGTAGGTTGTGATCATGTCTCCCTTTACTCTTCTGTCTTCCAATGTCGAAAGGTGCATTTCTCGCAGCCTTTCCTCGTAACTCATGCCTCTTAGTTCTGGGACTAGTCTAGTGGCATACCTCTGAACTTTTTCCAGCTTCGTCTTGTGCTTGACAAGGTACGGGTTCCATGCTGGGGCCGCATACTCCAGGATTGTTCTTACATATGTGATGTATAAGGTTCTGAATGATTCCTTACACAGGTTCCTGAAAGCTGTTCTGATGTTAGCCAGCCTCACATATGCCGCAGACGTTATTCTTTTTATGTGGGCTTCAGGAGACAGGTTTGGTGTGATATCAACTCCTAGATCTTTCTCTCTGTCCGTTTCATTAAGTACTTCATCTCCTATTCTGTATCCTGTGTCTGGCCTCCTGTTTCCACTGCCTAGTTTCATTACTTTGCATTTACTCGGGTTGAACTTTAACAGCCATTTGTGGGACCATTCATTCAGTCTGACTAGGTCATCTTATAGCCTCCTACTATCATCCTCTGTTTTAATCCTCATCAAAATTTTTGCATCATCAGCAAACAATGAGAGGAAGGATTCTATACCCTCTGGGAGATCATTTACATTTATCAGAAACAGTATAGGTCCAAGGACTGAACTCTGCGGGACTCCACTGGTGACGTTTCGCCAATCTGAGGCCTCACTTATGAGGCCTCAGATTTATGGCAATCCAAAAATATGCAGTCTGCCCACCCCTCTCTTTCTTGCCTGATTTTTGTTGTCTGCTCGTAGAATTCAATTAATTCTGTGAGGCAGGACTTGCCATCCCTGAACCCATGTTGATGCTGTGTTACAAAGTTCTTTTGCTCCAGATGTTCCACAAGCATTTTTCGCACAATCATCTCCATCAGCTTGATTGGTATGCAAGTTAGGGACACTGGCCTGTAGTTCAGTGCTTCCTGTCTATCCACATTCTTGTATTTCAAGACTACACTAGCCGTCCTCTAAATGTTTGGCAATTCCCCCTGTTACCAGTGATTTGTTATACACTATGGAGAGTGGCAGGCACAGAGCTTCTGCTCCTTCCTTTAGTATCCATGAGGAGATTCCATTCGGGCCTATAGCCTTTTTCACATCCAACACTAGCAAGAGCTTCCTTACATCGCCACTGGTAATCTCAAACTCTTCTGGTGGTTAATGGTTAACTATTCCAAATCCTATTTTTGAACTTCTCCTTGCTCTAATGTGAAGACCTCCTTGAATTTCTTATTCAGTTCCTCGCACACTTCCTTGTTGTTTGCAGTGAATCTGTCTGCCCCTATCCTCATTTTCAATACCTGTTCCTTTACTGTTGGTTTTCTCCTGATGTGGCTGTTGTGGGAAAATCCTGGCAGCTATTCTATTTTTTAAATTGACTTTAATAAGATAATTTTCTAAGTGAGTAAATAATTAAGTGAGTGAACTGTATATACTGATTCAACTACTGGAAATTATCTCACATAATTTGGGGGGACAATTTGCAACTTAAACCACTTTGAGATGTCTCCTTCTTAAACCACAAATTGTTTACCTTATAAATATAATTAAATCATACCACATATGGTGATCTAATATACTATAATTATGGCAATGATTAATTAATAATTATGAGCACTACTTCTACAGTATATACTAAAGGAGGGCTTAGCTGTTCCTGTAGAAGGGGGCCATCTAAGGCTGTGTAATTGTTGCATCAAATATGGGTGTGGCCCTGTGCCTCTGAGTGCCACGTAATAGCGGCTGTTTAGGAGGCCTACAAGACTTGGCATACGGCTTAAGAAGTTTCTTGTCGCCACCTATAATAGTTTAGCTCTCCATATATCCTCACCTCCATGCGGTCCCTTGTTCTCCAAGTCTATCCTTCCATGATTGAAGTCCCTCATGATGAGCAGATGGGATCTATTTCTACAGGCAGCAGAGGCTGCCCTCTCAATTATAGTGTTAACTGCCATGCTGTTGATGTCATACTCTTGCCTTGGTCTTCTGTCATTGGGTGGAGGGGTTATATATCACTGCTACTACTATTCTTGGTCCTCCCATTGTCAAGGTACCTGTTATGTATTCTCTGAATCCCTCACAGCCGGGATAGCCATCTCCTTGAAACTCCTTTCCTTTCTCATTAGTAGAGCCAATCCGCCTCCTCCCATACCTCTATTTCCTTATTACTGTGTAGTCCTGGGGGAAACTTCGCATTCGTTATGATTCCTGATAGTTTGGTTTCTGTGAGTCTGATTATTCTGGGTTAACTTCTAGTGCTCTTTCCCTTAGTTCACTTGCCTTGCTTGTAATCCCATCTATGTTCGAGTACATCACCCTGAAACTGACTCTCTTCTGTCCTTCCTCAGTTTCTGTTGATTCCTATGAAGCAGGAAAACAGGGAGGATCCAGAATGGGAGGGACCTAGGGAGGGGGACCTGGGGGATCTGGGGTGCACAAGGGCTGGGAGGCTCTTATACTAGGGGGGGAAGTGGAAGAGGAAGGGCTTGAGGGGGGGGTAAGAGAGGGCATTGGGGGCGAGGGTGTGAGGGGGAGGCTTGGGAGGGGGAGTGAGAGGGGGGAGGCATTGGAGGGGGGTGATAGGGGGAGGCAAGGGGGGATGAGGGGAAAGGGGGGCCTGGTAGAGCAGAAGAGGAGAGAGGACTTGGAGGGGGGGGGGAAGAAAGAGCTGAGGCGGGTGACGGAAGAAGGGAGGGCTTAAGGGAGTTGGGGAGAATAGAAGGCTTGGGGGGGTGGGGGAGAATGGAGGGCTTAGGGGAGTAGGGGAGAACGGAGGGCTTGGGGTGGGGGAGACGGGAGGGCATGGTGGAGAAGGGAGGACTTGGGGGGTTAGGGGAGAAGGGAGGTCTTGGGGAGGGGGGGTGAGTGGGGGGAGGATGCCCTAGGTGGGCACTTAATGGGGGGCTGGCAAGGGTTGGGGCAGGTAGGATGTCTATTGGGTGGAAGGTGGGGGTGGTGCTCCTCTCTCTGTGGCTGTTGAACTAGTTGTGGAGGGTTCCCCACTCCCCTCTGGGATTGTAGCGTTCGGGGTTGTGGTTCCCTGACTCCTTTCTTTCTCCCTGCACTCCTTTCTCACATCTGCTGCCCTCATTTTTTCTTCCCTTGTCATATACCTCTGCAGGAATACTTTTCTGAACTTCAGTACATTTGCTAGTCCGCTCTTTTTTGCTAACAGGTTCTCTATTGTGTTCTGACTCATGAATACCACCTTTATCAATCGGTCTCTGTCCTTGTTGTACTGTCCAAGCCAGAAAACCTTTTTGATATTCCGGTCAGCCCTCTCCATCCTTACCTCTTTAAGGATCTCAGAAACTGCTTTTTTGGCCTTGTCTCTCCTCTCCGCTGGGCTGGTCCCTGTTTTCTCCTTAATGCCTGCTACTACTACTGCTCTTTTTCTCTCTCTCTCTCTCAGCCGGCTAGTACATCTAGCTGCTTCCTGAGAAGATGCCACTTCCATGGCAACTTCCCTTACTGCAGACCTAGCTTCAGGGCTCTTTTTAAACAATTCTGCAAATGAGGGTTGTATTGTAGAAGTCCTCTCTATAAGAACATTACCATCTCTCTAAGGGGTGGTTTGCATCTGGTATTAAATAGGATTCTCTTTCAGGCTTTTAATTTCCTCCTTTGCTTCCTTCAGCTAATCCTACATGCTGGTTACTGTCTCCCTCATTACCCTCAGTCCTTGCTTGAATTATCTCCACGTTTGTTCAATTGTATCCCTAATCCAGGCTTTCTGTCCCTACCCCCTTCCTCTGAGTTTGTTCCTGTCATGTTTGTCCTCCTGCGTTTGTCTCCCTGAGTTTGTCTTTCTGCCATGCTTTTTTCCCTATGAGAGAGAGAGAGAGAGAGAGAGAGAGAGAGAGAGAGAGAGAGAGAGAGAGAGAGAGAGAGAGAGAGAGAGAGAGGGGGGGTAGGGGTAGGGGTAGGGGGAGGGGTAGGGGGAGGAGTAGGGGGAGGGGTAGTGGGGAGAGGAAGGGGGAGGGGAAGGGGAAGGGGGAGTGGGAGGGGGGAGGTGAGGGGGGTGTTCTAGAGAGGGTGAGGTGATGGGAAAATGAACGGGGGTAGTGGAGAGGGGGATATAGGTGGTCACTAGGGCCCTTGTCCGTGTGTGTTTAGGAGGGTAGAACGGTCAGTCCCACCATGGTGTCAACACTGTACTCACCTAGTTGTGTTTGAGGGAGTTGAGCTCTGGCTCTTTGGTCCCGCCTCTGAACCGTCAATCAACAGGTGTACAGATTCCTGAGCCTATTTTGCTCTATCATATCTACACTTGAAACTGTGCATGGAGTCAGCCTCCACCACATCACTTCCTAATGCATTCCATTTGTCAACCACTCTGACACTAAAAAAGTTCTTTCTAATATCTCTGTGGCTCATTTGGGTACTCAGTTTCCACCTGTGTCCCCTTGTGTGTGTGCCCCTTGTGTTAAATAGCCTGTCTTTATCTACCCAACCAATTCCCTTCAGAATCTTGAATGTGGTGATCATGTCCACCCAAACTCTTCTGTCTTCCAGCGAAGTGAGGTTTAATTCCCGTAGTCTCTCCTCGTAGCTCATACCTTTCAGCTCTGGTACTAGTCTGGTGGCAAACCTTTGAACCTTTTCCAATTTAGTCTTATCCTTGACTAGATATGGACTCCATGCTGGGGCTGCATACTCCAGGATTGGCCTGACATATGTGGTATATAAAGTTTTGAATGATTATTTACACAAGTTTCTGAATGCCGTTCGTATGTTGGCCAGCCTGGCATATGCCAACCCGTTCTCGCAAATTCGTAAAGTCAACATTGACTTATTAACTACGTGCATAGGTGATATACTAAACATAATAGATACCCTTAAAAAGATTCATAGAAAACACCGACCTTACCTAACCTTGTTAGTATCTTAAGATAAGCATCTTATTGCTTCGTAATTACAATTATTACTTAACCTATACCTATTATAGGTTAGGTAATAATTGTAATTACGAAGCAATAAGATGCTTAACTTAAGATACTAACAAGGTTAGGTAAGGTCGGTGTTTTCTATGAATCTTTTTAAGGGTATCTATTATGTTAAGTATGTCACCTATGCACATATTTAATAAGTCAATATTGACTTATTAAATTTGCGAGAACGGGTTGCATATGCCGCAGATGTTATCCCCTTGATATGGGCTGCAGGAGACGGGTCTGGCGTGATATCAACCCCCAAGTCTTTTTCTTTCTCTGACTCCTGAAGAATTTCCTCTGCCAGATGATACCTTGTATCTGGCCTCCTGCTCCCTACACCTATCTTCATTACATTACATTTGGTTGGGTTAAACTCTAACAACCATTTGTTCGACCATTCCTTCAGCTTGTCTAGGTCTTCTTGAAGCCTCAAACAGTCCTCTTCTGTCTTAATCCTTTTCATAATTTTGGCATCGTCCACAAACATTGAGAGAAACGAATCTATACCCTCCGGGAGATCATTTACATATATCAAAAACAAGATAGGACCAAGTACAGAGCCCTGTGGGACTCCACTGGTAACTTCACGCCAATCTGAGGTCTCACCCCTCACCGTAACTATCTGCTTCCTATTGCATAGGTACTCCCTTATTCACTGGAGTACCTTACCAGCTACACCTGCCTGTCTCTCCAGCTTATGTACCAGCCTCTTATGCGATACTGTGTCAAAGGCTTTCCGACAATCCAAGAAAATGCCGTCCGCCCAGCGCACTCTTTCTTGCTTAATCTTTGTCACCTGGTCGTGGAATTCTATTAAGCCAGTCAGGCAAGATTTACCCTCGCTGAACCTGTGTTGCTGATTTGTCACGAAGTCCCTTCTCTCCAGATGTGATACCAGGTTTTTTCTCACGATCTTCTCCATCGCTTTGCATGGTAAAGAAGTCAAGGACACAGGCCTGTAGTTCAGTGCCTTGTGCCTGTCGCCCTTTTTGTATATTGGGACCACATTCGCCGACTTCCATATTTTTGGTAGGTCTCCTGTCTCCAGTGACCTACTATACACTATAGAGAGTGGCAAGCAAAGTGCCTCTGCACACTCTTTCAGTACCCATGGCGAGATCCCGTTTGGACCAACAGCCTTTCTAACATCCAGATCCAGCAGGTGTCTCTTGACCTCCTCTCTCGTAATTTCGAACCCTTCCAAAGCCGCCTGGTTTACTTCCCTTTCTCCTAGCACAGTGACCTCACCTTGTTCTGTTGTGAAGACCTCCTGGAACCTCTTGTTGAGTTCTTCACACACCTCTTTGTCATTCTCTGTATACCTGTCCTCGCCTGTTCTTAGTTTCACTACCTGTTCTTTCACTGTTGTTTTCCTTCAGATGTGATTGTGGAGGATCTTTGGTTCGGTCTTGGCTTTGTTTGCTATATCATTTTCATAACTTTTCTCTGCTTCTCTTCTCACCCTGACATACTCATTCCTGGTTCTCTGGTATCTCTCTCTGCTTTCTGGTGTTCTGTTATTCCAGAAATTTCTACACGCCCGTTTGTTCAGTTTCTTTGCTTCCATACATGCCCTATTATACCATGGATTCTTCTTTTGCTTCTCGGATGTTTCCTTTTGGGCCGGGATATATCTGCTTACTGCCTCCTGACACTTTTGGGTGACATAGTCTATCATATCTTGTACAGACTTATCTCTGAGGTCTGTGTCCCAAGGTATTTCCCTCAGGAAGCTTCTCATCTCCTCATAATTTCCATTTCGGTATGCCAGCCTTTTGTTTCCTAGTACTTTTTTGGGGGGAGATAATTTCTAGCTCTATCAGGTACTCAAAGTTCAATACACTGTGATAACTCATTCCCAATGGTGCTTCCATCTTGACTTGACTTATATCCCACTCATTTAGGGTAAATATCAAATAAAGCATTGCTGGTTCATCTTTTTTCATTCATGTTGGTTCCTTGATCTGCTGGCTTAGAAAGTTTCTTGTTGCCACGTCCAGCAGCTTAGCTCTCCATGTTTCTGGTCCTCCATGTGGGTCTCTGTTCTCCCAATCTATCTTCTTATAGTTGAAGTCTCCCATGATTAGTTGTCCAGATCCATTCCTGCTAGCAACAGAAGCTGCTCTCGCTATTATGTTAATGGTGGTCATGTTGTTTCTATCATATTCCTGTCTGGGTCTTCTGTCATTTGGTGGTAGATTATATATGACTAAGACTAAAATTTTTTGCCCTCCAGTTGTTATTGTAACTGTTATGTAGTCACTGAATACTTCACATCCCTGAACAACTATCTCCTCAAAATCCCAGCCTTTTCTTACCTGCAGGGCTACGCCACGACCACCTCTTTTTTCTCTCTCTCTTTCTTCATAACATAATAGTCCTGTGGGAACACTGCATTCGTTATGGTTTTCGTTAGCTTTGTTTCTGTGAGAGCTATTATGTCTGGGTTTTCCTCTAGTACCCATTCTCCAAGTTCATTTGCTTTATTTGTAATTCCATCTATGTTAGTGTACATTGCCTTGAAGCTCACTTTCTTCTGTCCCCCTCTCAAATCTCCTCCTTCGTGAGTGTTCTGCTGTTGGAGGAAGCTGTTCCATGGGTGTGAGGATTTGTGAGGTGGATAACAGGGTTGCAGAGGATACTGGGATGAGGGGTGGGGGGGTCAAGTGAAGGGGGAGGGACAGGGAGGGTATGGGGTTAAAGGGGAGGGAGGACAGGAAGGAAAGGGGGGGAGGGGGAACTCGGCGGGAGAAGGGGGAGTCGTAGAAGGGTGGGGATTGGGTGTGGGGGGAGGGAGATTTGGCAGGGTATTTGAGTGGGAGCAGGGAGGGTTTGGGGTAGTGGGGTTTTCTATGCAGACGAGGGTGGTGGGGTTGCCCTTCCCGCTAGTGTTACTGGGTAGCTGGTTGTGGGTTCCCCCCTCGCTCTGGGGGTGATGTGTTGGGAGCTGTGGTTTCCTGGTTTTCCCATCTCGCCCTGCGCTTCTTCCTTGCTTCTGCTGCCATGGCCCTCTCCTCCCTCGTCATGCCCCTCTAGAGGAATACATTTTTTAATTCTCCCACATGTTGCAGGTTGCTTTTCTTTGTTAGAATCGTGTCCTTTTTGTTCTCGTTTGCAAACACTATCTTCAACACACGGTCTCGGTCTTTTTTGTACCAGCTTAACCTGAAAACCTTCTCAATGCTATGCTCAGCCCCTTCCATGTCTAGTGCCTTCAGTATTTCATTCACTGCCGCTTTGTCCTTATCATTCCACTCTTTCCTATTAGAGCCTTCCTGCTCTTTAATACCCACAGCTACCACTGATCTTTTCCATTCCAGCAGCTGGCTAGTGGAGCATGCCGCTTCCTGTGAGGTGGCTGCTTTTATGGCTACCTCCATCACTGCAGACATTACTACAGAGTTTTTTTTAGCATTTCTGCAAATGTTGCTTTTATTGCGGCATTCTCTTCCAAAATACTATTACCACCTTCTCCCTGGGTGGTTATCTGAGTCTCAGCATCGATACTGTTCTCTTTGAGTGTTTTAATCTCCTTCTTTGCTGCTGTCAGCTTTCTTTTTAGGTTGCTTATTTCGTTCTTCATTTCCTGCACCTAACTCCGGATGTCCTCCAGAAACTGGGCGAACATTTCCTTGTGTGTGTGGTTGCGCGTGTATGCGTGTGTGTGTGTGTGTGCGTTTGCGTGCGTGTGTCCCGAGGGGCCCCTTAAGTGTCAACTTCTACCCAGAATTTACTTTAAGATTTTAAATATACATTACTTTTTACTTTAAGAGCCACTTTAAGATTTTAAATATATATGATATACTGAACAAGAATTTGATAATATTTTACTTCACTCTGTACACAAGAATAATTGACAAGAGGAAGCACATACCAGCCAGAGCCGTTTTGCTCACACAGGTGAGTATATGAAGATGTCCTTATGTCCAGGTGGATCCGTCATCGCCCCCGAGTAGATGCTTCACGGTCCACTAAGTGCCAGTAGATTGGTGCTGGTGGTTCTTCTCTATCTAACACAAAGCTCTGGAGTCAGCCACTGTATCTTTATGACTGTTGTGTTACAGTTCACTAATTTTCTGTATCACTGTTCACTATACTCCTAGTATACCTAGGCACCAATATGTAAACATAAGCCTTATGGCCCTGCATTCCCACGTGGCCTGGTGATTGTTCACATTAATTTTTTATATAATTTCTAGTGATATCACTGTATTTTTTCTTTCCTATGTGCGCTTATACACTTTGTGATAACCGAGATCCATGATCCATCACTGTAGTCTTAATAAGCCCGTTAAATATTGACAATTATCGTGGAGCGCGACCCTCCCACACGGCTGACGACTGACGACTACAAGCTGTGGGGAACGTGACGACTGTGTGTGTGTGTGTGTGTGTGTGTGTGTGTGTGTGTGTGTGTGTGTGTGTGTGTGTGTGTGTGTGTGTGTGTGTGTGTGTAAATGTTGACTGTTCCCCAAGCCCATGTAATACTGTAATCTCTTTGACCCCTGAAGGGTTTGCACCTGGTCCGTCAGGTTACTATATGTGAGAGTCGAAGGAGTGTTGAGTGAGATGACAGCATCAAACATAAGGTAAGGTGATAGGGCCAACTAACATAGTGAAAGGAAGGTGGTAGGGCAGGTCAAATAGGGTTGGGCCAATAATCAAACATTGGATAAGGCATTGGGTAAGATTTTGGCGAGCGTGCAGACTGTAACACGGGACGGGGTAATAGCTCTCTCTTGTCCACTACCTTGCTAGTAAATAAACTTAAATTCCAAGACCCCAGAGGTAACTCTCAGCTAAGTCCCACGCCACGTGATCTTAGACGATCGACCGCCTTGAGATTGTACAAAACACGTTACGTCGTACTAGGCTTTCTAGCAAACTTCAAGGATCTTTCTCTGCTGCCACCACCAAACCACAACCGATTCAGGTTAATTAATTGGGGTTTTGAATCAATTAATTAACCATTAAACCCCTGGGGCTCAATCCCCAATTACTTGGAAAAGGGAGAGAACTTTATGTTAACTGTGGGAATAAATAGAAAAAAGGGGGATATATCTTACTTTAAAATGAACTAGGCAATATTGGTGCTGACCCACTCAATGTCGGAAAATCCGACACCATTTAATATTACATACAGACAGATAATAGCTGTGTTGTATAAACAAGTTAACCCATAGAAAACGTAACTTGTAGTGGAATTACCGTCTATAGAAAATGGGATATCATCACCACATACTATTATAAATTCACCAGCTATTCTGCTGGGAATTATTCTTAAATACATTAGTCTTTGGACTTTACCATTATAAAACATTTCGTATAAATTAACTTAATTATCAATATTAAAGTAGAGTAAATGTGACCCTTCTATCACTTTCTGTCATCTGGACAATGTAGGCCAGGCGTCAGGGTGAGGGAGTGGTCAGGGTTTTGTTGTTGTCACCTCCGAGACGCGTGGAGCAAATTCGGCTCCTATCATATCTGGACAATGTCGGCCAGTAGCGTCAGTAGTATAGAGTGTCAGCCATAGCCATTATTGTTGTTGTCACCTCCGAGACGCGTGGAGCAAATTCGGCTCCTATCATATCTGGACAATGTCGGCTAGTAGCGTCAGTGAGGAAGGAGGGGCAGCCATTGTTTATACTAAGACCACAGAGGCTCACGGGAGCAAATACGGCTCCTGTTAATTTTACTTGGACGAAGTGTTATGGAAACCAAAGGTGTACCATTATCAACACGCTGTCAACAAATCAAGTTAAGTGTTCTTCCAAAACCCATGTATCTTTCATTTATGGCCATTAATGTCATTATATAGGGTGACCCGGTTAGAGCACGTGGTAGCCTCAAACTAAAGGTAATTAAGCCAGGTCTTCATTGTTCCATGTACAGTGTTTCTCTGATATACCTGTCATATATAGGATTCTGGCTTTACAGTTAGCGCCCTTTTGACAGGTCAAGACGAGGAAGCATGCTTTGTGCATCAGTTACCAGGGTGATGGAAGCTACCTCAAAGAGGGAAAATGTGGTGTCTACACCCTAGTTATACCTGGTGGACTAAAGTCTGCTGTACTATAAGATAAGGAACCTCTTCAATGTTTAATAATGTGTAGTTAATACTGTAGTTTGATTGGCTGCATATGAATTCAATTAATATAAACCCCCCCTAATGTGTAGAGGATCGATTTGTGAGATTATGAGATTATTGCAGAAATACAGTCCACTTATCATTATACAAATTGCTATCGAAGTATATAAATTAACGTAAATATATATTCATATAAATTAAATAAATATAAATCTCACACGTCGGTTCCCACATTATTTGGTCATCTTCGAACCGGATGACGGATTATTTGATCCTTTGAACCCACATTTGGTCATCTTAGTACCGGATGAACCAGTTAACCAGTGGATTCATTAAATATACTAGTGCAGTGTGATTTAAACAAAGCCAGCAGTCAAAGACGGCAGCGTTGCCTCAAGCCAGTTCATGAGCCCCGCTCAGTTCAGATCAGCCTTAGTCAGCGGTTTCATGCACACCCACAGATATTTGGTGGCGTGTTATTCTGTGAAATGACAGCGCTAATATTGAAGCCAGCCAAAGTAGTGGCTGTGGTGTCGCGAGATTGTTCACGGATTTCGTGGTGTTAAATTTCGCGAGAGATTATCCACGAATTTTGTGGACTTTATTTCGCGAGGTCACTAATAATATTTAATACTTCTTGATAATATTAGAAGTTTCATAGAGGCTAATTAAGAGGCTATTATCAATAATTGTGTATATTATTTCTCCAAAATAGAGAATTATTTAATATATATTGCACTAGTGATCACAGTATAATATTTACTAATTGCCAACCCACAATAGGGTAGGATATTAACATTGACTAGTTGAACTATTATTGCTCATCCTAGTCCCATTATTACCATAGTCAGTTGCACTATATTGATCAACCTAACACCATTAATGAATGGTCCAGACCCTATTTTGGGTGTAATTTTTATCAACTCGAGTTGAGTTGTGTATATATAATAATTTACTTATGATCATTACACCTTTGAGTGATTAATTAGTGTCTATTCCATCCTAGGGTGATATAGAAGAGCTAACCTAAAGGTACTTCCAGTGACACTGGTTTATCACTCAAATCATTAGTGTGTATGATTGTATATATATAATGTGTATTAATTTTAAGTGCTAACCTCTATCAGAGGTAGGATTATTGCCTAGTGAGTGCAGAATTTTACCCTAGGCTACCATCAGTACTTGTTCAGTATTATGAGCAGCCCAAGTACAAGTCCCACAAGGCTTCACCAACTAGCCAGTATGGATAATGCAGGGAGAATGAAAAGAACCCTTGCAGGTCTTAAAGGCCACTTAACAAGACAGATCAAGAAATGTGAAGATTTGTCACAACAATCTCAAGTTGATTATGCTGACCTGGAAATCTATTATCAAGCAGCTGCAGGTAAATTTGAGCAAATCAAATGCCAAATAGCTTTCCTTGTGGGGACAGACTACTACCATCAATTAATTGGTAGCCCTACTAAATATCAGGGCATAACCATGTTAAACTCTGCAGGAGGTAAATTACTCTCAGGCCCAGTATCAAGCCTGAGGAGACCTATGCCTACAGATAAACAATACTAGTAGAAATCTAAATTTGTCAGCTGATTATATTTCTCCAGTAGCATTATACTAAGGAGATTACAGCTGACTATACCAACAGAGGTTGATGTTAGTATCATCATTTAAAGCTGAAGATGAGTTCATGAGGCCTCAGTGACAAATCAGTGAACAGTAGCCTAAACAGCTACGAGTCACCGCGACCAATGTCACTGAACCCACTGCAGTCTCAGAACCATACTTTACTTTAATGATGAGCTATTCAATCTTCTGAATCTATTAACTGAATTAAACCCCAATAAATCTGATGACTGATTTGATACATTTATTATTTAATCAAGATGTATTCCATGGGCCTCAGTGTTTATATATCAGTGACCAGTTACCTGAACAAACTTCAAGTTATATCTAATGTCACTGATCTCACTGCAGTCCCTGAATCATACTTGACTGTAGTACTTGATCACATTCAGTCTTCTGGGTTAAATAATATGTATTTAGGCTTGAATATTAGCCTTTCAAGAGTTAATAGGGAAATGAAATCGCATTAGACTTCTAACCCCTGCAACTCTAGTACGGGACATCCGTCCTGTACGAACAGACACACAAATGTGTGATTACTAACTACTAACATCAAATTAATCTAATAATTCGAAGGAGGAGTATCGGTGTTCGTCTGTTCTAATAAGGACTTCGACCCGTGAGCAGCCCCTGGGGAATTATGTCGGAAAATCCGACACCATTTAATATTACATACAGACAGATAATAGCTGTGTTGTATAAACAAGTTAACCCATAGAAAACGTAACTTGTAGTGGAATTACCGTCTATAGAAAATGGGATATCATCACCACATACTATTATAAATTCACCAGCTATTCTGCTGGGAATTTTCCTTAAATACATTAGTCTTTGGACTTTACCATTATAAAACATTTCGTATAAATTAACTTAATTATCAATATTAAAGTAGAGTAAATGTGACCCTTCTATCACTTTCTGTCATCTGGACAATGTAGGCCAGGCGTCAGGGTGAGGGAGTGGTCAGGGTTTTGTTGTTGTCACCTCCGAGACGCGTGGAGCAAATTCGGCTCCTATCATATCTGGACAATGTCGGCCAGTAGCGTCAGTAGTATGGAGTGTCAGCCATAGCCATTATTGTTGTTGTCACCTCCGAGACGCGTGGAGCAAATTCGGCTCCTATCATATCTGGACAATGTCGGCTAGTAGCGTCAGTGAGGAAGGAGGGGCAGCCATTGTTTATACTAAGACCACAGAGGCTCACGGGAGCAAATACGGCTCCTGTTAATTTTACTTGGACGAAGTGTTATGGAAACCAAAGGTGTACCATTATCAACACGCTGTCAACAAATCAAGTTAAGTGTTCTTCCAAAACCCATGTATCTTTCATTTATGGCCATTAATGTCATTATATAGGGTGACCCGGTTAGAGCACGTGGTAGCCTCAAACTAAAGGTAATTAAGCCAGGTCTTCATTGTTCCATGTACAGTGTTTCTCTGATATACCTGTCATATATAGGATTCTGGCTGTACAGTTAGCGCCCTTTTGACAGGTCAAGACGAGGAAGCATGCTTTGTGCATCAGTTACCAGGGTGATGGAAGCTACCTCAAAGAGGGAAAATGTGGTGTCTACACCCTAGTTATACCTGGTGGACTAAAGCCTGCTGTACTATAAGATAAGGAACCTCTTCAATGTTTAATAATGTGTAGTTAATACTGTAGTTTGATTGGCTGCATATATATTCAATTAATATAAACCCCCCCTAATGTGTAGAGGATCGATTTGTGAGATTATGAGATTATTGCAGAAATACAGTCCACTTATCATTATACAAATTGCTATCGAAGTATATAAATTAACGTATATATATATTCATATAAATTAAATAAATATAAATCTCACAGGTCGGTTCCCACACTCAACACTAACCCAGATTCGTGAGGACCACGGTAGTAGACTGTGTTGGCTGTTGTACTTGTGCAGTGGAGATTGGACCGACGTACCCGGGATTTGGCCAAGAGGAGTAACAAGACGACAGTACTGGCCATCTGCTGAGAAATGCTGCTTGTGTGAGACTCCTGGATGCATTATAAGGGACTCCTGTCAGCATATTGCTGAAGACCTCTACCAGTCTGTTTCTGAAGAGCAGATGAGGAGGTATTCGGACGTCGTGACGATGCAGTGTGTGGACTGGACCATGTTAAGTAAGGTGAGCTCGCCGGTGATGATCATTGGATGTGGATGATGAATACTTGAAGATAGTGAACACACTGGGATTTGAAGAACACTGCAGATATATTAAGTGTCCTGTGCAAACGTGACATAATGAACATATGTGCTGTTATATGAAAGAGATTATATATCAGTGAAGGTTTTATTTAGTCTTGATTACTCCTTTTTATTTCACAATTACTTGCTATTGCCAATTCTTGATAACTTACAGCTGACTTTGGGGTGGGATTATAAAAGAAGAAGTTCAAAGACCCCATTAAGCAGAAAAAGCCAGGTTACGGGCTCAATCAGGCCGTAACAGTATTAGAACAATTACACAATGAATATTGATACATGAAGAGAAAATGGAATTTTCAGTAGCGAAGCAATATTGTTTAATGGAAAAAAATAGTTTCTGATAAAAGTAATCGGAGGATGTTTTTCCAAAATCAGGCGAGAGATGGAAGAATAAATATATATTATTTTTGTTAACTGCCCCAATATTTTTGATGCAGTAAATTACAAATGACGTTTACAAAAAACAGGGAAACAAGATGAGGAAACCGCGAATTGTGGACGTTGTGGAGAGTCTCCTGATGAAGAGGAGAGTCTCCTGGTGAAGAGGAGAGTCTCCTGATGAAGAGGAGAGTCTCCTGATGATAAGGAGAGTCTCCTGGTGAAGAGGAGAGTCTCCTGATGAAGAGGAGAGTCTCCTGATGAAGAGGAGAGTCTCCTGATGAAGAGGAGAGTCTCCTGATGAAGAGGAGAGTCTCCTGATGAAGAGGAGAGTCTCCTGATGAAGAGGAGAGTCTCCTGATGGAGAAGAGAGTCTCCTGATGGAGAGGAGAGTCTCCTGATGAAGAGGAGAGTCTCCTGATGGAGAGGAGAGTCTCCTGATGGAGAGGAAAGTCTCCTGATGGAGAGGAGAGTCTCCTGATGGAGAGGAAAGTCTCCTGATGGAGAGGAAAGTCTCCTGATGAAGAGGAGAGTCTCCTGATGGAGAGGAAAGTCTCCTGATGGACGGAAGAGTCTCCAGATGGAGAGGAGAGTCTCCTGGTGGAGGGGAGAGTCTCCCGATGGAGAGGAGAGTCTCCTGATGGAGGGGAGAGACTCCTGAAAGAGGAGAGTCTCTTGATGGAAAGGAGAGTCGCCTGATGGAGGGGAGAGTCTCCTGATGGAAAGGAGAGTCGCCTGATGGAGGGGAGAGTCTCCTGATGGAAAGGAGAGTCGTCTGATGGAGAGGAGAGTCTCTTAATGGATAGGAGAGTCTCCAGATGGGGGGGGAGAGTCTCCTGATGGAGAGGAGAGTCTCCTGATGGAGAGGAGAGTCTCCTGATGGAGAGGAGAGTCTCCTGATGGAGAGGAGAGTCTCCTGATGGAGAGGAGAGTCTCCTGATGGAGAGGAGAGTCTCCTGATGGAGAGGAGAGTCTCCTGATGGAGAGGAGAGTCTCCTGATGAAGAGGAGAGTCGCCTGATGGAGAGGAGAGTCTCCTGATGGACGGAAGAGTCTCCAGATGGAGAGGAGAGTCTCCTGATGGAGAAGAGAGTCTCCTGATGGAGAGGAGAGTCTCCTGATGGAGAGGAGAATCTCCTGATGGAGAGGAGAGTCTCCTGATGGATAGGAGAGTCTTCTGATGGAGAGGAGAGTCTCCTGGTGGAGGGGAGAGTCTCCCGATGGAGAGGAGAGTCTCCTGATGGAGGGGAGAGACTCCTGATAGAGGAGAGTCTCTTGATGAAAAGGAGAGTCGCCTGATGGAGGGGAGAGTCTCCTGATGGAAAGGAGAGTCGCCTGATGGAGGGGAGAGTCTCCTGATGGAAAGGAGAGTCGTCTGATGGAGAGGAGAGTCTCTTAATGGATAGGAGAGTCTCCAGATGGGGGGAGAGTCTCCTGATGGAGAGGAGAGTCTCCTGATGGAGAGGAGAGTCTCCTGATGGAGAGGAGAGTCTCCTGATGGAGAGGAGAGTCTCCTGATGGAGAGGAGAGTCTCCTGATGTAGAGGAGAGTCTCCTGATGGAGAGGAGAGTCGCCTGATGGAGAGGAGAGTCTCCTGATGGACGGAAGAGTCTCCAGATGGAGAGGAGAGTCCCCTGATGGAGAAGAGAGTCTCCTGATGGAGAGGAGAGTCTCCTGATGGAGAGGAGAATCTCCTGATGGAGAGGAGAGTCTCCTGATGGAGAGGAGAGTCTCCTGATGGAAAGGAGAGTCTCCTGATGGAGAAGAGAGTCTCCTGATGGAGAGGAGAGTCTCCTGATGGAGAGGAGAATCTCCTGATGGAGAGGAGAGTCTCATGATGGAGAGGAGAGTCTCCTGATGGAGAGGAGAGTCTCCTGATGGAGAGGAGAGTCTCCTGGTGAAGAGGAGAGTCTCCTGATGGAGAGGAAAGTCTCCTGATGGAAAGAAGAGTCTCCTGATGAAGAGGAGAGTCTCCTGATGGAGGGAAGAGTCTCCTGATGGAGAGGAGAGTCTTCTGATGGAGAGGAGAGTCTTCTGATGGAGAGGAGAGTCTCCTGATGGAGGGAAGAGTCTCCTGATGGAGGGAAGAGTCTCCTGATGGAGGGAAGAGTCTCCTGATGGAGAGGAGAGTCTTCTGATGGAGAGGAGAGTCTTCTGATGGAGAGGAGAGTCTCCTGATGGAGGGAAGAGTCTTCTGATGGAGAGGAGAGTCTCCTGATGGAGAGGAGAGTCTCCTGATGGAGAGGAGAGTCTCCTGACGGAATGAAGTGTCACTGAGGACTTGGAAACGCCAAAGCACAGAATTGGGAGTTCTCCAATTACACATAATTAATTCATGTGGATTACCCGCCTGAGAGAGTATATTCATCCGAATGATAATAAGCTGATGAGTCAGTTCGTTATCATGATTGCACACTGCAAAATCTAAACCTATCTTCCAATCGCGGACAGCACTCTGAAAACTTCAGTCTTACGGGATTTGATATCATACTAAAACCCAGCAGGTTTAACGGTTTTGTCGATTCCGTCAAAGCTCGACGCGTTTTGTGAGAGGACAACTGGAGTGTAACGCCAGCAACTTGCAGAGATTGAGCGCCGGGAAGGCCAGAAAGCGTCGAAGATCGAGAGTAAGGCAGCGAGGGAACTCCGAGGGGGACCTGGATAACTCTGAGAAGGGACTTAAGGAACTCTGAGGGGGAGGGGACATAGAGAACCCCTGAGGGGCTCTTGGATAAACTTGGAAAGCCTGACACAACACACCCGCACGCTGCCACGATGACTTATTCAGCCTCGGACTGTAGTACATTTGCACAGACGTCAAATCTTGATGTAAATGAAGCAGAAGAGCTTCACACCTGCCACAAGGTTCACACCCATAATTAAATGCCAGTCATGAAATCAGTTCAGGAAAATATATTGATGACCAAACCACACACCTGAAGATGAGGCGACGACGACGTCCTGGACCATCATCAAGTTAATTGCGATGGGAGCAAGCGAGGCACAAGTTAGTATGGCAAGAGTTCATGAGCCTTAGACCTGGCTTTGTTGCCGTTGACTCTTCCCTTCCACAGTACATACCCAAATGCTCTAACCTTTCTAACAAACGTGACCTGACATAGGCCTACCCACCTTTTTTCTCTTTCGTTTTCTTTTTTTCTCTTCTTATTCTTACGTTCTTTTTCATCCGTCACCCTGTTATTACACCCATCCCATCTGTACCCCTTTTTGCTTATTATTCTTTTTTTCTCGTAACTCTTTCATTCTAGAAATTACCTTCTCTCACCTCACTCTTGCCCTACTTCTTATTTACTTACTTAGTGCCTCCCTCGCTCCCATCACAATCGACTTGATAATGGTCCAGGATGGACCATTATCGTCTCCTCATCTTCTGATGGGGTTTGGTCATCATATCTTCAGCCATATTTTTGCGACTCATCGTCTGCAAAATAGAATGATATGTATAAGACCCGTCGAGGAACATGCAAGGTTGAGAGCACATGTGTGATAAAGTATGGAAGGTGAGAGACAGAACGAGAGGTCAAGGAAGGAGAGAGAGGCAGAACGACAGGTCAACGGAGGAGATGGGCAAAACGAGAGGATAAAAGAGGAGAGGAAAAGAACGACAGTTTCTTTCCTGTTCAAAGAAACAGAACGAAATGTCACAGTAGAGAGACAGAACGAGAGGTCACAGAAGGAAAGAAACAAAACGAAAAGTCATAAGAGTAAAAGGTAAGAACGAAAGATCACATGAGCAGAGCGAAAAAAAACAGAGGTCACAGAAGGAGAGAGACAGAGCGGGAGGTCATACGAAGAGAGGAATGAACAATAGACCATATGAGGCTCAAATAATCACATACGCCCTATGGTATTGCTGCTGATGGTCTTGGTTCTGGGGTTGATATAAGCCATTGCTTGGTTACTGACTTCATCACTTATAATGGTACTACATGACTAGCAGCGTAGCCAGCGTCCTCCACGCTCTCTGGGTTGACATATTGCTGGCGTGTGGAACGCTTTCAAACGCACCGCTAACAAACGGATGGCGCCGTTTGCAATGAGCATGATAGGCCCCACAGAAGTAAAAGTCTAGTCAGCGTAAGTGTAACAGACAAATGAGTTTAATTAAACTCATTTTTTAAACTCATCCGAGCAGGACATTCCTGCTCGGGCCCTGGCTGGCTCACTAAGTGTTACTTGTTTCTCGTTTGCAGGCGATGAGTCACAGTAACGTGGCTGAAGTATGTTGACCAGACCACACACTAGGACAGAGTTTCGAAACGACGACGTTTCGGTCCGTCCTTGACCATTCTCAAGTCGATTGTGATGAGGAAGTAGATGCAGGCAAGAAATAAATAAATAAATATTTATTTACCTCTCTCTTGTATAAATAGGCAAGAGAGAGGTGAAGAGCAAAGTAAATTGTAGTAGAGGGGATAGTAGTAGGAATAAGAACTGCAGAGGGCCTATTGGCCCATACGAGGCAGCTCCTATTATAACCACCGAATGAGAAGGAGATAGTAATAGGAATAAGAAGAGGATAGCAAGGGAACGTAAGTGAAAACAATGAACAAAAAAAAGAAAGAAGAGAGAAAGAAAAAGGAAAGAGAAAGATAGATTAATGGAAGGGTAAGTTATGTTAGGTCACGTTTGTTAGGAAGATTAGAACATTTGAGTATATACTGTGAGAGTGAAGACTCCACAGCAAGAAAACCAGGACTCAAGTTCATGTTGGGTACGTTGTGTATTAGAGGCGATTCAACACGACGGCGTCTGTGTAGAGTAGAGGCAGGAAAGATTATTTTGGAGGAAGACCAATCAATAGGATGATTAGAATCCCTCACATGACAGAAGAGAGCATTGTTAGTGTCTGCAGACTTAACACTTCTCTTGTGTTCTTTGAGTCTGTCATTCAGTGTACGCCCAGTCTCACCAAAGTATTGGAGAGGACAAGACGAACAGGAAATAGAGTAGACACCAGCAGCACTAGAAGCAGGAGGAGCAGTGTGAACTAGATTGCTACGAAGTGTGTTAGTTTGTCGAAAGGCGAGCTTTATGTCAAGAGGACGAAAGGTATTGGTAAAAGTTTTAAGTTCAGATATGAAAGGAAGGCATAGTACAGTGCTACTAGTGTTGGAAGCAGGTTTAGGATGAAAGAAATTTAAAGAAATTTCGTCGTCGTTGTCCCTTCACCTTCTAGTGTGTGGTCTGGTCAACATTGGTCTCGTTTGTTTTACGTACGAGGAGTGAGAGTATTTATGACTCGAATGGTCGCTTCAGTAAGATTATGTCCATGTGTTTAACAACTTTTTCTGCTCTGTTGTATCTTAGTTGAAATCCTATTAAGTTTGTAACTGTACACTGTGTTAGATAATGTTCCAGTGGTGTGTCGGCCAATTCTACAAAGTGCTGATATTTCATCTCATCTTCTGGAACCTATAAGTTTATTTCCCATTCATATTAGTATCCAAGTCTAAAGTGATTTAGGTGTACTTTTGTTGTTCTACTGGTCCCTTTCATCAAAATAAGTAGTTCGTTGTTGGTTTAATTCTTGTACAAACTCGCAGATCCTGATGCTGCACCTGCTGTGTTGAGATCACTGTACATCTTCTGCATTGCTCTATTTCTAATTGTTGCTTACTTTGTGATAGACTCTGGTATATAAATGTCTGCATTTCTGTTCTTAGTTGTAAGTTTTGCAACTTCGTCTGCAATGTTATTCATACATATTATTCCCACATGACTTGGCACCGGGTTGATAAGTATCCGACGGCCTAGACGTTTGAGTGTTTGCAGTAATGCTATGACTTTTGTGGTCAGATGCATGTTGTCACATACGTTTTCTTGTTGCAAGGTTTCAATTGCCGCTATATGTTATAATATTTAATAGTTTGAATATTTAGGCCACAAACTCTATGGAGAAAATCTTGTCCTACGAAGCATTTTCATCCTGTAAAATCTGTTATACAGGAACTGTTAAATAATACTTCTCATTCCACCCCTAAATACGCAACGCATTCCTCCCCCTAGACACGCAACGCATTCCTCCCCCTAGACACGCAACGCATTCCTCCCCCTAGACACGCAACGCATTCCTCCCCCTAGACACGCAACGCATTCCTCCCCCTAGACACGCAACGCATTTCTCCCCCTAGACACGCAACGCATTCCTCCCCCTAGACACGCAACGCATTCCTCCCCCTAGACACGCAACGCATTCCTCCCCCTAGACACGCAACGCATTCCTCCCCCTAGACACGCAACGCATTCCTCCCCCTAGACACGCAACGCATTCCTCCCCCTAGACACGCAACGCATTCCTCCCCCTAGACACGCAACGCATTTCTCCCCCTAGACACGCAACGCATTCCTCCCCCTAGACACGCAACGCATTCCTCCCCCTAGACACGCAACGCATTTCTCCCCCTTGACACGAAGAGAAAGAAAATGAGAAGTAAAAAGAAGAATCCGTTGTTTAATAGTGCATGTATGGAAGCAAATGAACTAAACAAAAGGGCTTGGAGGAACTACCAAAATAACAGAACACCAGAAAGCAGAGAGAGAGATACCAGAGAACCAGGCATGAGTATGTCAGTGTGAGAACAGAGGCAGAGAGACAATATGAAATTGACTTGGCAAATAAAGTCAAAACCGAACCAAAACTGTTCCACAGTTACATCAGGAGGACAGAGTTGAAGAACAGGTGATGAAACTGAGAACAGGTGAAGACAGGTAAACAAAGAATGACAAAGGGGAGTGTGAAGAACTCATCAAGGGATTCCAAGAGATTTTCACAATTGAACGAGAAGTCCCTGCAGTAGGAGAGGTGGCAGTAAACCAGGCAGCCTTGGAAGGCTTTGAAATTACAATAGATCTGCTGGAGCAGGACGTGAGAAACACTGTTGGACAGGACGGAATTTTACCATGGGTACTGAAAGAGTGTGGAGAAGCACTATGCTTGCCTCTCTCCATGGTATACAGTAAACACTGGAGACGGGAGACCTACCAGAAATATGGGAGACAGCTAATGTAGTCCCAATATACAAAAATGGGCGACAGGTAAGAGGCACTAAACTACAGTCCAGTGTCCCTAACTTGTATACCATGCAAGGTGATGGAGAGGATCCTGAGAAAAACCTAGTAACACATCTGGAGAAACGGGACTTCGTGATCCACCACCAAAATGGGTTCAGGGATGTCAAATTTTTCCTCACAGGTTTAATAGAATTCTACGACCTGGTGACAAAGATTATGCAAGAAAGAGAAGGGTGGGTAGACTGAATTTTCTTGGACTGTCAGAACGCCTTTGACACAGTACCCCATAAGAGGCTGGTGCATAAGTTGCAGAAACAAACAAGAGTAACAGGTAGGGTGCTTCAATGGATTAGGGAATACCAAAGTAACAGGAAGCACAGAGTTACTGTGAAGGGGTGATACTTCAGATTGGCGTGAAATCGCCAGTCCCACAGGGCTCTGTTCTCGGACCTATCCTGTTTCTGATGCTCTTAAATGATCTTCCAGAGGGTAAAGACTCTTTCCTCTCTATGTTTGCTGATGATGCCAAAATTATGATAAGGATTAAGACAGGGGAGGACAGTATGAGGCTTCAAGAAGACTTGGAAAAACTGAAGAAATGGTCCAACAAATTTGTTAGAGTTTAACCCGTACAAATGTAACGTAATTAAAATAGGCGGGGGGAGCAGGAGTCCAGATACAAAGTACCATTTAGGAGATGAAATTCTTAAGGAATCGGAGCGTGAGAAAGACCTCGGGGTTGATATCACGCCAGACAGGTCACCTGAAGCCCGAATCAAGAGGATATCATCAGTGGCATATACCAGATAAATCAACATAAGAACGGCCTTTAGAAACCTGTGTAAGGAATCAATCAGAACCTTGCATACCACATATATCCTACCCATCCTGGAGTATATAACTCCAGCATGGAGACCGCATCTCGTTAAGCACAAAACTAAATTGGAGAAGGTTCAGAGGCATGCTACCAGACTAGTACTCGAGCTGAGGGGTATGAACTACGAAGATAGACTAAGGGAACTAAACCTCACGTCGTTGGAAGAAAGAAGAGTTAGGGGGGAAACATGATCACCACATATAAGCTTCTCAGAAGTGATAGGGAAGATAAAGACAATTTACATGTCACACGGGGCTCACGCTCAAGGGGTCACGGGTAGAGGAGCCATAGAGATATTAGAAATAACTTTTTCAGTGTCAGAGTAGGTAACAGATGGAATGCTCTAGGAAGCGATGTGGTGGAGGCAGACTCCATACACAGTTTCAAGTGTAGATATGATAGAGCCCAATAGGCTCAGGAATCTGTACACCTGTTGATTGACAGTTGAGAGGCGGGACCAAAGAGCCAGAAATCAACCCCCGCAAGCACAACTAGGTAACTAAAACTAGGTGAGTACACTCAACCCTTTGCTCCCCCCTAGAAATGCAATACATTTTCCCCCCTTGACACGCAACACACCTTCCCTTAGACAGCAGCACCTACCTGTCCCAACACACGCAACACCTTCCTCTAAGCTGGCAACACATACCTCTCCCATGACACACAACACATACAGCCTTCCAGAACGCGCAACAAATACCTCCTGCCCCTAGACACGCAACACCTTTCTCTCAACATGCGCCCAACACAAATCTAACCTCAGCACGGACTGCCTCACCTGGCTCCTCCAACACCAACACAGCTCCACCGTCACACTACAACACCGCGAGCTGTATAGCCACACTCAGCGGATTACAGAGTTCATCTTCCCATACGGCGCGTTACAATACCTTGTACTAGTGCCATGTTCCACAGCCACCGTCACCTGCTCTTACCAGGATGGGAGGCGACTGTAGGTAAGTAGAGTGACCTATGAGTACTTAGCTATCAGTGTCTACGGGGGAGCGACCTATGAGTACTTAGCTATCAGTGTCTACGGGGGAGCGACCTATGAGTACTTAGTGTCGGAAAATCCGACACCATTTAATAATCATACAGATAATAGCTGTATTGTATAAACAAGTTACCCATAGAAAACGTAACTTGTAGTGGAATTACCGTCTAAAGAAAACGGGATATCATTACCACATACTATTATAATTCACCACCTATTATGGTGGGAATTATTCTTAAATACATTAGTCTTTGGACTTTACCGTCATAAAAACATCTCATATAAATTAACTTAATTATCAGTATTAAAGTAGAGTAAATGTGACCCTTCTATCACTTATTGACATCTGGACAATGTAAGCTAGGCATCAGGGTGAGGGAGGGCAGCCATTGTTGGTACTAGATCAGATGCGCAGGGAGCAATTCGGCTCCTGTTAATTTTACTTGGACGAAGTGTTATGGAAACCAAAGGTGTACCATTATCACACGCTGTCAACAAATTCAAGTTAAGTGTTCTTTCCGAAACCCATGTATCTTTCATTTATGGCCATTAATGTCATTATATAGGGTGACCCGGTTAGAGCACGTGGTAGCCTCAAACTAAAGGTAATTAAGCCAGGTCTTCATTGTTCCATGTATAGTGTTTTCTCTGATATACCTGTCATATATAGGATTCTGGCTTTACAGCTAGCGCCCTTTTAACAGGTCAAGACGAGGAAGCATATGCTTTGTGCATCAGTTACCTGGGTGATGGAAGCTACCTCAAAGAGGATAATTTGGTGTCTACACCCTAGTTATACCTGGTGGACTAACCTGCTGTACTATAAAATAAGGAACCTTTTCAATGTATTTAGTTAATACTGTAGTTTGATTGGCTGCATATATATAAATTAATCTAATATAAACCCCCCCCCTAATGTGTAGAGGATCGATTTGTGAGATTATGAGATTATTGCAGAAATACAGTCCACTTATCATTATACAAATTGCTATCGAAGTATATAAATTAACGTAAATATAAATTCATATAAATTAAATAAATATAAATCTCACTGGTCGGTTCCCACATTATTTGGTCATCTTCGAACCTGATGACGGATTATTTGATCCTTTGAACCCACATTTGGTCATCTTAGTACCGGATGAACCAGTTAACCAGTGGATTCATTAAATAAACTAGTGCAGTGTGATTTAAACAAAGGCCAGCCAGTCAAAGACGGCAGCGTTGCCTCGAACGAGTTCACGAGCCCCGCTCAGTTCAGATCAGCTTCGTCAGATCAGCTTCGTCAAATATCCCACAGATATTTGGTGGCGTGTTATTCTGTGAAATGACACCGCTAATATTGAAGCCAGCCAAATTAGTGACTGTGTCACGAGATTGTTCACGGATTTCGTGGTGTTAAATTTCGCGAGAGATTATCTACGAATTTTGTGGAGTTTATTTCGCGAGGTCACTAATAATATTTAATACTTCTTGATAATATTAGAAGTTTTATAGAGGCTAATTAAGAGGCTATTATCAATAATTGTGTATATTATTTCTCCAAAATAGAGAATCATTTAATATATATTGCACTAGTGATCACAGTATAATATTTACTAATTGCCAACCCACAACAAGGTAGGATATTAAAATTGACTAGTTGAACTATTATTGTTCATCTTAGTCCCATTATTACCATAGTCAGTTGTACTATATTCAACAACCTATCCCCATTAATGAATGGTCCAGACCCTATTTTGGGTGTAATTTTTATCAACTCGAGTTGAGTTGTATATATAATAATTTACTTATGATCATTACACCTTTGAGTGATTAATTAGTGTCTATTCCATCCTAGGGTGATATAGAAGAGCTAACCTAAAGGTACTTCCAGTGACACTGGTTTATCACTCAAATCATTAGTGTGTATGATTGTATATATATAATGTGTATTAATTTTAAGTGCTAACCTCTAGTAGAGGTAGGATTATTGCCTAGTGAGTTCAGAATTTAACCCTAGGCTACCATTAGTACTTACTCACAATTTATGAGCCAGTGGTGCCCAATTAACAAGTCACCATGACTAATCCACAGAAAGCAAAGCGTGCTTTAATAGCAAGCAAACGCCAACTAACAAGGGATCTCAACCAATATGAACAGTTGTTATATGAGCCTGTAATTAATTATCATCGGTTGAAAATACCACTGTTACAGATTCAAACCCAATTGCATATATTGAAAGCAAATAGGAAATCTTACCAAAATCAAGTCCACGACGACGTAGTAGTTGAAGATGTGGAACCATTCCTGTCTGACCTAGCACAATATGAAGAAGAAACTCAAGGCAGGTTGGAACATTTACACAGGATAATTGAATCAGAACAATTAGCAAGTACATCAAATAAAGTAGATAATGTTATGGATGATCTGGATCTTTTTGAGAATAAATGTCAAGCCAGATTAGATCCTTTAATCAACAAGGATAAAGCTTCACCTAATATTATACCACCAGAAATTAAGCAGTTCTCAGACAATTTATCCACAGTCTCTGTGGATTCTGAAAACCCAATACCTGAGGCTACTAAGTTAACATGCCTCCAAGCTAGAGGTGAAGCTGAACCAGTAGTAGAAAATGTAAATGAAAATAACGACAGCACTAATTTCGCAGTCCAGCCTCCTAGGAATAATGCTGGCAATGAGAAAACTGTCATACATCTAGTACTACAATTGCTGGATTTACCTCAACCTGATCAGACTGCTGACTCATTACAATCCTTCAGCATGGAGTTTGAGTCACTACTAAGAATATTCAGTCTTAAGGTTGATATAACTACTAGTGAATGGATGACCAAAGTAGTCCTTCAACGAAAATTGTCCAGCGATATACTAGATGAATTATATGCACATCAACATAACACCATCCTGACAGTACAGGACATCACTGAAGGTTTACATTCCATCATAAACAAACGACGAGCAAATGAGGAAGTTAAAGCCTCATGCAAGCCTTCAGAAATAGAAAATAAGAGTCAATTAAAGGGTAAAACAACTACCCCAAATAAACATCAGTCAATTACTCTAACATCAAGTTGCAGAAAATCTGACAATGCAGCAGCAACCTCCAAGCCTACTGTTACTAGTTCACCCAAACCGGTAACTTCCAAACGTGCAGTAGGCTGGGGGACATGTATGTTCTGCAAAAAGAAACATTCAACATACCGTTGTGCTAATTATCCAACCAGAGACACTCGTATGGAGCGACTCCAGGAATTAGGGAGATGTGCAAGGTGTCTCAAGTCACACAACATAGACTATTGTGATACCCAATTCAACACCTGCAACAGGTGTAGAAGAGGTAGACACCATGCAGCACTGTGCAAATATACGAAATTAACGTATTCAAGACCCAAGGTGGAAGATAGCATTCCCACCACAGTACAGTACTGCAAGGTGCAACAAACAAAGAGTGTCCAATCGGCAAAGTCTAAAGGTAATACGACTTTGCCTACTGCCCAAATTACCATCCTGAATAAGAGGGCCAAGGTCCATACCCGTGGGTTGTTTCACCAAGGATCCCAGAGAACATATATCACTAAAAAGCTGGCAGATGAACTACAATTAAGGCCTGTAGCCCAGATGTCATTCAATATCTCAGTGTTTGTAACAGATGCAGGACCTCAAGTCTACCAGGTGGTACAACCATCAGTACGTTTAGGCAGGTACGTCTGTCGAGTACAAGCCATTGTGGTGGACAAAATACCAGTAGACCTACAAGTTCAAGGTCTGAGAGCAACAGCCAAATTCCTGAGAAATAGAGGAATAAAATTGGCAGATAATATTAAGTCTGATCACCTCACCGACTTCGGTCTCCTTGTAGGGACAGACTATTGTCATCGATTCATCGGTAGCCCTACTAAATATCAGGGTATAACCATGTTAAACTCTGCAGGAGGTAAATTACTCTCAGGCCCAGTATCAAGCCTGAGGAGACCTATGCCTGCAGATAAACAATACCAATAGAAATCTAAATTTGTCAGCTGATTATATTTCTCCAGTAACATTATACTAAGGAGATTACAGCTGACTATACCAACAGAGGTTGATGTTAGTATCATCATTTGAAGCTGAAGATGAGTTCATGAGGCCTCAGTGGCAAATCAGTGAACAGTAGCTTAAACAGCTACAAGTCACCGCGACCAATGTCACTGAACCCGCTGCAGTCTCAGAACCATACTTTACTTTAATGATGAGCTATTCAATCTTCTGAATCAATTAACTAAATTAAACCCCAATAAATCTGATGACTGATTTGATACATTTATTATTTAATCAAGATGTATTCCATGGGCCTCAGTGTTTATATATCAGTGACCAGTTACCTGAAGAAACTTCAAGTTATATCTAATGTCACTGATCTCACTGCAGTCCCTGAATCATACTTGACTGTAGTACTTGATCACATCCAGTCTTCTGGGTTAAATAATATGTAATTAGGCTTGAATATTAGCCTTTCAAGAGTTGACAGGGAAATGAAATCGCATTAGAATTCTAACCCCTGCAACTCTAGTACGGGACATCCGTCCTGTACGAACAGACGCACAAATGTGTGATTACTAACTACTAACATCAAATTAATCTAATAATTCGAGGGAGGAGTATCGGTGTTCGTCTGTTCTAAAGAGGACTTCGACCCGTGAGCAGCCCCCTGGGGAATTATGTCGGAAAATCCGACACCATTTAATAATCATACAGATAATAGCTGTATTGTATAAACAAGTTACCCATAGAAAACGTAACTTGTAGTGGAATTACCGTCTAAAGAAAACGGGATATCATTACCACATACTATTATAATTCACCACCTATTATGGTGGGAATTATTCTTAAATACATTAGTCTTTGGACTTTACCATCATAAAAACATCTCATATAAATTAACTTAATTATCAGTATTAAAGTAGAGTAAATGTGACCCTTCTATCACTTATTGACATCTGGACAATGTAAGCTAGGCGTCAGGGTGAGGGAGGGCAGCCATTGTTGGTACTAGATCAGAGGCGCAGGGAGCAATTCGGCTCCTGTTAATTTTGCTTGGACGAAGTGTTATGGAAACCAAAGGTGTACCATTATCACACGCTGTCAACAAATTCAAGTTAAGTGTTCTTTCCGAAACCCATGTATCTTTCATTTATGGCCATTAATGTCATTATATAGGGTGACCCGGTTAGAGCACGTGGTAGCCTCAAACTAAAGGTAATTAAGCCAGGTCTTCATTGTTCCATGTATAGTGTTTTCTCTGATATACCTGTCATATATAGGATTCTGGCTTTACAGCTAGCGCCCTTTTAACAGGTCAAGACGAGGAAGCATATGCTTTGTGCATCAGTTACCTGGGTGATGGAAGCTACCTCAAAGAGGATAATTTGGTGTCTACACCCTAGTTATACCTGGTGGACTAACCTGCTGTACTATAAGATAAGGAACCTTTTCAATGTATGTAGTTAATACTGTAGTTTGATTGGCTGCATATATATAAATTAATCTAATATAAACCCCCCCCCCCCTAATGTGTAGAGGATCGATTTGTGAGATTATGAGATTATTGCAGAAATACAGTCCACTTATCATTATACAAATTGCTATCGATGTATATAAATTAACGTAAATATAAATTCATATAAATTAAATAAATATAAATCTCACTGGTCGGTTCCCACACTTGGCTATCAGTGTCTACGGGGAAGCAACCTATGAGTACTTAGCTATCAGTGTCTACGAGGGAGCAACCTATGAGTACTTAGCTATCAGTGTCTACCGGGGAGCGACCTATGAGTACTTAGCTATCAGTGTCTACCGGGGAGCGACCTATGAGTACTTAGCTATCAGTGTCTACGGGGGAGCGACCTATGAGTACTTAGCTATCAGTGTCTACGGGGGAGCGACCTATGAGTACTTAGCTATCAGTGTCTACGGGGGAGCAACCTATGAGTACTTAGCTATCAGTGTCTACCGGGGAGCGACCTATGAGTACTTAGCTATCAGTGTCTACGGGGGAGCGACCTATGAGTACTTAGCTATCAGTGTCTACGGGGGAGCAACCTATGAGTACTTAGCTATCAGTGTCTACCGGGGAGCGACCTATGAGTACTTAGCTATCAGTGTCTACGGGGGAGCGACCTATGAGTACTTAGCTATCAGTGTCTACGGGGGAGCGGCCTATGAGTACTTAGCTATCAGTGGCTACGTGGAGGGAGGGAAAGAACCCCCATTCCCCTTCTTCTATCCTCTAAGGTTTTTTATTTATTTATTTATTTATTTTTTTGCAGGGATATTCCTGCGCGGGCTCGAAGCCTCTGGCTCGCCCACTAAGTGTTGCTTGTTTCTGTTTTACTTGGGCGGAGTATGAGTATTTATTGCCTGGTGCGGCGGGCACGGTGTGTGAGTGAGCGCCTTAGGTGGCTGTGTTGGAAATATATTCACTCTCAAATATTTCTCTCTCGTCGATTCCTGCATTTACGTTTCCCTTACGGAGTTCATACCTCTTGGTCTTCTTTCTCCCATTATAGTTTCATTACCTTACACTTGTTGGGATTCAATTCCAGTAACCACTTATTGACCCACTCCTGGAGTTTGTCAATGTCCTTCTGTAACCTTCTACAGTCTTCCTCTTTTCTCATATTCTTCAGGAGCCTTCTGTCATCTGCAAATTGTGGCATGCACGAGCTCGCTCCCTCGGTAGGTCTTTCACAAACTTAGAAACATCAGCGGTCCCAAGACAGAGACTTTTGGGACCAAACTTGCTACTTTACGCGAGCTCTCTGACTGACAGAACCAAACAGGACGCTTTGCTCTCTCTGTCCTTGAGGTACTCCCTTACCTGGTGTTTTCCAGAAGGTGTGTTAGGCATGATTTTCCAGGTGTGTTAGGCATGATTTTCCAGGTGTGTTAGGCATGATTTTCCAGGTGTGTTAGGCATGATTTCCCTTCCCTAAACGCATGTTGGTGTTTAATTCAATAATTCACTGTATCGGGACAGGAAACCAGAGTGTATTCGTACACGTTTGGCTTTTATCTATTTATGATATTCTCCTTATATTAGTGAATGTGTTCCTAGCTCTGTTGCGTCTATACCTGCAGTCCTCCGTCCTTTGTCCTAACTGTTGGTGTGAAACTCTCTTCGGCGTCCTTGCATTTCTAATTGACTAGATCCATCATATCTTATACTTTTTTTCCTTTAAGTTATTCCTCCTATTATTTCTATTCAGCGATCATTACTCACTATTTATTCCTATTCATCGATTATTATTCATTATTTATTCCTATTATGCGATCATTACTCACTATTCATTCCTTTTCAGCGATCATTACTCACCTAGTTGTGCTTACGGGGTTTGAGCTTTGGCTCAATGATCCTGTCTCTCGACTGTCAGTCAACAGGTGTACAGATTCCTGAGCCTACTGGGCTCAATCATATCTACATTTGAAACTCTGCATGGAGTCAGCCTCCTCCACATCACTGCTTAATGCATTACATTTGTTAATTACTGACACTGAAAACGTTCTTTCTAACGTCTCTGTGGCTCATTTGGGAACTAAGTTTCCACCTGTGTCCCCCCTTGTTCGTGTTTCACCCAAGCTAAAGAGTTTGTCTTTGTCCACCCTGTTAATTTCCCTGAGAATTTTGTAGGTGGTTATCGTGTTTTCCCTTACTCTTTTGTTCCCAGGGACGCGAGGTTCAGCTCCCTTAGCTTTTCCTCGTAACACATACCTCTCAGTTCCGTGGAGTAGTCTAGTGGCATACCTCTGAATCTTCTCAAACTTTCTCTTGTGTTTAACTAGGTATGGACTCCAGGCTGGAGCTGCATATTCCAGGATTGGTCTAACATAAGTGGTAAACAAGATCTTGAACGATTCGTTTCACAACTTCCTAAAGGCAGTTCTTATGTTTGCCAATCTAGAATATATGCTTCTGATGATATGCTTTTGATGTGGGCTTCTGGGAACAGGTTCGGTGTGATATCAACCCCTCAGATCTTTCACTCTATTTGACTCGTGCAGGATTTCACCTCCCAGATGGTACCTTGTGTTCAGCCTCCTGTGTCCAAGTCCTAGTCTTGTGTCCTAGTCTTTGACTACATGATCGAACTTAAAATTGTGACCACGGGACAAGGGGTGGTCTGGGAAAGGAAAGTTGACTAGGAAAGAAGATTATAAGAGGATAAAGGATTTTTTTGCAGGGATATTCCTGTGTGGGCCCTAAGGATAAGGGAATATAAGGGTGAAGTACAGTGGGAGGAATAATTCAGTTCATGTAAAGATGGTCTGAGAAGTAGAGTGAGGCTAAGAAACAGAGAGGAGGGGGAAGAGGAAGAGGGGGTGTTTACTGGGCAGAGGGGAATCAGGGGCAAGGGTGGGTCTTAGGGTACAGGGCGGGATAAGTGGAGGGGTGGGGGCTGAGGATGGATGGATTTTTTTTTACTACTTTCTACCATAGACGTGGCCAGACATTTACAATGCTAAACAGCATGTACATATTTTCTTTTCACCTCCATGGACTGGGTGAGAGATCTGTTAAACATTATAGTTCAAGGATTTATTGAACAATAACCACAGAGGGTGATTGTAGTGCTTTTAAAATGCTAATCTAACCTACAGACATATATACATAGATACACAGAGTTATATCTGCCCTACATAAATTGGTCGATGTGTTCTTTACATAGTATCATTAATGTGCATTTACAAAGGTAAAATGTAATTTTGATCAGCTTCCACATATACTTTATACACATAAATACATATATGCACATATATATATATATATATATATATATATATATATATATATATATATATATATATATATATATATATGTATATATATATATATATATATATATATATATATATATATATATATATATATATTAGTATATTTTGGTAGCAGTCTTTCCTGTAGACATATATTATTAAATATGACCGAAAAAGTAAGATTAATAATTCTAACACGAATTTTCTCAATCTTTCGTACATTACGCTTCACTGTTGGAGGTAAATCAAAAATAAATTCTCCAAAATTCATTTTTATTTCTAGTCTGACGCGACACGGGCGCGTTTCGTAAAACTTATTACATTTTTAAAGACTTTAGTTCACAAATACACAACTGAATAGAACTTACGTATCTCCGATTTTATATCTACATTTGAGTGAGGTGGGAGGGGTGATGTGGCATTAACACAAGACAGAACAAGAGGGGATATTAATAGGGTATTAAAAGTATCAACACAAGACAGAACACAAACAATGGGTATTGAATAGAAGTGTTTGTAGAAAGCCTATTGGTCCATATTTGTTGATGCTTCTATATTGGAGCGGAGTCTTGAGGTGGGTAGAATATAGTTGTGCAATAATTGGCTGTTGATTGCTGGTGTTGACTTCTTGATGTGTAGTGCCTCGCAAACGTCAAGCCGCCTGCTATCGCTGTATCTATCGATGATTTCTGTGTTGTTTACTAGGATTTCTCTGGCGATGGTTTGGTTGTGGGAAGAGATTATATGTTCCTTAATGGAGCCCTGTTGCTTATGCATCGTTAAACGCCTAGAAAGAGATGTTGTTGTCTTGCCTATATACTGGGTTTTTTGGAGCTTACAGTCCCCAAGTGGGCATTTGAAGGCATAGACGACGTTAGTCTCTTTTAAAGCGTTCTCTTTTGTGTCTGGAGAGTTTCTCATGAGTAGGCTGGCCGTTTTTCTGGTTTTATAGTAAATCGTCAGTTGTATCCTCTGATTTTTGTCTGTAGGACAAAAATGGTTTTGGTTGTGGGAAGAGATTATAGATTTTGTCTGTAGGACAAAAATCAGAGGATACAACTGACGATTTACTATAAAACCAGAAAAACGGCCAGCCTACTCATGAGAAATTCTCCAGACACAAAACAGAACGCTTTAAAAGAGACTAACGTCGTCTATGCCTTCAAATGCCCACTTGGGGACTGTAAGCTCCAAAAAACCCAGTATATAGGCAAGACAACAACATCTCTTTCTAGGCGTTTAACGATGCATAAGCAACAGGGCTCCATTAAGGAACATATAATCTCTTCCCACAACCAAACCATCGCCAGAGAAATCCTAGTAAACAACTCAGAAATCATCGATAGATACAGCGATAGCAGGCGGCTTGACGTTTGCGAGGCACTACACATCAAGAAGTCAACACCAGCAATCAACAGCCAATTATTGCACAACTATATTCTACCCACCTCAAGACTCCGCTCCAATATAGAAGCATCAACAAATATGGACCAATAGGCTTTCTACAAACACTTCTATTCAATACCCATTGTTTGTGTTCTGTCTTGTGTTGATACTTTTAATACCCTATTAATATCCCCTCTTGTTCTGTCTTGTGTTAATGCCACATCACCCCTCCCACCTCACTCAAATGTAGATATAAAATCGGAGATACGTAAGTTCTATTCAGTTGTGTATTTGTGAACTAAAGTCTTTGAAAATGTAATAAGTTTTACGAAACGCGCCCGTGTCGCGTCAGACTAGAAATAAAAATGAATTTTGGAGAATTAATTTTTGATTTACCTCCAACAGTGAAGCGTAATGTACGAAAGATTGAGAAAATTCGTGTTAGAATTATTAATCTTACTTTTTCGGTCATATTTAATATATATATATATATATATATATATATATATATATATATATATATATATATATATATATATATATATATATATATATATATATATATATATATATATATATATATATATATATATATTTACACATGAAAATAGTGAAAATAACAGTCTGCCATTCTTGGATGTACTAATAACAAAAACAGGAACCTCTTTAAGCACCAATGTATATACCAAGCCCACCAACATAGGATTATGCCTGAACGGTAGAAGTGAGTGCCCCCAAAGATACAAAGCCAGTGTTCTCAATGCTTATATTCGTCGAGCGCTTACCCACTGCTCTGAATGGAGCAACGTGAGTAGAGAGTTTGAAAGAGTAACTCAGGTATTGGTGAACAACGGATATAGCAACGCGGAAATAAACGCTGCTATAAGAAGACACTTGGACCGTTGGTAAAATTCAGAACCTAGAACAGAAACCACAACACCCCCAATAAAATTATATTACAAATCAACCATGCACAGTGAACATATAAAAGAGGAAAGAATAATGAAAGAAATAATCCGCAAAGGAGTAAAAAGCACTACTCCTAACCAAAACATAAACCTGATAATATTCTACAAAACCAAGAAGACTTCCGAACTCCTTATCAAAAACAGCCCGAAGCCGACGGAGAACCCTCTACAGCAGTCAAGCGTTGTATACATGTACACTTGCCCCCACGAAGGATGTAACCTTCAATGTAAGTACATAGGTATGACGTCGACCAAGCTGACGAGGCGTTTGACATGCCATCTTCAATCTGGTGCCCCTAGGAATCACATGAGACAAGCCCATGACATTACTCTAACAAGAGAAATGTTGAACAAGAATACTTGCATAATAGACAAAACCCAAGATTCAAGAAGATTACAAATTCTTGAGGCAATTCACATAAGAATAGAGCGACCTACCATGAACACCCAAATCATGGAACTATTTACTCTACCCACCATGAGAGTAAGGACAAGACAAGAACATATCGATGCCAACACAGAAGACAATGTCCAACATAACAGGCCAATTACACTGGATTAATCTTTGTGTTTGGATAGGAGATGCCTCGTATGGGCCAATAAGCCTTCTGCAGCCCCTATGTTTATCCCTTATGTATCCCCCCATGTTTTCACCTTCATTGTATTATCACCTGACCTAATGCGGGTATAAAATCAACTAGTATTGTAAGATCTGTTCACTTGAGAATGAACCATGGAGGTTCGAAACGTCGTGCAAATTATACAAATAAGTGTAATACACTCTATAGTAAATCACTTCTTTTCTTCACCTTAAAAGTACGAAAATGAGTTTTGGAGAACTCCTATTTCAATTAAGCCCTGATGCTAAGAAAATAGTTAGAGGGATAGAAGCCCTAAACCAGAAAATAATAAATACAGAATATGCGGTCATATTCAATGAAACATGTTTGAAAGAAAACCTGCTGCCAGTATACACCAATATATATATATATATATATATATATATATATATATATATATATATATATATATATATATATATATATATATATATATATATATTATATATATATATATATATATATATATATATAAATATATATATATATATATATATATATATATATATATATATATATATATATATATGCGAACAAGCCTGAATGGTCCCCAGGACAATATGCAACTGAAAACTCACACCCCAGAAGTGACTCGAACCCATACTCCCAGGAGCAACGCAACTGGTATGTACAAGACGCCTTAATCCACTTGACCATCACGACCGGACATAATGAGGTGATAGCCGAGGCTATTTGAACCACCCCACCGCCGGCACTCGGATAGTAATCTTGGGCATAGCATTTTACCAAATCACCTCATTCTTTGGGGCACACGTGAGGAACACAAATGCGAACAAGCCTGAATGGTCCCCAGGACAATATGCAACTGAAAACTCACACCCCAGAAGTGACTCGAACCCATACTCCCAGGAGCAACGCAACTGGTATGTACAAGACGCCTTAATCCACTTGACCATCACGACCGGACATAATGAGGTGATAGCCGAGGCTATTTGAACCACCCCACCGCCGGCACTCGGATAGTAATCTTGGGCATAGCATTTTACCAAATCACCTCATTCTTTGGGGCACACGTGAGGAACACAAATGCGAACAAGCCTGAATGGTCCCCAGGACAATATGCAACTGAAAACTCACACCCCAGAAGTGACTCGAACCCATACTCCCAGGAGCAACGCAACTGGTATGTACAAGACGCCTTAATCCACTTGACCATCACGACCGGACATAATGAGGTGATAGCCGAGGCTATTTGAACCACCCCACCGCCGGCACTCGGATAGTAATCTTGGGCATAGCATTTTACCAAATCACCTCATTCTTTGGGGCACACGTGAGGAACACAAATGCGAACAAGCCTGAATGGTCCCCAGGACAATATGCAACTGAAAACTCACACCCCAGAAGTGACTCGAACCCATACTCCCAGGAGCAACGCAACTGGTATGTACAAGACGCCTTAATCCACTTGACCATCAAGACCGGACATAATGAGGTGATAGCCGAGGCTATTTGAACCACCCCACTGCCGGCACTCGGATAGTAATCTTGGGCATAGCATTTTACCAAATCACCTCATTCTTTGGGGCACACGTGAGGAACACAAATGCGAACAAGCCTGAATGGTCCCCAGGACAATATGCAACTGAAAACTCACACCCCAGAAGTGACTCGAACCCATACTCCCAGGAGCAACGCAACTGGTATGTACAAGACGCCTTAATCCACTTGACCATCACGACCGGACATAATGAGGTGATAGCCGAGGCTATTTGAACCACCCCACCGCCGGCACTCGGATAGTAATCTTGGGCATAGCATTTTACCAAATCACCTCATTCTTTGGGGCACACGTGAGGAACACAAATGCGAACAAGCCTGAATGGTCCCCAGGACAATATGCAACTGAAAACTCACACCCCAGAAGTGACTCGAACCCATACTCCCAGGAGCAACGCAACTGGTATGTACAAGACGCCTTAATCCACTTGACCATCACGACCGGACATAATGAGGTGATAGCCGAGGCTATTTGAACCACCCCACCGCCGGCACTCGGATAGTAATCTTGGGCATAGCATTTTACCAAATCACCTCATTCTTTGGGGCACACGTGAGGAACACAAATGCGAACAAGCCTGAATGGTCCCCAGGACAATATGCAACTGAAAACTCACACCCCAGAAGTGACTCGAACCCATACTCCCAGGAGCAACGCAACTGGTATGTACAAGACGCCTTAATCCACTTGACCATCACGACCGGACATAATGAGGTGATAGCCGAGGCTATTTGAACCACCCCACCGCCGGCACTCGGATAGTAATCTTGGGCATAGCATTTTACCAAATCACCTCATTCTTTGGGGCACACGTGAGGAACACAAATGCGAACAAGCCTGAATGGTCCCCAGGACAATATGCAACTGAAAACTCACACCCCAGAAGTGACTCGAACCCATACTCCCAGGAGCAACGCAACTGGTATGTACAAGACGCCTTAATCCACTTGACCATCAAGACCGGACATAATGAGGTGATAGCCGAGGCTATTTGAACCACCCCACCGCCGGCACTCGGATAGTAATCTTGGGCATAGCATTTTACCAAATCACCTCATTCTTTGGGGCACACGTGAGGAACACAAATGCGAACAAGCCTGAATGGTCCCCAGGACAATATGCAACTGAAAACTCACACCCCAGAAGTGACTCGAACCCATACTCCCAGGAGCAACGCAACTGGTATGTACAAGACGCCTTAATCCACTTGACCATCACGACCGGACATAATGAGGTGATAGCCGAGGCTATTTGAACCACCCCACCGCCGGCACTCGGATAGTAATCTTGGGCATAGCATTTTACCAAATCACCTCATTCATTGGGGCACACGTGAGGAACACAAATGCGAACAAGCCTGAATGGTCCCCAGGACAATATGCAACTGAAAACTCACACCCCAGAAGTGACTCGAACCCATACTCCCAGGAGCAACGCAACTGGTATGTACAAGACGCCTTAATCCACTTGACCATCACGACCGGACATAATGAGGTGATAGCCGAGGCTATTTGAACCACCCCACCGCCGGCACTCGGATAGTAATCTTGGGCATAGCATTTTACCAAATCACCTCATTCTTTGGGGCACACGTGAGGAACACAAATGCGAACAAGCCTGAATGGTCCCCAGGACAATATGCAACTGAAAACTCACACCCCAGAAGTGACTCGAACCCATACTCCCAGGAGCAACGCAACTGGTATGTACAAGACGCCTTAATCCACTTGACCATCACGACCGGACATAATGAGGTGATAGCCGAGGCTATTTGAACCACCCCACCGCCGGCACTCGGATAGTAATCTTGGGCATTGCATTTTACCAAATCACCTCATTCTTTGGGGCACACGTGAGGAACACAAATGCGAACAAGCCTGAATGGTCCCCAGGACAATATGCAACTGAAAACTCACACCCCAGAAGTGACTCGAACCCATACTCCCAGGAGCAACGCAACTGGTATGTACAAGACGCCTTAATCCACTTGACCATCACGACCGGACATAATGAGGTGATAGCCGAGGCTATTTGAACCACCCCACCGCCGGCACTCGGATAGTAATCTTGGGCATAGCATTTTACCAAATCACCTCATTCTTTGGGGCACACGTGAGGAACACAAATGCGAACAAGCCTGAATGGTCCCCAGGACAATATGCAACTGAAAACTCACACCCCAGAAGTGACTCGAACCCATACTCCCAGGAGCAACGCAACTGGTATGTACAAGACGCCTTAATCCACTTGACCATCACGACCGGACATAATGAGGTGATAGCCGAGGCTATTTGAACCACCCCACCGCCGGCACTCGGATAGTAATCTTGGGCATAGCATTTTACCAAATCACCTCATTCTTTGGGGCACACGTGAGGAACACAAATGCGAACAAGCCTGAATGGTCCCCAGGACAATATGCAACTGAAAACTCACACCCCAGAAGTGACTCGAACCCATACTCCCAGGAGCAACGCAACTGGTATGTACAAGACGCCTTAATCCACTTGACCATCACGACCGGACATAATGAGGTGATAGCCGAGGCTATTTGAACCACCCCACCGCCGGCACTCGGATAGTAATCTTGGGCATAGCATTTTACCAAATCACCTCATTCTTTGGGGCACACGTGAGGAACACAAATGCGAACAAGCCTGAATGGTCCCCAGGACAATATGCAACTGAAAACTCACACCCCAGAAGTGACTCGAACCCATACTCCCAGGAGCAACGCAACTGGTATGTACAAGACGCCTTAATCCACTTGACCATCACGACCGGACATAATGAGGTGATAGCCGAGGCTATTTGAACCACCCCACCGCCGGCACTCGGATAGTAATCTTGGGCATAGCATTTTACCAAATCACCTCATTCTTTGGGGCACACGTGAGGAACACAAATGCGAACAAGCCTGAATGGTCCCCAGGACAATATGCAACTGAAAACTCACACCCCAGAAGTGACTCGAACCCATACTCCCAGGAGCAACGCAACTGGTATGTACAAGACGCCTTAATCCACTTGACCATCACGACCGGACATAATGAGGTGATAGCCGAGGCTATTTGAACCACCCCACCGCCAGCACTCGGATAGTAATCTTGGGCATAGCATTTTACCAAATCACCTCATTCTTTGGGGCACACGTGAGGAACACAAATGCGAACAAGCCTGAATGGTCCCCAGGACAATATGCAACTGAAAACTCACACCCCAGAAATGACTCGAACCCATACTCCCAGGAGCAACGCAACTGGTATGTACAAGACGCCTTAATCCACTTGACCATCACGACCGGACATAATGAGGTGATAGCCGAGGCTATTTGAACCACCCGACCGCCGGCACTCGGATAGTAATCTTGGGCATAGCATTTTACCAAATCACCTCATTCTTTGGGGCACACGTGAGGAACACAAATGCGAACAAGCCTGAATGGTCCCCAGGACAATATGCAACTGAAAACTCACACCCCAGAAGTGACTCGAACCCATACTCCCAGGAGCAACGCAACTGGTATGTACAAGACGCCTTAATCCACTTGACCATCACGACCGGACATAATGAGGTGATAGCCGAGGCTATTTGAACCACCCCACCGCCGGCACTCGGATAGTAATCTTGGGCATAGCATTTTACCAAATCACCTCATTCTTTGGGGCACACGTGAGGAACACAAATGCGAACAAGCCTGAATGGTCCCCAGGACAATATGCAACTGAAAACTCACACCCCAGAAGTGACTCGAACCCATACTCCCAGGAGCAACGCAACTGGTATGTACAAGACGCCTTAATCCACTTGACCATCACGACCGGACATAATGAGGTGATAGCCGAGGCTATTTGAACCACCCCACCGCCGGCACTCGGATAGTAATCTTGGGCATAGCATTTTACCAAATCACCTCATTCTTTGGGGCACACGTGAGGAACACAAATGCGAACAAGCCTGAATGGTCCCCAGGACAATATGCAACTGAAAACTCACACCCCAGAAGTGACTCGAACCCATACTCCCAGGAGCAACGCAACTGGTATGTACAAGACGCCTTAATCCACTTGACCATCACGACCGGACATAATGAGGTGATAGCCGAGGCTATTTGAACCACCCCACCGCCGGCACTCGGATAGTAATCTTGGGCATAGCATTTTACCAAATCACCTCATTCTTTGGGGCACACGTGAGGAACACAAATGCGAACAAGCCTGAATGGTCCCCAGGACAATATGCAACTGAAAACTCACACCCCAGAAGTGACTCGAACCCATACTCCCAGGAGCAACGCAACTGGTATGTACAAGATGCCTTAATCCACTTGACCATCACGACCGGACATAATGAGGTGATAGCCGAGGCTATTTGAACCACCCCACCGCCGGCACTCGGATAGTAATCTTGGGCATAGCATTTTACCAAATCACCTCATTCTTTGGGGCACACGTGAGGAACACAAATGCGAACAAGCCTGAATGGTCCCCAGGACAATATGCAACTGAAAACTCACACCCCAGAAGTGACTCGAACCCATACTCCCAGTAGCAACGCAACTGGTATGTACAAGACGCCTTAATCCACTTGACCATCACGACAGGACATAATGAGGTGATAGCCGAGGCTATTTGAACCACCCCACCGCCGGCACTCGGATAGTAATCTTGGGCATAGCATTTTACCAAATCACCTCATTCTTTGGGGCACACGTGAGGAACACAAATGCGAACAAGCCTGAATGGTCCCCAGGACAATATGCAACTGAAAACTCACACCCCAGAAGTGACTCGAACCCATACTCCCAGGAGCAACGCAACTGGTATGTACAAGACGCCTTAATCCACTTGACCATCACGACCGGACATAATGAGGTGATAGCCGAGGCTATTTGAACCACCCCACCGCCGGCACTCGGATAGTAATCTTGGGCATAGCATTTTACCAAATCACCTCATTCTTTGGGGCACACGTGAGGAACACAAATGCGAACAAGCCTGAATGGTCCCCAGGACAATATGCAAATGAAAACTCACACCCCAGAAGTGACTCGAACCCATACTCCCAGGAGCAACGCAACTGGTATGTACAAGACGCCTTAATCCACTTGACCATCACGACCGGACATAATGAGGTGATAGCCGAGGCTATTTGAACCACCCCACCGCCGGCACTCGGATAGTAATCTTGGGCATAGCATTTTACCAAATCACCTCATTCTTTGGGGCACACGTCAGGAACACAAATGCGAACAAGCCTGAATGGTCCCCAGGACAATATGCAACTGAAAACTCACACCCCAGAAGTGACTCGAACCCATACTCCCAGGAGCAACGCAACTGGTATGTACAAGACGCCTTAATCCACTTGACCATCACGACCGGACATAATGAGGTGATAGCCGAGGCTATTTGAACCACCCCACCGCCGGCACTCGGATAGTAATCTTGGGCATAGCATTTTACCAAATCACCTCATTCTTTGGGGCACACGTGAGGAACACAAATGCGAACAAGCCTGAATGGTCCCCAGGACAATATGCAACTGAAAACTCACACCCCAGAAGTGACTCGAACCCATACTCCCAGGAGCAACGCAACTGGTATGTACAAGACGCCTTAATCCACTTGACCATCACGACCGGACATAATGAGGTGATAGCCGAGGCTATTTGAACCACCCCACCGCCGGCACTCGGATAGTAATCTTGGGCATAGCATTTTACCAAATCACCTCATTCTTTGGGGCACACGTCAGGAACACAAATGCGAACAAGCCTGAATGGTCCCCAGGACAATATGCAACTGAAAACTCACACCCCAGAAGTGACTCGAACCCATACTCCCAGGAGCAACGCAACTGGTATGTACAAGACGCCTTAATCCACTTGACCATCACGACCGGACATAATGAGGTGATAGCCGAGGCTATTTGAACCACCCCACCGCCGGCACTCGGATAGTAATCTTGGGCATAGCATTTTACCAAATCACCTCATTCTTTGGGGCACACGTGAGGAACACAAATGCGAACAAGCCTGAATGGTCCCCAGGACAATATGCAACTGAAAACTCACACCCCAGAAGTGACTCGAACCCATACTCCCAGGAGCAACGCAACTGGTATGTACAAGACGCCTTAATCCACTTGACCATCACGACCGGACATAATGAGGTGATAGCCGAGGCTATTTGAACCACCCCACCGCCGGCACTCGGATAGTAATCTTGGGCATAGCATTTCACCAAATCACCTCATTCTTTGGGGCACACGTGAGGAACACAAATGCGAACAAGCCTGAATGGTCCCCAGGACAATATGCAACTGAAAACTCACACCCCAGAAGTGACTCGAACCCATACTCCCAGGAGCAACGCAACTGGTATGTACAAGACGCCTTAATCCACTTGACCATCACGACCGGACATAATGAGGTGATAGCCGAGGCTATTTGAACCACCCCACCGCCGGCACTCGGATAGTAATCTTGGGCATAGCATTTTACCAAATCACCTTATTCTTTGGGGCACACGTGAGGAACACAAATGCGAACAAGCCTGAATGGTCCCCAGGACAATATGCAACTGAAAACTCACACCCCAGAAGTGACTCGAACCCATACTCCCAGGAGCAACGCAACTGGTATGTACAAGATGCCTTAATCCACTTGACCATCACGACCGGACATAATGAGGTGATAGCCGAGGCTATTTGAACCACCCCACCGCCGGCACTCGGATAGTAATCTTGGGCATAGCATTTTACCAAATCACCTCATTCTTTGGGGCACACGTGAGGAACACAAATGCGAACAAGCCTGAATGGTCCCCAGGACAATATGCAACTGAAAACTCACACCCCAGAAGTGACTCGAACCCATACTCCCAGGAGCAACGCAACTGGTATGTACAAGACGCCTTAATCCACTTGACCATCACGACCGGACATAATGAGGTGATAGCCGAGGCTATTTGAACCACCCCACCGCCGGCACTCGGATAGTAATCTTGGGCATAGCATTTTACCAAATCACCTCATTCTTTTGAGTTTTCAGTTGCATATTGTCCTGGGGACCATTCAGGCTTGTTCGCATTTGTGTTCCTCACGTGTGCCCCAAAGAATGAGGTGATTTGGTAAAATGCTATGCCCAAGATTACTATCCGAGTGCCGGCGGTGGGGTGGTTCAAATAGCCTCGGCTATCACCTCATTATGTCCGGTCGTGATGGTCAAGTGGATTAAGGCGTCTTGTACATACCAGTTGCGTTGCTCCTGGGAGTATGGGTTCGAGTCACTTCTGGGGTGTGAGTTTTCAGTTGCATATTGTCCTGGGGACCATTCAGGCTTGTTCGCATTTGTGTTCCTCACGTGTGCCCCAAAGAATGAGGTGATTTGGTAAAATGCTATGCCCAAGATTACTATCCGAGTGCCGGCGGTGGGGTGGTTCAAATAGCCTCGGCTATCACCTCATTATGTCCGGTCGTGATGGTCAAGTGGATTAAGGCGTCTTGTACATACCAGTTGCGTTGCTCCTGGGAGTATGGGTTCGAGTCACTTCTGGGGTGTGAGTTTTCAGTTGCATATTGTCCTGGGGACCATTCAGGCTTGTTCGCATTTGTGTTCCTCACGTGTGCCCCAAAGAATGAGGTGATTTGGTAAAATGCTATGCCCAAGATTACTATCCGAGTGCCGGCGGTGGGGTGGTTCAAATAGCCTCGGCTATCACCTCATTATGTCCGGTCGTGATGGTCAAGTGGATTAAGGCGTCTTGTACATACCAGTTGCGTTGCTCCTGGGAGTATGGGTTCGAGTCACTTCTGGGGTGTGAGTTTTCAGTTGCATATTGTCCTGGGGACCATTCAGGCTTGTTCGCATTTGTGTTCCTCACGTGTGCTCCAAAGAATGAGGTGATTTGGTAAAATGCTATGCCCAAGATTACTATCCGAGTGCCGGCGGTGGGGTGGTTCAAATAGCCTCGGCTATCACCTCATTATGTCCGGTCATGATGGTCAAGTGGATTAAGGCGTCTTGTACATACCAGTTGCGTTGCTCCTAGGAGTATGGGTTCGAGTCACTTCTGGGGTGTGAGTTTTCAGTTGCATATTGTCCTGGGGACCATTCAGGCTTGTTCGCATTTGTGTTCCTCACGTGTGCCCCAAAGAATGAGGTGATTTGGTAAAATGCTATGCCCAAGATTACTATCCGAGTGCCGGCGGTGGGGTGGTTCAAATAGCCTCGGCTATCACCTCATTATGTCCGGTCGTGATGGTCAAGTGGATTAAGGCGTCTTGTACATACCAGTTGCGTTGCTCCTGGGAGTATGGGTTCGAGTCACTTCTGGGGTGTGAGTTTTCAGTTGCATATTGTCCTGGGGACCATTCAGGCTTGTTCGCATTTGTGTTCCTCACGTGTGCCCCAAAGAATGAGGTGATTTGGTAAAATGCTATGCCCAAGATTACTATCCGAGTGCCGGCGGTGGGGTGGTTCAAATAGCCTCGGCTATCACCTCATTATGTCCGGTCGTGATGGTCAAGTGGATTAAGGCGTCTTGTACATACCAGTTGCGTTGCTCCTGGGAGTATGGGTTCGAGTCACTTCTGGGGTGTGAGTTTTCAGTTGCATATTGTCCTGGGGACCATTCAGGCTTGTTCGCATTTGTGTTCCTCACGTGTGCCCCAAAGAATGAGGTGATTTGGTAAAATGCTATGCCCAAGATTACTATCCGAGTGCCGGCGGTGGGGTGGTTCAAATAGCCTCGGCTATCACCTCATTATGTCCGGTCGTGATGGTCAAGTGGATTAAGGCGTCTTGTACATACCAGTTGCGTTGCTCCTGGGAGTATGGGTTCGAGTCACTTCTGGGGTGTGAGTTTTCAGTTGCATATTGTCCTGGGGACCATTCAGGCTTGTTCGCATTTGTGTTCCTCACGTGTGCCCCAAAGAATGAGGTGATTTGGTAAAATGCTATGCCCAAGATTACTATCCGAGTGCCGGCGGTGGGGTGGTTCAAATAGCCTCGGCTATCGCCTCATTATGTCCGGTCGTGATGGTCAAGTGGATTAAGGCGTCTTGTACATACCAGTTGCGTTGCTCCTGGGAGTATGGGTTCGAGTCACTTCTGGGGTGTGAGTTTTCAGTTGCATATTGTCCTGGGGACCATTCAGGCTTGTTCGCATTTGTGTTCCTCACGTGTGCCCCAAAGAATGAGGTGATTTGGTAAAATGCTATGCCCAAGATTACTATCCGAGTGCCGGCGGTGGGGTGGTTCAAATAGCCTCGGCTATCACCTCATTATGTCCGGTCGTGATGGTCAAGTGGATTAAGGCGTCTTGTACATACCAGTTGCGTTGCTCCTGGGAGTATGGGTTCGAGTCACTTCTGGGGTGTGAGTTTTCAGTTGCATATTGTCCTGGGGACCATTCAGGCTTGTTCGCATTTGTGTTCCTCACGTGTGCCCCAAAGAATGAGGTGATTTGGTAAAATGCTATGCCCAAGATTACTATCCGAGTGCCGGCGGTGGGGTGGTTCAAATAGCCTCGGCTATCACCTCATTATGTCCGGTCGTGATGGTCAAGTGGATTAAGGCGTCTTGTACATACCAGTTGCGTTGCTCCTGGGAGTATGGGTTCGAGTCACTTCTGGGGTGTGAGTTTTCAGTTGCATATTGTCCTGGGGACCATTCAGGCTTGTTCGCATTTGTGTTCCTCACGTGTGCCCCAAAGAATGAGGTGATTTGGTAAAATGCTATGCCCAAGATTACTATCCGAGTGCCGGCGGTGGGGTGGTTCAAATAGCCTCGGCTATCACCTCATTATGTCCGGTCGTGATGGTCAAGTGGATTAAGGCGTCTTGTACATACCAGTTGCGTTGCTCCAGGGAGTATGGGTTCGAGTCACTTCTGGGGTGTGAGTTTTCAGTTGCATATTGTCCTGGGGACCATTCAGGCTTGTTCGCATTTGTGTTCCTCACGTGTGCCCCAAAGAATGAGGTGATTTGGTAAAATGCTATGCCCAAGATTACTATCCGAGTGCCGGCGGTGGGGTGGTTCAAATAGCCTCGGCTATCACCTCATTATGTCCGGTCGTGATGGTCAAGTGGATTAAGGCGTCTTGTACATACCAGTTGCGTTGCTCCTGGGAGTATGGGTTCGAGTCACTTCTGGGGTGTGAGTTTTCAGTTGCATATTGTCCTGGGGACCATTCAGGCTTGTTCGCATTTGTGTTCCTCACGTGTGCCCCAAAGAATGAGGTGATTTGGTAAAATGCTATGCCCAAGATTACTATCCGAGTGCCGACGGTGGGGTGGTTCAAATAGCCTCGGCTATCACCTCATTATGTCCGGTCGTGATGGTCAAGTGGATTAAGGCGTCTTGTACATACCAGTTGCGTTGCTCCTGGGAGTATGGGTTCGAGTCATTTCTGGGGTGTGAGTTTTCTGTTGCATATTGTCCTGGGGACCATTCAGGCTTGTTCGCATTTGTGTTCCTCACGTGTGCCCCAAAGAATGAGGTGATTTGGTAAAATGCTATGCCCAAGATTACTATCCGAGTGCCGGCGGTGGGGTGGTTCAAATAGCCTCGGCTATCACCTCATTATGTCCGGTCGTGATGGTCAAGTGGATTAAGGCGTCTTGTACATACCAGTTGCGTTGCTCCTGGGAGTATGGGTTCGAGTCACTTCTGGGGTGTGAGTTTTCAGTTGCATATTGTCCTGGGGACCATTCAGGCTTGTTCGCATTTGTGTTCCTCACGTGTGCCCCAAAGAATGAGGTGATTTGGTAAAATGCTATGCCCAAGATTACTATCCGAGTGCCGGCGGTGGGGTGGTTCAAATAGCCTCGGCTATCACCTCATTATGTCCGGTCGTGATGGTCAAGTGGATTAAGGCGTCTTGTACATACCAGTTGCGTTGCTCCTGGGAGTATGGGTTCGAGTCACTTCTGGGGTGTGAGTTTTCAGTTGCATATTGTCCTGGGGACCATTCAGGCTTGTTCGCATTTGTGTTCCTCACGTGTGCCCCAAAGAATGAGGTGATTTGGTAAAATGCTATGCCCAAGATTACTATCCGAGTGCCGGCGGTGGGGTGGTTCAAATAGCCTCGGCTATCACCTCATTATGTCCGGTCGTGATGGTCAAGTGGATTAAGGCGTCTTGTACATACCAGTTGCGTTGCTCCTGGGAGTATGGGTTCGAGTCACTTCTGGGGTGTGAGTTTTCAGTTGCATATTGTCCTGGGGACCATTCAGGCTTGTTCGCATTTGTGTTCCTCATGTGTGCCCCAAAGAATGAGGTGATTTGGTAAAATGCTATGCCCAAGATTACTATCCGAGTGCCGGCGGTGGGGTGGTTCAAATAGCCTCGGCTATCACCTCATTATGTCCGGTCGTGATGGTCAAGTGGATTAAGGCGTCTTGTACATACCAGTTGCGTTGCTCCTGGGAGTATGGGTTCGAGTCACTTCTGGGGTGTGAGTTTTCAGTTGCATATTGTCCTGGGGACCATTCAGGCTTGTTCGCATTTGTGTTCCTCACGTGTGCCCCAAAGAATGAGGTGATTTGGTAAAATGCTATGCCCAAGATTACTATCCGAGTGCCGGCGGTGGGGTGGTTCAAATAGCCTCGGCTATCACCTCATTATGTCCGGTCGTGATGGTCAAGTGGATTAAGGCGTCTTGTACATACCAGTTGCGTTGCTCCTGGGAGTATGGGTTCGAGTCACTTCTGGGGTGTGAGTTTTCAGTTGCATATTGTCCTGGGGACCATTCAGGCTTGTTCGCATTTGTGTTCCTCACGTGTGCCCCAAAGAATGAGGTGATTTGGTAAAATGCTATGCCCAAGATTACTATCCGAGTGCCGGCGGTGGGGTGGTTCAAATAGCCTCGGCTATCACCTCATTATGTCCGGTCGTGATGGTCAAGTGGATTAAGGCGTCTTGTACATACCAGTTGCGTTGCTCCTGGGAGTATGGGTTCGAGTCACTTCTGGGGTGTGAGTTTTCAGTTGCATATTGTCCTGGGGACCATTCAGGCTTGTTCGCATTTGTGTTCCTGACGTGTGCCCCAAAGAATGAGGTGATTTGGTAAAATGCTATGCCCAAGATTACTATCCGAGTGCCGGCGGTGGGGTGGTTCAAATAGCCTCGGCTATCACCTCATTATGTCCGGTCGTGATGGTCAAGTGGATTAAGGCGTCTTGTACATACCAGTTGCGTTGCTCCTGGGAGTATGGGTTCGAGTCACTTCTGGGGTGTGAGTTTTCAGTTGCATATTGTCCTGGGGACCATTCAGGCTTGTTCGCATTTGTGTTCCTCACGTGTGCCCCAAAGAATGTGGTGATTTGGTAAAATGCTATGCCCAAGATTACTATCCGAGTGCCGGCGGTGGGGTGGTTCAAATAGCCTCGGCTATCACCTCATTATGTCCGGTCGTGATGGTCAAGTGGATTAAGGCGTCTTGTACATACCAGTTGCGTTGCTCCTGGGAGTATGGGTTCGAGTCACTTCTGGGGTGTGAGTTTTCAGTTGCATATTGTCCTGGGGACCATTCAGGCTTGTTCGCATTTGTGTTCCTCACGTGTGCCCCAAAGAATGAGGTGATTTGGTAAAATGCTATGCCCAAGATTACTATCCGAGTGCCGGCGGTGGGGTGGTTCAAATAGCCTCAGCTATCACCTCATTATGTCCGGTCGTGATGGTCAAGTGGATTAAGGCGTCTTGTACATACCAGTTGCGTTGCTCCTGGGAGTATGGGTTCGAGTCACTTCTGGGGTGTGAGTTTTCAGTTGCATATTGTCCTGGGGACCATTCAGGCTTGTTCGCATTTGTGTTCCTCACGTGTGCCCCAAAGAATGAGGTGATTTGGTAAAATGCTATGCCCAAGATTACTATCCGAGTGCCGGCGGTGGGGTGGTTCAAATAGCCTCGGCTATCACCTCATTATGTCCGGTCGTGATGGTCAAGTGGATTAAGGCGTCTTGTACATACCAGTTGCGTTGCTCCTGGGAGTATGGGTTCGAGTCACTTCTGGGGTGTGAGCTTTCAGTTGCATATTGTCCTGGGGACCATTCAGGCTTGTTCGCATTTGTGTTCCTCACGTGTGCCCCAAAGAATGAGGTGATTTGGTAAAATGCTATGCCCAAGATTACTATCCGAGTGCCGGCGGTAGGGTGGTTCAAATAGCCTCGGCTATCACCTCATTATGTCCGGTCGTGATGGTCAAGTGGATTAAGGCGTCTTGTACATACCAGTTGCGTTGCTCCTGGGAGTATGGGTTCGAGTCACTTCTGGGGTGTGAGTTTTCAGTTGCATATTGTCCTGGGGACCATTCAGGCTTGTTCGCATTTGTGTTCCTCACGTGTGCCCCAAAGAATGAGGTGATTTGGTAAAATGCTATGCCCAAGATTACTATCCGAGTGCCGGCGGTGGGGTGGTTCAAATAGCCTCGGCTATCACCTCATTATGTCCGGTCGTGATGGTCAAGTGGATTAAGGCGTCTTGTACATACCAGTTGCGTTGCTCCTGGGAGTATGGGTTCGAGTCACTTCTGGGGTGTGAGTTTTCAGTTGCATATTGTCCTGGGGACCATTCAGGCTTGTTCGCATTTGTGTTCCTCACGTGTGCCCCAAAGAATGAGGTGATTTGGTAAAATGCTATGCCCAAGATTACTATCCGAGTGCCGGCGGTGGGGTGGTTCAAATAGCCTCGGCTATCACCTCATTATGTCCGGTCGTGATGGTCAAGTGGATTAAGGCGTCTTGTACATACCAGTTGCGTTGCTCCTGGGAGTATGGGTTCGAGTCACTTCTGGGGTGTGAGTTTTCAGTTGCATATTGTCCTGGGGACCATTCAGGCTTGTTCGCATTTGTGTTCCTCACGTGTGCCCCAAAGAATGAGGTGATTTGGTAAAATGCTATGCCCAAGATTACTATCCGAGTGCCGGCGGTGGGGTGGTTCAAATAGCCTCGGCTATCACCTCATTATGTCCGGTCGTGATGGTCAAGTGGATTAAGGCGTCTTGTACATACCAATTGCGTTGCTCCTGGGAGTATGGGTTCGAGTCACTTCTGGGGTGTGAGTTTTCAGTTGCATATTGTCCTGGGGACCATTCAGGCTTGTTCGCATTTGTGTTCCTCACGTGTGCCCCAAAGAATGAGGTGATTTGGTAAAATGCTATGCCCAAGATTACTATCCGAGTGCCGGCGGTGGGGTGGTTCAAATAGCCTCGGCTATCACCTCATTATGTCCGGTCGTGATGGTCAAGTGGATTAAGGCGTCTTGTACATACCAGTTGCGTTGCTCCTGGGAGTATGGGTTCGAGTCACTTCTGGGGTGTGAGTTTTCAGTGGCATATTGTCCTGGGGACCATTCAGGCTTGTTCGCATTTGTGTTCCTCACGTGTGCCCCAAAGAATGAGGTGATTTGGTAAAATGCTATGCCCAAGATTACTATCCGAGTGCCGGCGGTGGGGTGGTTCAAATAGCCTCGGCTATCACCTCATTATGTCCGGTCGTGATGGTCAAGTGGATTAAGGCGTCTTGTACATACCAGTTGCGTTGCTCCTGGGAGTATGGGTTCGAGTCACTTCTGGGGTGTGAGTTTTCAGTTGCATATTGTCCTGGGGACCATTCAGGCTTGTTCGCATTTGTGTTCCTCACGTGTGCCCCAAAGAATATGGTGATTTGGTAAAATGCTATGCCCAAGATTACTATCCGAGTGCCGGCGGTGGGGTGGTTCAAATAGCCTCGGCTATCACCTCATTATGTCCGGTCGTGATGGTCAAGTGGATTAAGGCGTCTTGTACATACCAGTTGCGTTGCTCCTGGGAGTATGGGTTCGAGTCACTTCTGGGGTGTGAGTTTTCAGTTGCATATTGTCCTGGGGACCATTCAGGCTTGTTCGCATTTGTGTTCCTCACGTGTGCCCCAAAGAATGAGGTGATTTGGTAAAATGCTATGCCCAAGATTACTATCCGAGTGCCGGCGGTGGGGTGGTTCAAATAGCCTCGGCTATCACCTCATTATGTCCGGTCGTGATGGTCAAGTGGATTAAGGCGTCTTGTACATACCAATTGCGTTGCTCCTGGGAGTATGGGTTCGAGTCACTTCTGGGGTGTGAGTTTTCAGTTGCATATTGTCCTGGGGACCATTCAGGCTTGTTCGCATTTGTGTTCCTCACGTGTGCCCCAAAGAATGAGGTGATTTGGTAAAATGCTATGCCCAAGATTACTATCCGAGTGCCGGCGGTGGGGTGGTTCAAATAGCCTCGGCTATCACCTCATTATGTCCGGTCGTGATGGTCAAGTGGATTAAGGCGTCTTGTACATACCAGTTGCGTTGCTCCTGGGAGTATGGGTTCGAGTCACTTCTGGGGTGTGAGTTTTCAGTGGCATATTGTCCTGGGGACCATTCAGGCTTGTTCGCATTTGTGTTCCTCACGTGTGCCCCAAAGAATGAGGTGATTTGGTAAAATGCTATGCCCAAGATTACTATCCGAGTGCCGGCGGTCGGGTGGTTCAAATAGCCTCGGCTATCACCTCATTATGTCCGGTCGTGATGGTCAAGTGGATTAAGGCGTCTTGTACATACCAGTTGCGTTGCTCCTGGGAGTATGGGTTCAAGTCACTTCTGGGGTGTGAGTTTTCAGTTGCATATTGTCCTGGGGACCATTCAGGCTTGTTCGCATTTGTGTTCCTCACGTGTGCCCCAAAGAATGAGGTGATTTGGTAAAATGCTATGCCCAAGATTACTATCCGAGTGCCGGCGGTGGGGTGGTTCAAATAGCCTCGGCTATCACCTCATTATGTCCGGTCATGATGGTCAAGTGGATTAAGGCGTCTTGTACATACCAGTTGCGTTGCTCCTGGGAGTATGGGTTCGAGTCACTTCTGGGGTGTGAGTTTTCAGTTGCATATTGTCCTGGGGACCATTCAGGCTTGTTCGCATTTGTGTTCCTCACGTGTGCCCCAAAGAATGAGGTGATTTGGTAAAATGCTATGCCCAAGATTACTATCCGAGTGCCGGCGGTGGGGTGGTTCAAATAGCCTCGGCTATCACCTCATTATGTCCGGTCGTGATGGTCAAGTGGATTAAGGCGTCTTGTACATACCAGTTGCGTTGCTCCTGGGAGTATGGGTTCGAGTCACTTCTGGGGTGTGAGTTTTCAGTTGCATATTGTCCTGGGGACCATTCAGGCTTGTTCGCATTTGTGTTCCTCACGTGTGCCCCAAAGAATGAGGTGATTTGGTAAAATGCTATGCCCAAGATTACTATCCGAGTGCCGGCGGTGGGGTGGTTCAAATAGCCTCGGCTATCACCTCATTATGTCCGGTCGTGATGGTCAAGTGGATTAAGGCGTCTTGTACATACCAGTTGCGTTGCTCCTGGGAGTATGGGTTCGAGTCACTTCTGGGGTGTGAGTTTTCAGTTGCATATTGTCATGGGGACCATTCAGGCTTGTTCGCATTTGTGTTCCTCACGTGTGCCCCAAAGAATGAGGTGATTTGGTAAAATGCTATGCCCAAGATTACTATCCGAGTGCCGGCGGTGGGGTGGTTCAAATAGCCTCGGCTATCACCTCATTATGTCCGGTCGTGATGGTCAAGTGGATTAAGGCGTCTTGTACATACCAGTTGCGTTGCTCCTGGGAGTATGGGTTCGAGTCACTTCTGGGGTGTGAGTTTTCAGTTGCATATTGTCCTGGGGACCATTCAGGCTTGTTCGCATTTGTGTTCCTCACGTGTGCCCCAAAGAATGAGGTGATTTGGTAAAATGCTATGCCCAAGATTACTATCCGAGTGCCGGCGGTGGGGTGGTTCAAATAGCCTCGGCTATCACCTCATTATGTCCGGTCGTGATGGTCAAGTGGATTAAGGCGTCTTGTACATACCAGTTGCGTTGCTCCTGGGAGTATGGGTTCGAGTCACTTCTGGGGTGTGAGTTTTCAGTTGCATATTGTCCTGGGGACCATTCAGGCTTGTTCGCATTTGTGTTCCTCACGTGTGCCCCAAAGAATGAGGTGATTTGGTAAAATGCTATGCCCAAGATTACTATCCGAGTGCCGGCGATGGGGTGGTTCAAATAGCCTCGGCTATCACCTCATTATGTCCGGTCGTGATGGTCAAGTGGATTAAGGCGTCTTGTACATACCAGTTGCGTTGCTCCTGGGAGTATGGGTTCGAGTCACTTCTGGGGTGTGAGTTTTCAGTTGCATATTGTCCTGGGGACCATTCAGGCTTGTTCGCATTTGTGTTCCTCACGTGTGCCCCAAAGAATGAGGTGATTTGGTAAAATGCTATGCCCAAGATTACTATCCGAGTGCCGGCGGTGGGGTGGTTCAAATAGCCTCGGCTATCACCTCATTATGTCCGGTCGTGATGGTCAAGTGGATTAAGGCGTCATGTACATACCAGTTGCGTTGCTCCTGGGAGTATGGGTTCGAGTCACTTCTGGGGTGTGAGTTTTCAGTGGCATATTGTCCTGGGGACCATTCAGGCTTGTTCGCATTTGTGTTCCTCACGTGTGCCCCAAAGAATGAGGTGATTTGGTAAAATGCTATGCCCAAGATTACTATCCGAGTGCCGGCGGTCGGGTGGTTCAAATAGCCTCGGCTATCACCTCATTATGTCCGGTCGTGATGGTCAAGTGGATTAAGGCGTCTTGTACATACCAGTTGCGTTGCTCCTGGGAGTATGGGTTCGAGTCACTTCTGGGGTGTGAGTTTTCAGTTGCATATTGTCCTGGGGACCATTCAGGCTTGTTCGCATTTGTGTTCCTCACGTGTGCCCCAAAGAATGAGGTGATTTGGTAAAATGCTATGCCCAAGATTACTATCCGAGTGCCGGCGGTGGGGTGGTTCAAATAGCCTCGGCTATCACCTCATTATGTCCGGTCGTGATGGTCAAGTGGATTAAGGCGTCTTGTACATACCAGTTGCGTTGCTCCTGGGAGTATGGGTTCGAGTCACTTCTGGGGTGTGAGTTTTCAGTTGCATATTGTCATGGGGACCATTCAGGCTTGTTCGCATTTGTGTTCCTCACGTGTGCCCCAAAGAATGAGGTGATTTGGTAAAATGCTATGCCCAAGATTACTATCCGAGTGCCGGCGGTGGGGTGGTTCAAATAGCCTCGGCTATCACCTCATTATGTCCGGTCGTGATGGTCAAGTGGATTAAGGCGTCTTGTACATACCAGTTGCGTTGCTCCTGGGAGTATGGGTTCGAGTCACTTCTGGGGTGTGAGTTTTCAGTTATATATATATATATATATATATATATATATATATATATATATATATATATATATATATATATATATATATATATATGTACATATATATATATATATATGTCGTACCTAGTAGCCAGAACGTACTTCTCAGCCTACCATGCAAGGCCTGATTTGCCTAATAAGCCAAGTTTTCCTGAATTAATATATTTTCTCTAATTTTTTTCTTATGAAATGATAAAGCTACCCATTTCATTATGTATGAGGTCAATTTTTTTTTATTGGAGATAAAATTAACGTAGATATATGACCAAACCTAAACAACCCTACCTAACCTAACCTAACCTATCTTTATAGGTAAGATTAGGTTAGGTAGCCGAAAAAGTTAGGTTAGGTTAGGTAGGTTAGGTAGTCGAAAAAACATTAATTCATGAAAACTTGGCTTATTAGGCAAATCGGGCCTTGCATAGAAGGAGAAGTGAGAAGTGCGTTCTGGCTACTAGGTACGACATATATATATATATATATATATATATATATATATATATATATATATATATATATATATATATATATATATATATATATATATATATGCATAAGAGCCCTGTTATACATAAGCAACAGGGCTCCATTAAGGAACATATAATCTCTTCCCACAACCAAACCATCGCCAGAGAAATCCTAGTAAACAACACAGAAATCATCGATAGATACAGCGATAGCAGGCGGCTTGATGTTTGCGAGGCACTACACATTAAAAAGTCAACACCAGTAATCAAGAGCCAATTAATGCACAACTATATTCTACCCACCTCAAGACTCCGCTCCAATATAGAAGCATCAAGAAATATGGACCAATAGGCTTTCTACAATCACTTCCATTCAATACCCATTGTTTTCGTGTTCTGTCTTGCGTTGATGAAATTAATACCCTATTAATACCACCTCACCCCATCCACCTCACTCAAATGTGAAACAATAAATATATATAATATAAATATATATAAATATATATAAGATATAAACAAATCGGAGATGTGTAAGTTCTATTCAGTTGTGTATGTGTAAACTAAAGTCTTTGAAAATGTAATAAGTTTTACGAAACGCGCTCAAGTGTCGCGTCAGACTAGAAATAAAAATGAATTTTGGAGAATTGATTTTTTAATTACCACCAACAGTGAAAAGAAACATAAGAAAGATCGAGAAAATTCGTGTTAGAATTATTAATCTTACTTTTTCGGTCATATTTAAAAAAATATATATATATATACATATATATATATATATATATATATATATATATATATATATATATATATATATATATATATATATATATATATATATATATATATATATATATATATATATATATATCTCGCTGTGGCCCTCCGCCTTGCTGCCCCAATCCACACCAGATATAGGTGTATTTGCGGCGAGGTGGTGGCTGACAGGTACGGCCACCATGGCCTACTCTGCCAAAGCACAGGGGGATGGCACTCGAGGCACAGTGAAGTTAACGACATCATCAAGAGGAGCCTCACCACAGCTGGATGCCCAGCTGAAAGAGAGCCCTGTTATCTAACGCCCCTTAACTCTGATGCTCTTATTGGTCGCCCGGATGGTATCACAGTGAACCTCTGGAAGAATGGCAAGCAGTTGGTATGGGACTACACGTGCGTATCAACCCTCGCTAACACCTACATTAACCTCAGTGTTGCACAACCAGGTGGCGCTGCCACCCACAGGGAAGCAGCCAAATCCCGTAAGTATAGAGAACTGGATCACCACTACAATTTTGTCCCCATTGCTTCTGAGACACTCGGCGCCTGGGGTAAAAGTGCTACCAGTTTTTTGAAGGAACTGGGTTCTAGGCTCATTGAAACAACAAGGGACCCAAGAGCTGCAAGCTTTCTTTTCCAGCACCTCAGTGTGGCGATACAGAGGGGAAATGCGCACTGCATCCAGGGTTCCTGCCCGCCATCTGAGGAGGTGGAGGAACTCGATAACCTATGATAACCATCTTTGTAACCCATATGTAACTCCTTTTTTGTAACAAAGTTCAAATAAAGTAAATATATATGTGTACATACAAAAGAATGGGGGTGGTAGGAGAAGATAATATTAGTGTTCAGTGAGAAACCACAAGGTCTTTTCTGAATACTTTTTATTTTATTCTCCGAGGCTATGGGTCCCCACATTGGCACCAGAGGTGGTACCCTCACAAACTTTATATATATATATATATATATATATATATATATATATATATATATATATATATATATATATAGGAGGAAGTAATACCTAAGTGTTCTGGTAGGGTCTGGGCCATAAGTATAAACCCCTCTACGTTATCGCTATTGTATAAACAAACCAAGCCAAGGAAAATCTTGTCCTGTATCACCTCACCCCAAGGGAACATATGCATATATATATATATATATATATATATATATATATATATATATATATATATATATATATATATATATATATATATATATATATATATATATATATATATATTTTTTTTTTTATACCTAGAAGGGGTACCACCTCTGGTGCAAATGTAGGGACCCATAGCCTCAGAGAAGAAAATAAAGAGTACTCAGAGAAGACCTTTTGGATCCTCACTGAACACTTTGATATTTTCTTCTCCTACCACCCCTATTCTTTTGTTAAGTGTGTATATTTATCTAACTTTATTTGAAAATGTCATTACACAAAAAAAGTTACAATATTGATTACATACAGGGTACAAGGCTGCTTGTCATAAGTTGAATAGCTCCTCCAGCTCCTCAGATGGCGGGCACGAACCATGGATGCAGTGAGCATTTCCTCTCTGGATTGCCACACTAAGGCGCTGAAAAAGAAAACTGGCAGCTCTGGGGTCTCTAGTTGTTTCGATTAGCTTAGACCCCAACTCCTTTAAAAAGCTAGCAGCACTTTTACCCCAGGCACCAAGCGTCTCTGAGGCAATGGGGACAAAATTGTAGTGGTGCTCAAGGTCTCTGTATTTACGTGACTTGGCCGCTTCCCGGTGATTGGCAGCTCCTCCTGCTTGTGTAGCACTGAAGTCAACATAGGTATTGGCTAAAGTTGAAACGCAAGTGTAGTCCCACACCAACTGTCTACCATTCTTCCAGGGGTTCACCGTAATTCCGTCTGGGCGACCGACAGGCTCATCAGAGTTGCGGGACATTAGGTAACGGGGCTCTCTCTCTGCTGGACAACCGGCTGTGGTAAGGCTTCTCTTAATAATGTCATTAACCTCGCCGTGTCTTGCATGCCATCCTCCGGTCCTTTGGCAAAGAAGGCCATGCCGTCCATATCTGTCGGCCTCTGCCTCGCCGCAAATACACCTGTATTCGGTGTGGATTGGGGCAGCTAGGCGAAGAGCCACGGCAATTCGGAGGGCCTGCGGTGTGAGACGGGTGCCGGTTGCTGACATTGGGGTTGCTAATAGGAAATCACCTATTTGCTAATAGGAAATAGGAAATTTCTAATAGGAATAGGAATAGGAAATAGGAATAGGTTGCTAATAGGAAATATATATATATATATATATATATATATATATATATATATATATATATATATATATATATATATATATATATATATATATATGTATGTATATATATATATATATTTATATATATATTTATATATATAAAATATATATATTTATATATATATATATATATATATATATATATATATATATATATATGTATGTATATATATATATATATTTATATATATTTATATATATAAAATATATATATTTATATATATATATATATATATATATATATATATATATATATATATATATATATATATATATATATATATATATATATATATATATATATATATATATATATGTCGTACCTAATAGCCAGAACGCACTTCTGAGCCTACTATTCAAGGCCCGATTTGCCTAATAAGCCAAGTTTTCATGAATTAATGTTTTTTCGTCTACCTAACCTACCTAACCTAACCTAGCTTTTTTTGGCTACCTAACCTAACCTTACCTATAAATATAGGTTAGGTTAGGTTAGGTAGGGTTGGTTAGGTTCGGTCATATATCTACGTTAATTTTAACTCCAATAACAAAAAATTGACCTCATACATAGAGAAAAGGGTTGCTTTATCATTTCATAAGAAAAAAATTATAGTAAATATATTAATTCAGGAAAACTTGGCTTATTAGGCAAATCGGGCCTTGAATAGTAGGCTGAGAAGTGAGTTCTGGCTACTAGGTACGACATATATATATATATATATATATATATATATATATATATATATATATATATATATATATATATATATATATATATATATGTCGTACCTAGTAGCCAGAATGCACTTTTCAGCCTGCTATGCAAGGCCCGATTTGCCTAATAAGCCAAGTTTTCATGAATTAATGTTTTATCGACTACCTAACCTAACCTAACCTAACTTTTTCGGCTACCTAACCTAACCTAACCTATTAAGATAGGTTAGGTTAGGTTAGGTAGGGTTGGTTAGGTTCGGTCATATATCTACGTTAATTTTAACTCCAATAAAATAAAATTGACCTCATACATAATGAAATTGGTATTTTTATCATTTCATAATTAAAAAATTAGAGAAAATATATTAATTCAGGAAAACTTGGCTTATTAGGCAAATCGGGCCTTGCATAGTAAGCTGAGAAGTGCGTTCTGGCTACTAGGTACGACATATATATATATATATATTTATATACATATAAAATATATATATATATATATATATATATATATATATATATATATATAATATATAATATAATATATATATTATATATAATATATAATATATATATATATATATATGCGGAAAATCCACAGAGAAATATGAAATGAGGTGAACGTTTCGGCTTTGTTAAAGCTTTTGTCAACACCAGACTGACTAAGGAGAAGGGAGAAGGGGGGAAGATATATAGGCCGACACCTGACCACCCCATCCCAAGGGTTGGTCAGGTGTAATTAACCAAAAACAGGTACAGGGTATAGCTTAGCTTAGAATGGTCAAAGAGGATTAAGCGGTCAGAGAATAAGGATGAAAGATTAAAGAAAAGCCTCATGAACACACAATATATGAATACAATTATAATGAGACATTGTAAGCCTCTCTATCAGAGTTGTTTCTTAAACTGTTGTG
>NC_091196.1:11853480-12135980 GCF_040958095.1 Procambarus clarkii
CTCCAATAAAAAATTTTTTACCTCATACATAAAGAAATGGGTAGCTTTATCATTTCATAAGAAAAAAATTAGAGAAAATATATTAATTCAGGGAAACTTAGCTTATTAGGCAAATCGGGCCTTGCATTGTAGGCAAAGAAGTGCGTTCTGGCTACTAGGTACGACATATATATATATATATATATATATATATATATATATATATATATATATATATATATATATATATATATATATATATATATCGTACCTAATAGCCAGAACGCACTTCTCAGCCAACTATGCATGGCCCAATTTGCCTAATAAGCCAAGTTTTCATGAATTAATGTTTTTTCGACTAAATAACCTACCTAACCTAACCTAACCTAACTTTTTCTGCTACCTAACCTAACCGATAGAGATAGGTTAGGTTAGGTAGGGTTGGTTAGGTTCGGTCATATATCTACGTTAATTTTAACTTCAATAAAAAAAATTGACCTCATACATAATGAAATGGGTAGCTTTATCACTTCATAAGGAAAAAATTAGAAAAAATATATTAATTCAGGAAAACTTGGCTTATTAGGCAAATCGGGCCTTGCATAGTAGGCTGAGAAGTGCGTTCTGGCTATTAGGTACGACATATATACATAATATATATATAAATATATATATATATATATACTAGCAGTACCCGGCCACGCGTTGCTGTGGCTAAGCATCGCATGTGCGTTGCTGAACCGCAGCAACCTTCTCTGTCTCTTTGACCTCACCACCATTCTCTATTCCCCCATCCCCTCTCGTCTCCACCATCCCAAACTCCCCCGTCTCCTCGTCATACTCACCATTCCCCACTCCCTCGTCTGATGCCTTCCCAAAATGTCTGATGTTTCCATCAGAAAATTGGGAACATCAAATGGAGACTTGATGTTCTAGCAAGTCCCCACTTGAGGACTTGAGGAACATCAGATCAAGTGATCTGATGTTCCCAACATTGAAATATAAGAAAAACAGTTAAAAAATGAAAGGAAAATATGAAAAAATATAAAAATAAAGTATACTCACGAAATGACCGGTCTGGTAAAGAACACAGCTCAATTCGAATGCAATTCACACAAAATAATTATATCAAAATGGAAATAAATCAAAATCTTTGAAAATTCAATTTATCAATGCAATCAGAAACATTGAAATGTAATTGTAAGATATCTAGTATTGCATGTGTTGCACTTACATGCAACAGATGACGCGGTTTTTCAAGAAAAGCATAGTTTTACCTGTCACTGGAGTGGCTTTTATACTTATACTTACGAAATAAACGGTATGGCAAAAAACACAGCTCTATTCCAACACAATGTCTCACAAAATAATTCAGTAAAACATAAAATAAATTGAAATCTATGAAAATAAAATTTATCAATGCAAGCGGAAACATTGAAATGGAATTCGTGACTTATTTGGTATAACGTGCATGTTGCCATTATGTGCAACAGATGGCGCTGTTATTCAAACACGCATGTTTTTACCTGTCACAGAGGTGGCATCTATATAGTAGGTATATAAAAAGAAACGCCTATTCGAATGCAACGTTGTGCCAAAATTTCAAAGCACTTGGTGAAAAACTTTCGGAGATTACAGCGAGTGTTGCCCTTGCATCCAACACATGGCGCTGTTTAAAAAAAAAAACAGTTTTTTTCCTGTCACAGGTGAGGCATGTATATAGTAGATATATAAAAAGACGCGCCTATTCGAATGCAACGTTGTGGCAAAATTTCAAAGCAATCGGTGAAGAGGTTTAGAAGAGTTCTTTCACATGAAAAACACAGTTTTCCAGAAAAAAACATGTTTTTTTCCCGTCACAGACGTGACATCTATATAGTATGTATATAAAAATCTGGCCGGATGCGAATGGAACGTTGTGTGAAAATTTCAAAGCAATCGGTTAAGAACTTTAGGAGATTAGCGATTTTGAACAAACGAACATTTCCATTTTTATTTATATAGACTAGCAGTACCCGGCCATGCGTTGCTCTGGCTCAGCCACAGCAACCTTCTCTGTCCTTCAGTCCTCCCCACCATTCCTCCCCTCACCCGTATCCTCGGCCTCTCAACCATTCCTCACTCCACCATCCCCTCGTCCTCCCCACCATTCCCCGCTCCACCACCCCCTCTTCCTTCCCACCATGCCCCACTACCCCTGTCCCTTTGTCCTTCCCACCATTCTCCATTCTCCCATCCCCTCGTCCCCACCCTCCCAAACTTCCCAGTCCCCTCGTCCTTCCCCACTATTACCCCCTCCCTTGTCCCCTCGTCATCACCACCATCTCACTTACGTCCCTCTCTATCTCCACCATTCCCCACTCCCTCGTCCGATGCCTTTCCAAATATTCTAAGGTTCCCATCAGAAAATTGGGAACATCAAGTGATCTGTAGTTCCCATCACTGAAATATAAGAAAACAGTTAAAAAATGAAATGCAAATAAGAAAAAAAATATATAAATATTCTATAGTCACGAAATGAACGGTCTGATAAACAACACAGTTCAATTCCAACGCAATTCACACAAAATTATTAAATCAAAATGAAAATAAATCAAAATCTATGAAAATTCAATTCATCAATGCAATCAGTAACATTGAAAAGGAATTTTAACATGTCAAGTAAAGCATGTGTGTTGATCTTACATGCAACAGATGGCGCTGTTTTTCAAGAAAAGCATAGTTTCATCTGTCACAGGAGTGGCATCTATACTTACACTTACGAAATGAACGGTATGGTAAACAACACAATGTCACACAAAATAATTCAATACAAAATAAAATATATCAAAATCTATGAAAATAAAATTTATCAATGCAATCGGAAATAATGTAATGGATTTCGTGACATATTTAGTATAGCTTGCATGATGCCATTATGTGCGACAGATGCCGCTGTTTTTCAAATATGCATGTTTTTACCTGCCACAGAGGTGGCATCTATATAGTAGGTATATAAAAAGGCGCACCTATTCGAATGCAACGTTGTGTCAAAATTTCAAAGCAATTGGTGAAGAACTTTCGGAGATTACAGCGTGTGTTGCTCTTACATCCAACAGATGGCGCTGTTTTTTCAACAAAAGCTTGGTTTTTTTCCTGTCACAGGTGAGGCATGTAGATAGTAGATATACAAAAAGACGCGCCTATTCGAATGCAACGTTGTGTCAAAATTTCAAAGCAATCGGTAAAGAGGTTTCGAACATTTCCTTCACATGAAAACACAGTTTTTCAGAAAAAAAAATTTCACCATCACAGACGTGACATCTATATGGTATGTATATATAAACCTGCTCGGATGCGAATGGAACATTGTGTGAAAATTTCAAGGCAATCGATGAAGAACTTTCAGAGATTAGCGATTTTGAACAAACGAACATTTCCATTTATATATATATATATATATATATATATATATATATATATATATATATATATATATATATATATATATATATATATATACACATATACATACACACACATACATACACATACGTACACACATACATACAATCAACCACCAGTTGATTGACAGTTGAGAGGCGGGACCAAAGAGCCAAAGCTCAACCCCCCCGCAAGCACAATTAGGTGAGTACAATTAGGTGAGTACATACATTTATGGCTCTCCTACTCTGAGAGGGTAAGATACCTGATAGAGAAACTATTGTGTTATTAAGCACTTAGCCACTGAAGGTGATTAAGGTGCTTTTACTAGCTCAGGTTATATAGTTAAATCGCATACGTACATTGTATAGTTGATACATTACATAGTCAATCTTGGGTACAAATGCAATATATCATCAAGTGTCCCAGTATACATATAGTAATTACAGAATTCAGCATACCTCAGCCCAGAACGGCGAAAGTCAGTCAATATGGGACATTCTACAGTATAATGTTCAAGGTAGTACATATTTTCTCTTTCACAAAGTTGACACATTGTGTACTCGGCATTTGGGTTTTGTGAAAGCTGCCAGATACGTCTATATCCCAGGTGTATTCTGGCCACTATAACATCACATTGCCGGGTTCTTGTTCTATTAGTCCCATATGTGAATGTCTCCTCATGATATCTATCATAATATTTAATGCTGCAACTTTCAGGTCTTTGTGAATTTGTTAGGTCGGTGAGATTTTCATTAAATATTTGTTTAAGTATTCTCTTTACCACTGCTAATGAAACATCCAGATCGATTTCAACCACTGGTTTTCTATAGGCTGGCTTTGTAAGCATATTAACAGTGTTATGCCTTGAGATGCCAACATGTGATGGTATCCATAGAAATTTAACTTCAAATCTGTTTTCTTCAGCAGCTAAAACATTCATTCGAATATCACTGACTATTTTCTGGGTGTTACTACTATGTGCGTTCAATGCCAGGAGTGCACTCCGCGAGTCACAGTATACAAGTCTACTGCCTTTGTCTTTTAAAAGTTCAGTGGCAAGGTATATGCCTGCATTTGGTCTGAGTTGTACTTGCCCAGTCATTGACGCGCTTCATTGCTGTATGTACGAGAGAAGATTGTTCAAATATATTACATGAACATCCGGTACATCGCCCACCTTCTTCTACGGAACCGTCGGTATAGCACTGATACACATCGTTACCCATACCCTGAGTACTCTCAGTGATGCTTTTCAGTGTTAACTGTTTTAATAATGCAGAGTGTACATTATCTTGGGTGCATTTACAAAATCGACTGAAAGATCCCAGTTATCCTATGGAGTAATTGGCTGATTAATCATTAACTGAGTTGGGTACATATTTAATATTTTGATGGAGTTGGCTACCTGGTAGAACCAAAATGCATAATCAGATTTCGCTCTTCTTCTATAAACCTCAGGTGAGTGTAGCATATTAGAAAGTTTAGTTTGAAACTTCATGTGTTGCCGAGATGTACTCTCAATGCCTTCACGCCGAAAACTGCTAATAGACAAAATTTGCACTTATGGTCGGTAATTTTAACTCTGCTCTCATATTAACTATTCTCACTGGACTTTGGAACCCCAAGGTTGAGGCGCATAGCTTCATTTTGCAAGTTTTCAAGAGATTTCAGCTCTTTGTCTGTATACAGTGTGAGATGTAGAGCATTGTAGTCAATCACAGAGCGTATAAATGATACATAAAACATTCTAGCAAGTCTCACGTTAATTCCATGATTGACACCAACAAGGACCCGCAAGGGCTTTAATCTCTCAGAGTCTCCTCTTGAGAGAGAAAAGTTACCCATGGTCGTAAAAGGGGACACCAAGATAACTGTAAGACTCGCAGTTCTCAAGTTCTCGCCCATTAATATGATAATTGGGTGGTGGAATACCACACGGAATGAGGGCACGAGCTTTCTGTACAGAGATAAGGAGGCCACATTCCTCAGCTCTAGTAGCAAAAGCATCGAACAGAACTTGCATTCTAGGCTCGGTGGCAGCCTGTAATCATATATCATCAGCATAACAAATGACAGTGTCTTCATTATTAGTTGGAAGATCTTTAATAAGTTTATGCATCAGATCGTTGAACAAGGGGCTGAGGACCCCCTCCTTGTGGAGTTTCCAATTCAAAGTATTTGCTCTCTGTGCTTTTAACACCATTAAACCAAACATATGCTGTTCGATTTGACAAATAGCCCTTTCTCCATTTCAGTAATTTTCCTTGTATTCCCAGCTCAGCAAGCTGTTCTAGTATGATTTCCCTGTTTGCTGTATCAAAAGCTGCTGCTAGGTCGATGAAGACTGCTTGGGGGGAAGCTTCAATACGAGAGAAGTATTAAGCAAAACAGTGTTGTGTACTGAGCCCGGGCATAAATCCAAACAGTTGGGGTGACAGGTGCCCCTGTATATGATACATGAGTCGGTACCTGTGAGACTAATCTCAGTAAACTGTAAGTAATACCGTCCTCTCCAGGAGCAGTAAGGGAGGCTAGAGGTTCGCGAGGTTAGGGAGGTCATAAGGGAGGCGAGGTGCATATGGGGGGTGAGGGTGTGGGTTTGCGTGCGGAGGAGAGAGGGGCAGTGAAAGGGAGGTGAAGTGTTTGGGGGAGGGATTGAATTGGAGGAAGAGGTGTTAAAGGGTGAGATGTAACAGAGGGAGAGGAAGGGGCAAGGGAGTTGTTGGGGGGTAGAAGAGTGGAGGAGAGATGGTAGGGCTTGTTTGGGGGGGGGGGAGGGTGTGAGTTGGGTAGGAGTGCTGGGGCAAGGGTGAGTAAGGCCACGGAGGCCACATACTGGTCGACTTGCCCTGAGGTTACGCTGCTCCTCCTTGGTCATGTAGCTGTCAACCAACACAATGTAATAACCTTCGCTCTCCCCTGTTTGTGCTTCAAAATGTAGTCCACTAGTCCATCCTTCACTAGAAAACTGGAGCAGAACAGGTCTACTACTGGTACTATTATAAGGCCCAATTAGGAGGCTGAGTTAAACCTGTTTCCTGCCATCATCAATATCCCTCAATATCTCACCAAGTTCAAACTTTCCAATTTGTATTCTTTCATGCTTTGATGTTGCCTTTGCTTCAAGTAATATAGGCATGATAATTGACCGCCACCGCTGCGATCCACTTTCAAGATGGTTCTCACCCCTCAATGTTGCAGTCCTTACTGAGTCCGTAACATTTTATTCCATGTTGTTCCTAGTTGTATCTGATGCATTGTCCCATATTAGAGCAAGTTTCTGAAGTTCCTCCTCCAAATTCAGTAGTCTATCCTCGTTGTCGTCCACCCATTTGTGTGTGTGTGTGTAATTACCTAAGTGTAGTTACAGCATGAGAACTACGCTCGTGGTGTCCCGTCTACCCAGCACTCTTTGTCATATAATGCTTTGAAACTACTGACGGTCTTGGCCTCCACCACCTTCTCACCTAACTTGTTCCAACCGTCTACCACTCAGTTTACAAAAGAGAATTTTCTTATATTTCTCCGGCAGCTTTGTTTTGTTAGTTTAAATCTATGACCTCTTGTTCTTGAAATTCCGAGTCTCAGGAATTCTTCCCTATTGATTTTATTGATTCCTGTTACTATGTAGTACGTAGTCATCATATCGCCTATGTTTCTTCTATCTTCTAGTTTTTGCATATTTAATGCCTCTAACCTCTCCTCATAGCTCTTGTCCTCCAGTTCTGGGAGCCACTTGGTGGCATGTCTGTCCACCTTTTCCAGTTTGTTGATGTGCTTCTTAAGATATGGGCACCATACAACTGCTGCATATTCTAACTTTGGTCTAACAAAAGTCATGAAATTTTTTTTAGTATTTCCCCATCCATGGATTTAAAAGCAATTTTGAAGTTAGGAAGTGTAGCATATGCTCCTCGCACAATGTTCTTAATGTGGTCCTCAGGTGACAGTTTTCTATCTAGAACCACCCTTAGATCCATTTCTTTGTCAGAATTCTTTAAAGATTTCTTGCATAATTTATAGATTGTGTGGGGTCTATGTTCTCGTATTCCACATTCCGTAACATGGCATTTATTCACATTAAATTCCATTTGCCAAGTGGTGCTCCATATACATATTTTGTCCAGGTCTTCTTGAAGGGCATGACAATCTTCTAGGTGTCTTATCTTCCCTATTATCTTAGCATCATCAGCAAACATGTTCATATAATTCTATATTCTATCTGGTAGATCGTTTATGTAGACTGTTACGAACCTTACCTCCTGTGGAGGTTGGTTTCGGTTGTAAAATGTTGGTGGACACAGGGAGAGTGTATATTAGTATAAATCCCCAGCTGAGATCAGAGAGGCCGCGAGTCATCATTATTACTCCGCCCAGTAAAGTAGTGCCTTCTCAGCTGGAGATCATCAGAAATAATGTGAACTTGAATAGCTTTACTATGTAAGGGAAAAATGGACTCTATAAAAAAGTATGCATGGGGGAATTTAGTAAATAAAATCATTAATGTGTTTGATAGCATATGTAAAGAGTAGAGTATTAAGAGGCGATGAGGCAAGAGAGGTGGACGCCATCTTGACTGGAGGGGAGGGTGTATCGCTGCCGACCGTTTCTGCTATTTGAGGGGTTTTCTCCGGCCGTTCAGTCAGATAAGCCTATCCTTGTCTATATCCAGGGTTGCAAGATTGGGTAGAGTAATATTGCAGAAGTTGGAGAGGTTTTATAAGAGTCCAGGTTTCCTAGAGGCAAAAGTATATGTGTCGTTGGATGGTAGCGGTTTGTGGCTGGGTGCATGACACCAGGAATGGGACAGGGAGTCGTGGGGTGGTCAGAGCCACTTGAGTTATAATACATAGTGATCTTATGTTGTAAGGAAAACACCTTGTTAAATGTAATCCTGTGTACGTATAAATTTGTGACGTGTACTAGGCTGTTTCCCTTACTCCTCATACTCCCTAGACAACCTGGTAAGGACCACCACCACCAAGCTCTCACTAGCTCTCTATGACAACAAAAATGTCACGGCTGATAACATCAGTAACACACGCCCCGTGATATAGACAATGAACATTACCGGAGCAAGAACTGAACCCTGTGGTACTCCACTTGTGACATTCCTCCAATCCGATACATCGCCTCTGATTACAGCCCTCATTTTTCTATCAGTTAGGAAATTTTTCATCCATATTAGAAGCTTACCAGTCACCCCTCCAATATTTTCCAATTTCCAGAACAACCTCTTATGTGGAACTCTGTCGAAAGACTTTTTTAGGTCCAGATAGATGCAGTCAACCCAACCATCTCTTTCCTGTAATATCTCTGTTGCTCGATCATAGAAACTGAGTAAATTCGATACACAAGATCTTCCAGATCGAAAACCATACTGTGTGTCTGATATTATATCATTTATCTCCAGGTGTTCTACCAATTTAGTTTTAATTATTTTTTCCTATATTTTGACTATTACACTTGTCAATGATACAGATTTATAATTAAGGGGGTCTTCCCTGCTTCCACTTTTGTAGATTGGAACTATGTTAGCCTTTTTCCACACATCAGCTACAACTCCTGTAAACAGGGATGAATGAAAAATCAGTTGAAGAGGAATGCTGAGCTCAGGGGCACATGCTCTCAGAACCCATGGTGAAACTCCATCTGGACCAACTGCTTTGTTCTTATTTAGCTCCTTGAGCATTTTTTCCACTTCGTCTCTAGACACCTCTATGTGCTTTATGTTGTTCTCTGGAGTTCTTATTGTATCTGGTTCTCTGAAGATTTCCTTTTGTACAAACACACTTTGAAACTTTTTGTTTAATGTTTCACACATTTCCTTTTAATTTTCCGTGAATCTATTTCCCATTTTCAACCTCTGAATATTATCCTTTACCAGCAATTTCTTGTTTGTGAATTTATAGCATAGACCTGGTTCTGTTTTACATTTGTCTGCAATCCCTTTTTCAAAAATTTCTTTCTGCCTCTCTCCTCACTGCCGTGTAGTTGTTTCTCGCATCTTTGTATCGCTGGTATGTTTGGGGGTTCGGCCTCTTCCTGTATTGATTCCATTTTTGTGTCTTTTGTTCTCTGGCCCTCTCGAAATTTCTGTTGAACCAATCCTGTTTCCTAGTTCTGCATCTCTGTTTTGGTATAATTTTTTTTGTGCCTTTATCATATATTTCACAAAACTTGACATACATCTCATTCACTTCCTTGCCTAGCAACAAGTCTGTCCAATTATACTCACTAAAAAAATTTCTAATGTTGCCATAATGTCCTCTCCTAAAGTCAGGTTTTTCAATTGCATCAAAATTCTTATTTTCTTCCAGATTATAATGCATTGCATACTTTATTCCCAAAAAGACATGGTCACTTTTACCCAAGGGAGGAAGGTACTGAATGTCAAATATTTCTTCCTCCTTCCTGGTAAAATCAAATTTAGCATGGAGGGAACATCCCCTTCCCTCATCCTCGTAGCTTGTTTAATATGTTGATACAAGAATGTTTCCAGGATGAGGTCTACAAGTTTACAGGTCCAAAAACCTTCTGTTTTAGCTTCATATGCTTCCCAGTCTATGGATTTCAAGTTGAAGTCGCCGACTATCAACAGTCGTGATCTATCGTTATCCGCTCTCGCTATGATCTCTCTCATTATTGTTATAAGACCTTCTCGTTTACTATCTAGCTCCTCCTTTGACCATGTGCTGCTTAGCGGTGGACTATATGCATTTATGATCATTAGTTTATCATCCTCATGGCAGATCTCTAGTGCTATTATGTCAACTTCTTGTGGATTGGCAGTCATTATTTCGTTCACCTTTAGGTGTTCTTTCACCAGCACAGCAACGCCACCGCCTTTCCTGATTTTTCTGGCTCGTCTCCAAATTGAGTAGCCCCTTGGGAATATGACCTCATTTAAAATAACATCTTCAAGTTTTGTCTCCGTGAGTGCAACAATGTCTGGTGTCTGGAGCTGTATTACATCACTTAACTCCAGTATCTTCGATCTTACTCCATCTATGTTGGTGTATGCAGTCTTCAGGAACTTGTTCCCCCTCTTCTTATTTTTCACTCCCCTTCTCTCTAATGATTTAGTTGGTTTGCCTTTATATACCACTTTACTGGTCTGCCTATCCCTATCACTTTGTAGAAAAAAGAATTGATTTCTTCTTCATTCCTGCTCTCATTTAAACGTTTTGCCTCGGCGAGGTTCAGTTTCAGCTTCTCTCTATCTTCTTTTGAAAGATCTCGTCTTAACGACCACGCTTTCCCATCCTCATCACTTTGTAATTTTCTAGCATTCCTTAGTACTTCTTCCATCTGTTTGGCACCGTTTAGGGTGATCCTCAAAGGTCGATCTTTCCCTTTTACATATCTGCCTATTCTCCTGTAGTCGCACACATTCTCTATGGTTGTAAGACCTTCCTCGAGGTCTTACGTGTGTGTGTGTGTGTGTGTGTGTGTGTGTGTGTGTGTGTGTGTGTGTGTGTGTGTGTGTGTGTGTGTGTGTGTGTGTGTGTGTGTGTGTGTGTGTGTGTGCGTTTGTGCGTGTGTGTGTGTGTGTGTACTCACCTAATTGTACTCACCTAATTGTGCTTGCGGGGGTTGAGCTCTGGCTCTTTGGTCCCGCCTCTCAACCGTCAATCAACTGGTGTACAGATTCCTGAGCCTATTGGGCTCTATCATATCTACATTTGAAACTGTGAATGGAGTCAGCCTCCACCACATCACTTCCTAATGCATTCCATTTGCTAACTACTCTGACACTGAAAAAGTTCTTTCTAACGTCTCTGTGGCTCATTTGGGTACTCAGCTTCCACCTGTGTCCCCTTGTTCGCGTCCCACCAGAGTTGAAAAGTTCATCCTTGTTTACCCGGTCGATTCCCCTGAGGATTTTCTAGGTTGTGATCATGTCCCCCCTTACTCTTCTGTCTTCCAGTGTCGTGAGGTGCATTTCCCGCAGCCTTTCCTCATAACTCATGCCTCTTAGTTCTGGGACTAGTCTAGTAGCATACCTTTGGACTTTTTCCAGCTTCGTCTTGTGCTTGACAAGGTACGGGCTCCATGCTGGGGCCGCATACTCCAGGATTGGTCTTACATATGTGGTGTACAAGATTCTGAATGATTCCTTACACAGGTTCCTGAACGCCGTTCTGATGTTAGCCAGCCTCGCATATGCCGCAGACGTTATTCTCTTTATGTGGGCTTCAGGAGACAGGTTTGGTGTGATATCAACTCCTAGATCTTTCTCTCTGTCTGTTTCATTAAGTACTTCATCTCCTATTCTGTATCCTGTGCCTGGCCTCCTGTTTCCACTGCCTAGTTTCATTACTTTGCATTTACTCGGGTTGAACTTCAACAGCCATTTGTTGGACCATTCACTCAGTCTATCCAGGTCATCTTGTAGCCTCCTACTATCATCCTCTGTTTCAATCCTCCTCATAATTTTTGCATCGTCGGCAAACATTGAGAGGAACGAATCTATACCCTCTGGGAGATCATTTACATATACCAGAAACAGTATAGATCCAAGGACTGACCCCTGCGGGACTCCACTTGTGACGTCTCGCCAATCTGAGACCTCACCCCTCACACAGACTCGTTGTCTCCTGTTGCTTAGGTATTCCTCTATCCACCGGAGTACCTTCCCTCTCACTCCAGCCTGCATCTCCAACTTTCGCACTAGCCTCTTGTGTGGCACTGTATCAAAGGCTTTCTGACAATCCAAAAATATGCAGTCTGCCCACCCTTCTCTTTCTTGCCTTATTTTTGTTGCCTGGTCGTAGAATTCAAGTAACCCTGTGAGGCAGGACCTGCCATCCCTGAACCCATGTTGATGCTGTGTTACAAAGTTCCTTCGCTCCAGATGCTCCACTAGTTTTTTTCGCACAATCTTCTCCATCAGCTTGCATGGTATGCAGGTTAGGGACACTGGCCTGTAGTTCAGTGCCTCCTGTCTATCCCCTTTCTTGTATATCGGGACTACGTTAGCTGCTTTCCAAATATCTGGCAGTTCCCCTGTTGCCAGTGATTTGTTATACACTATGGAGAGTGGTAGGCTCAGTTCTCTTGCTCCTTCCTTTAGAACCCAAGGGGAGATTCCATCTGGGCCTATAGCCTTCGTCACGTCCAACTCTAGTAAACACTTCCTTACTTCCCCACTGGTAATCTCAAACTCTTCCAGTGGTTCCTGGTTAGCTATTCCCTCACTTACCTCTGGAATTTTTCCTTGTTCTAAGGTGAAGACCTCCTGGAATTTCTTATTCAATTCCTCACACACTTCCTTGTCATTTGTAGTGAATCCTTCCGCCCCTATCCTTAATCTCATAACCTGTTCCTTTACTGTTGTTTTTCTCCTAATGTGGCTATGCAACAATTTAGGCTGAGTCTTTGCCTTGCTTGCGATGTCATTTTCGTATTGTCTTTCTGCCTCTCTTCTCATCCTGACATATTCATTCCTGGCATTCTGGTATCTTTCTCTGCTCTCCAGTGTCCTGTTATTCCTATAGTTTCTCCATGCCCTTTTACTTTGCTGCTTAGCTAGCCTACATCTTTGATTAAACCATGGGTTTCTCATCTTCATTTCTCTGTTTTCCTTTTGGACTGGGACAAACTTGTTTGCTGCGTCCTTGCACTTCTGCGTGATGTAATCCATCATATCTTGGGCCGTCTTTCCCCTGAGCTCTGTTTCCCATGCTATATCTGTTAGGAATTTTCTTATCCCCTCATAGTTTCCCTTTCGGTATGCTAACCTTTTGGTTTCGGTATCCCTCCTCGAGTTCAATAACCCTTCTTCAATCAAGTACTCAAACACCAGTACACTGTGGTCGCTCATTCCTACTGGGTCCTCAAAACCGATTTCTCTTATGTCGGAGTGTGTGTGTGTGTGTGTGTTTGTGTGTGTGTGTGTGTGTGTGTGTGTGTGTGTGTGTGTGTGTGTGTGTGTGTGTGTGTGTGTGTGTGTGTGCGTGCGTGTGTGTGTGTGTGTGTGTGTGTGTGTGTGTGTGTGTGTGTGTGTGTGTGTGTGTATGTGTGTGAGTGTGTGTGTGTATGTGTGTGTGAGTGTGTGTGTGTGTGTGTGCGTGTGTGTGTGTGTGTGCGTGTGTGTGTGAGTGTGTGTGTCGTGTCGAGCTAGATCAATACGCTGCCAGTATCCCTTGCAACAATACAACCAGAATTTCAGTGGAAAATGTTCTCTTCAGCTAGTTCATGTAAGCCAGGCTGTCGTATGCAGATGGCAGCACCTGCCGCTCCTTTCTTGTGTTTTGGATACGAGTCATTCCTACATTAAGGCCGAAGTTGCCTGAGAGATAAAGGGGATATGAGCCCTTCCTGCAAGCTCCCAGCTTGCATATCTCAGTTACCAGGTTCTGCGTCTGTGTTTGTTGATGAAATACAATATCCGGCTTAATAACTGGCCTTAGTTTAGACTCTATTCTCGATTTATTTACCCTATATTACTAAATTTATCGTGATAAGGTATTAGTAAAATTTAGTTTTTTTAGTTGAAAAAGTGTATGATTTTCTCCCCAATTTAGTATATTTTTCATCTATTGGAATGCACACGTAGATAAAAAATGAGAATTGGAAACTAACAATTTCGGGCTGTGGTCATTTTGTAATTCAAAATGTGCAAATCATTTTTGTTTTTTAAATCAAGCGGCATTGTCGTTGATCTCCACATGACGAGATTTGCATGGACCATTGTGTTCCCAGTGTGCGGCCCACTCACACTCACATTGGGCCGCATACACTCAGTGAGTAACACATTTGGCTGCACATTACCACTGACTAATACAGTGGGCAGAATACAATCACTGACTAATACAGTGGGCAGAATACGCCCCACTGACTAATACAGTGGGCTGTATAAACCCACTGATTAGTATCGTAGGCAGCATACATTCAATGAGTAACACAGTTGGCTTCATACTGCCACTGACTAATGCAGTGGGCTGTATACACCTACTGATTAGTACAGTGGAATGTATACACCTACTGATTAGTACAGTGGACAGAAAACATCCACTGACTAAAGCACTGGTTTACACACACCCTCTGATTAATATAGTGAACAGCATACACCCACTGACTAATACAGTGGACAGAAAACACCCACTGACTAATACAGTGGACAGAAAACACCCACTGACTAATACAGTGGACAGAAAACACCCACTGACTAATACAGTAGATTGCATACACCTACTAATACAGTGTGCCGAATTTTTTTATCAGAGTTGAAAGAGAAAGACCTGGTGTAAACATAAGACCAAATCTGATGCCAGAAAGCCACATTAGCAGAATAACAACAGCTGCCTATATCACACTGGCCAACATCCGGGTGTCCTTCAGAAACTTGGACAAAGGAGCTTTCCAGGACCTATGTACAGCGAACATGAAATCCACACTTCAATATGGATCCCCAGCATGGAACCCCTCACCTGAAAAGGACAAGGAGAAAGTAGGAATGGTCTAAAGACATAGAACGAGACTCGTTCCGCAATTGAGGGGTTTGAGCGATGAAAGAAGACTGGATAACCGGACTTTACGATACTGGAGGAAAAAATTGATAGGGAAGACATGATAACAACATATAAGATTCTAATGGAAATTGACGAAGACTCCAGAGCAGCGTTATTCAAAGATAGGAAGAGCAGAACGAGGAGTCACGGTGGAAACTAGAGACGCAAATGAGTCATAATGACGTTAGAAAAAACTTTTTTCAGTGTCAGAGCTGTTAATAAATGAACTAGGTCAGACGTAGAAGTCGTTGAAGCTAATTGGATTAAAAGTTTTAAATGTAATTATTATAAAAGCGCGAGAAATTCACTGCTCACGTTCAGATGTCAGGGCTTGGAGCCTAGATCGATCTTGCAAGCACATCTAGGAGAGTACACACACACACACACACACACACACACACACACACATACACACACACACACACACACACACACACACACACACACACACACACACACACACACACACACACACACACACACACGACACACACACTTCAAACGACAAGGAAGTGTGTGAGGAACTGAATAAGAAATTCCAGGAGGTCTTCACCTTAGAGCAAGGAGAAATCCCAGAGATAAGAGAGGGAATAGCTAACCAGGAACCACTGGAAGAGTTTGAAATTACCAGCGGGGAAGTAAGGAAGTGTTTACTAGAGTTGGATGTGACAAAGGCTATAGGCCCAGATGGGATCTTCCCTTGGATACTAAAGGAAGGAGCAGAAGAACTGTGCCTACCACTCTCCATAGTGTACAACAAATCACTGGCACAGAGGAACTGCCAGAAATTTGGAAAGCAGCTAACGTAGTCCCGATATACAAGAAAGGGGATAGACAGGAGGCACTGAATTACAGGCCAGTGTCCCTAACCTGCATACCATGCAAGCTGATGGAGAAGATTGTGCGTAGAAAGCTAGTGGAGCATCTGGAACGAAGGAACTTTGTAACACAGCATCAACATGGGTTCAGGGATGGCAGGTCCTGCCTCACAGGGTTACTTGAATTCTACGACCAGGCAGCAAAAATAAGGCAAGAAAGAGAAGGGTGGGCAGACTGCATATTTTTGGATTGTCAGAAAGCCTTTGATACAGTGCCACACAAGAGGCTAGTGAAAAAGATGGAGATGCAGGCTGGAGTGAAAGGGAAGGTACTCCATTGGATAAAGGAGTACCTAAGCAACAGAAGATAACGAGTCAGCGTGAGGGGTGAGGTCTCAGATTGGCAAGACGTTACGAGTGGAGTCCCGCAGGGGTCAGTCCTTGGACCTATACTGTTTCTGATATATGTAAATGATCTCCCAGAGGGTATAGAATCGTTTTTCTCAATGTTTGCCGATGATTCAAAAATTATGATGAGGATTGAAACTGAGGATGATAGTAGGAGGCTACACAATGACCTAGACAGACTGAGTGAATGGTCCAACAAATGGCTGTTGAAGTTCAACCCGAGTAAATGCAAAGTAATGAAACTAGGCAGTGGAAACAGGAGGCCAGACACAGGATGCAGAATAGGAGATGAACTACTAAATGAAACAGACAGAGAGAAAGATCTAGGAGTTGACATCACACCAAACCTGACTCCTGAAGCCCACATAAAAAGAATAACGTCTGCGGCATATGCGAGGCTGGCTAACATCAGAATAGCGTTCAGGAACCTGGGTAAGGAATCATTCAGAATCTTGTACACCACATTTGTAAGACCAATCCTGGAGTATGCGGCCCCAGCATGGAGCCCGTACCTTGTCAAGCACAAGACGAAGCTGGAAAAAGTCCAAAGGTATGCCACTAGACTAGTCCCAGAATTAAGAGGCATGAGTTACGAGGCAAGGGTGTGGGAAATGCATCTTACGACACTGGAAGACAGAGGAGTAAGGGGAGACATGATCACAACCTACAAAATCCTCAGGGGAATCGACCGGGTAAACAAGAATCAAGGATAAACTATTCAACAATGGCGGGACGCGAACAAGGGGACACAGGTGGAAACTGAGTACCCACATGAGTCACAGGGACGTTAGAAGGAACTTTTTCAGTGTCAGAGTAGTTAACAGATGGAATGCATTAGGCAGTGATTTGGTGGAGGCTGACTCCATACACAGTTTCAAATGTAGATATGATAGAGCCCAGTAAGCTCAGGAATCTGTACACCGGTTGATTGACAGTTGAGAGGCGGGACCAAAGAGCCAAAGCAGAACCCCCGGAAGCACAAATAGGTGAGTACACACACACACACACGTCTCTCTCCCCCCTCTCCCCCCCCCCCCCTCCCCCTCTGTCTCTCTCATAGGAAAAAAGCATGACGAGAGATAAGATACTAACTTGAGGAAGCAATCAAAGGGAGACAAACATGGCAGGGGCATACTCAGAGGATAGAGAGGAACAGGAAGCCTGGATTAGGAGAACACTCCAGCACATGTGGGAGGAATTCAGTGAAGGACTGAGATTAATGAGGGAGACAGTAGCCAACCTGCAGGATGAACTGAGGGCAGCAAAAGAGGAGATAAGAAGCCTGAAGGAGACTCCTCCCCATTACCAGACACAGACCATCCCTCAGGAAGTTGGTGATGCTACTGTTGAGGGGATTACACAAAAGCACTCATTTGCATAAATGCTTAAAAAGAGCCCTGAAGCTAGGTCTGCAGGTAGGGAAGTTGCCATGGAAGTGGTTTGTTCTCAGGAAGCAGCTAGATGTACTAGCCGGATAATAGAGCAAAAAAGAGCAGTAGTAATAGTTGGCATTAAGGAGCAAACAGGGACCGGTCGAGTGGAAAGGAGAGACAAGGACAAAAATGAGGTTAATGAAATCCTCAAAGGGAAAAAGATGGAGAGGGCTGACCAAGATATTGAAAAGGATTTCAGGGTTGGACGGTACAACATGGACAGAGACCGTGTGATAAAGGTGGTATTCAAGAGCGAGAGAACAAAAAAGGACTTGCTAGCAAGGAAGAGTGGACTTGCAAATGTACAGAGGTTCAAAAAGGTATTCCTGCAGAGGGATATGACAAGGGACAAGAGAGGGCAGCAGCTGCAAGGAAGGAGCACAGGGAGAAAGAAAAGAAAAGAATCTGGGAGCCACAACCCCAAGCCCTACAATCCCAGAGGGGAACGGGAAACCCTCCACAAGCGACTCAACAGACACAGTGAGAGAAGCACCTCCCCTATTCTCCACCCAATATATGCCCTACCTCCCCCCCCCTCCCCAGGATCTCCTGTCTCCCCCACCCCCTAAGCCCTACCTAATCCTCCATGCCCCTCCGTTCTTCCCCACCCCCAAGCCCTCCATTCTCCCCCGCCCCCCCCCTAAATCCTCCAGTATCCTCCACCCTCCTGAGCCCTTCCTTCTCCCCCACTCTTCTCAGCCCTCCCTTTTTCCTCATCCCCCTCGGCACTCCCTATCCCCTAACCTCTCCCCCGGCCCAAGCCCTCCTTCCTTTTATGCCCCCCACAAGCCCCCATTCCCTCAAGCCCTCCCTTCTCCCATACCCCCCAAGCCTCCCCTTCTCCTACACTCTCCAAAGCCTCCCCCTCTCACCCCTCCCAAGCCTCCCCTGCTCACCCACCCCCCAAGCCCTCTTTTCACCCCAACCACCCCCCCCCAAACCCTCCCACCAACACCACCCTCCCCATACCAGATCCTACCAGCCCCCACACACCCCAGACCCCCCAGGTCCCCCTTCATAGGCTCCCCATCCTGGTCCCTCCCTGTTTCCCTGCTTCAGGGGAAGCAATAGGATCTGACAAAGGACAGTAGAGAGTCAGCTTCAGGGTGATGTACTCGAACATAGATGGGATCACCAGCAAGGCAAGTGAACTATGGGAAAGAACACAAGAAGTGAACCCAGATGTAATCGTACTCACAGAAACAAAACTCTCAGGTATCATAACAAATGAGGTGTTTCCCCAGAACTACACTTTAATAAGGAAAGAGAGGTTAGGACAGGGAGGAGGTGGAGTGGCCCTACTAATGAGAAAGGAATGAAGCTTCAAGGAGATGGTCATCCCCGGATGCGAGGGATTCAGAGACTACATAACAGGAACCATGTCATTGGGAGGACCAAAAGTAGTAGTAGCAGTGAAATATAACCCTCCACCAAATGACAGAACACCAAGGCAAGAGTATGACAACAACAACATGGCAGTTAACACTATAACTGAGAAGGCAGTCTCTACTTCCTGTAGAAATAGATCCCATCTGCTCGTCATGGGGAGACTTAAATCACGGAAGGATAGACTAGGAGAACAAGGAACCGCATGGAGGAGAGGATACATGGAGAGCCAAACTAATGGAGGTGGCGACAAGAAACTTTCTAAGCCAGGGAACCCGGATAAGAGGAAAAGATGAACCAGCAAGACTCGACCTAGTCTTCACTCTGAACGACTCCGACATTAGGGGAATCGGCTATGAGGCCCCCAGTAGGAATGAGCGTCCACAGTGTACTAGCGTTTGAGTATCTGGTTGAGGAAGAGTTATTGAACTCGAGGAGGGATACTGACAACAAAAAACTGGCATTCCGAAAGGGAAACTATGTGGAGTTAAGAAAATTCCTAACAGATATAACATGGGAAACAGAGCTCAGGGGAAAGACGGCCCAGGACATGATGGACTTTATCACGCACAAAGGCAAGGAAGCAGCAAACAAGTTTGTCCCAGTCCAAAAGGAAACCAATGAATTGAAAATGAGAAACCCATGGTTTAATCAGAGATGTAGGCTAGCTAAGCAGCAAAGTAATAAGGCATGGAGAAACTATAGGAATGACAGGACACTTGAGAGCAGATAAAGATACCAGAATGCCAGGAATGAATGTGTTAGGATGAGAAGAGAAGCAGAAAGACAATAAGAAAATGACATCGCAAGCATGGCAAAGACTCAACCCAAATTGCTGCATAGTCACATCAGGAGAAAAACAACAGTAAAGGAACAGGTAATAAATATAATGATAGGGGCAGAAGGATTCACTACAAACGACAAGGAAGTGTGGGAGGAACTGAATTAGAAATTCCTGGAGGTCTTCACCTTAGAGCAAGGAGAAATTCAAGAGATAAGAGAGGGAATAGTTACCCAGGAACCACTAGAAGTGTTTGAGATTACCAGTGGGGAAGTAAAGAAGTGTTTACTAGAGTTGGATGTGAGAAAGGCTATAGGCCCAGATGGAATCTTCCCTTGGATACTAAGGGAAGGAGCAGAAGCACTGTGCCTGCCATTCTCCATAGTGTATAACAAATCACTGGCAACAGAGGAATTGTCAGAAATTCGGAAGGCAGCTAATGTCGTTCCAATATACAAGAAAGGGGATAGGCAGGAGGCACTGAACTACAGGCCAGTGTCCCTAACCTGCATACCATGCAAGCTGATGGAGAAGATTGTGCGAAAAAAGTTAGTGGAACATTTGGAGCGAAAGAACTTTGTAACACAGCATCAACATGGGTTTAGGGATGGCAAGTCCTGCCTCACAGGGTTAATTGAATTCTCCGACCAAGCAACCAAAATTAGGCAAGAAAGAGCGGCGTGGCAGATTGCATATATTTGGATTGTCAAAAGCTGTTGATACAGTACCACACAAGAGGCTAGTGAAAAAGCTGAAGATGCAGGCTGGAGTGAAACGGAAGGTACTCCGTTGGATAAGGGAGTACCTAATAACAGAAGACAGCGATTCCATGTGAGGGGTGAGGTCTCGGATTTGCGTGGCGTCACAAGTGGAGTCCCGCAGGGTTCAGTCCTTGGACCAATACTGTTTCTGATTATGTAAATGATCTCCCAGTGGGTATACAATCGTTTCTCTCAATGTTTGCTGATGATGGAAAAATTATGAGGAGGATTGAAAAAGAGGATGATAGTAGGAGGCTACAGGAAGACCTTGACAGATTGAATGAATGGTCCAACAAATGGCTGTTAAAGTTTAACCCGTGTAAATGCAAAGTAATGAAACTAGGCGGTGGAAACAGGAGGCCAGACACAAGATACAGAATAGAAGATGAAGTACTTAATGAAACGGAAAGAGAGAAAGATTTAGGAATTGATATCACACCAAACCTGTCTCCTCAAGTCGACATAAAAAGAAATACATCTGCTGCATATGCGAGGCTGGCTAACATCAGAACAACCTTCTGGAACCTGTGTAAGGATTCGTTTAGGATCTTGTACACCACATACGTAAGACCATTCCTGCAGTATGCGGCCCCATGCAGGGAACCCGTACCTTGTCAAGCACAAGACGAAGCTGGAAAAAGTTCAGAGGTATGCCACAAGACTAGTCCCAGAACTAAGAGGCATGAGTTACGAGGAAAAGCTGCGGGAAATGCACCTTACCACACTGGAAGACAGAAGAGTGAGGGGAGACATGATCACTACCTACAAAATCCTCAGGGGAATCGACAGGGTAGACAAGGATAAACTATTCAACACTGGTGGTACGCAAACAAAGGGAAACAGGTGGAAACTGAGTACCCAAATGAGCCACAGGGACGTTAGAAAGAACTTTTTCAGTGTAGGAGTAGTTAACAGGTAGAATGCATTAGGCAGTGATGTGGTGGAGGCTGACTCCATACACAGTTTCAAATGTAGATATGATAGAGCCCAGTAGGCTCAGGAATCTGTACACCAGTTGATTGACAGTTGAGAGGCGGGACCAAAGAGCCAAAGCTCAACCCCCGCAAGCACAACTAGGTAAGTACACACACACACACACACACACACACACACAGTACGCAGAACAAAGAAATACATAATAAAGAAGACAAACAATTTATACCGTGCTTGTATTATGCAAGACTCGGAGATACATTTACCCCGTGTTTACCTGTGTACCTGCTCCAGAGTGTGCCTGAGGCCACCAACTTAATAACACCCCTGGCAAGGTAATATATGCCAGGATGAGGCAGGGGCCCACCTGGTGTTATGGCACTCCTCCTCAGACCCAGACTTATTGGTTGGTGCGAGTCTGTCACTCTCATACTCTCCCCACTCACTCTGCCCTTTCACCCTTTCCTCACTCACTCCTCTCTCTCTCTTACTCTCTCCCCACCCTTTTATGCCACTTTTATTTCACCCTTTCTCCTTTCTTCCTTCCAAATGTCCCTTCATTCTGCTTATCCCCCTATCCCTCTCCACCCCTTCCTCACAACCTTACTTGCCTCACAACTTTCCCTTCCTCCTCCTGCAAATTGTGTATATTGCCTGGGGACCATTCAGGCTTGTTCGCATTTGTGTTTCTCACGTGTGCCCCAAAGAATGAGGTGATTTGATAAAATACCATGCCCAAGATTACCAACCGAGTGCCGGCGGGGGATGGAAATAGCCTCGGCTACCATCCTCTTTTATCCGGTCATGTTGGTCGAACGGTTAAGGGATCCTGTACGCCAGCAGTGTGCTCCTGGCAGTATGGGTTTGAGTCACTTCTGGGTTGTGAGTTTTCAGTTGCATATAGTCCTGGGGACCATTCAGGCTTGTTCGTATATATATATATATATATATATATATATATATATATATATATATATATATATATATATATATATATATATATATACATATATATATATATATATATATATATATATATATATATATATATATATGTATATATATATATATATATATATATATATATATATATACATATATATATATATATATATATATATATATATATATATATATATATATATATATGTATATATATATGTAGACATATATTATTAAATATGACCGAAAAAGTAAGATTAATAATTCTAACACGAATTTTCTCAATCTTTCGTACATTTCGCTTCACTGTTGGAGGTAAATCAAAAATCAATTCTCCAAAATTCATTTTTATTTTTGGAGAATTGATTTTTGATTTACCTCCAACAGTGAAGCGAAATGTACGAAAGATTGAGAAAATTCGTGTTAGAATTATTAATCTTACTTTTTCGGTCATATTTAATAATATATGTCTACAGGAAAGACTGCTACCAAAATATACTAGTATATATATGTATATATATATATATATATATATATATATATATATATATATATATATATATATATCTATATATATATATATATATATATATATATATATATATATATATATATATATATATATATGTATATATATATATATATACATATATATATATATATATATATATATATATATATATATATATATATATATATGTATATATATGTATGTATATATGTCGTACCTAGTAGCCAGAACGCACTTCTCAGCCTACTATTCAAGGCCCGATTTGCCTAATAAGCCAAGTTTTCATGAATTAATTGTTTTTCGACTACCTAACCTACCTAACCTAACCTAACCTAACTTTTTCTGCCACCTAACCTAACCTAACCTATAAAGATAGGTTAGGTTAGGTTAGGTAGGGTTGGTTAGGTTCGGTCATATGTCTACATTAATTTTAACTCCAATAAAAAAAATTGCTCTCATACATAATGAAATGGGCAGCTTTATCATTTCATAAGAAAAAAAAATAGAGAAAATATATTAATTCAGGAAAACTTGGCTTATTAGGCAAATCGGGCCTTGCATAGTAGGCTGAGAAGTGCGTTCTGGCTACTAGGTACGACATATATATATATATATATATATATATATATATATATATATATATATATATATATATATATATATATATATGTATATATATACATATATATATATATATATATATATATATATATATATATATATATATATATATATATATATATATATAAATGTATATATTGCTACTTGACATTGTCATTAATTTGAGTTGGTTTAGGATCCAGCCCAAAGCCTCAAACACTGAATATAAAATTCGGTGGAAGAACCCATCTTCTACCTTCTAGAATTGCTAGCAAGTAAGTTGCAGAGAGAAAGACCTAAGTGTGGAAGGTCTGGTATTGCTTGTGTAATAGAAGACCGCCCTGGCCTTCATCTTCACCGGAAATACTTAGATCTTTGGCGTCTTGCTGCCCTCCTTCAGTGTTTGTCGAAGGCACACATTCGAATCAACATGCCAATAACGAGTAAAATCTCACATCTGGTGCCCAGCATGGTGGGCACCAGATGTGTGGTGCACTAGGTGCACCACACCTAGACCTGTGTGGGAAAAATTGGTCACTTCACATCTGACACTCAAAGTGGGACTAAGACTTGTATAGGGCAAAAAGGAACTTTCATATGAGTGCATGAATTCATATGTTATGAATGATGTAGTGTAAGGTGAGAATGTTAATATTTTCTTGCTTGAGTTCATTTACATGCAAGTTGCCTAGCCCAGATGGCGAGGGGGCAGGAGGTTGCTGGTGAAGATTAAGCAACAGCCTAGTGTAGTCTATTTGTTGCAGCACTGATAATATATAAGCATGAGGCTAGTTTGTTGGACCCGATAATATTATGCTGTAATTTTTCATTCTTTGTATTTCTGTAATTGTTGTGTGGGTCTTCGCTCCCCTGGCCCTGGGTGCCACTGACCACGGACTGGGGTTCCTCCCTGAAACCCGACCTTGCACCCGTAGGGTGTGAGGTAAGTTCGACCTCCCTCAGCCTCCTTTCCAAGTGTGTTGGTTAACACAGACTCGGGTCCCACGACTGAACTTGCCCAACATAAAATATATGCCCAACAGGTTGATATATTCCACAGCTTGATATAACCACTCACCCGTCCTGACATACGGTCAACAAGGTCGCCAACTGGGTTCTCGTACTCACCTGACCCAGCAATACTAATCTCAGTGGTATTAATCTCAACTTTTAACATGGAACACCTTGACAGAGTGTGATGTGAAACCATTCAATCACTCTACTAATTACTCAAGAGATGGAGGAGATAACATAAACACATTGGTAAAATAAAAGTTAATTTACTGAGTAAAGTCTACACGGGATCACTGGTGATAAAATCCACTGCACTGGTGGACGGTGGCAACACTCCAGCAAGTCACCTCTGGCAACCCCATCAGCTGATCCATTCACACACTCTTCGTAAACTGTCACCTCGATACTAGTTATCTTCTCTCGCTGGCACATAAGTAAATTTGGTTCACTCTTCTCCAAAACACTGAATAGATAATGTCCTTCCACAATAGTCACTAACAGTTCGTACATGAAATAAACATACATATGTACCAGTCTCCGTGGTGTAGTGGTAAGACACTCACCTGGCGTTCCGCGAGGGCTTTGTCATGGGTTCGTATCCTGGCCGGGGAGGATTTACTGGGCGCAAATCCTTAACTGTAGCCTCTGTTTGACTCAACAGTAAGATAGATACTTGGTTGTAAACACGATTCTTCGCGGCAGGGGATCGTATTCCAGGGACCTGCCCGAAACGTTACGTGTACTAGTGGCTGTACAAGAATGTAACAACTCTTGTATATATCAAGAGCTTACCCTCTCTCTCTCTCTCTCATATATTGCTATCGCTACATATATGATAATACTGGCGTTCTCCTAACAGTAAATCAATAATAATAATAATGATGAACTAACTTCACCTAACGTAAAGGAAATGGGGAGGGAAACGGAAAGATTATCCACCTTATCTCTCAACTACAAATAGTCGTAGACACAGTCGTGATGGCAGCTGGGGTCCTTTGCTCGCTGGTGAAGGAGGTCATCAGAAAGCATGAAGAGAGAGGGAAAATCATATCGGCTCCGTGGGGTGTGTACTCATGATAATTGGCCTGTTCTGAGCTGATTCCCCAATCAGTATGACGGTGAGACAATTTGTCCATAGATAAGATAATTTAAGGGTGACTCGCCAGTGTGTGCTCAATTAGTTGTGGTGTTTGTACTAGTATTAGTGTAGTAGTTTTTTTATCGAGGGTCTCTGATATAAATTAGGGGACCCTGATAGTGGGTGATGAACATGGCACCCATAATGTTCAGCACAGGACTGGGCTTAACGTCTGTTTTTTTCAAGCACTCTTTGGCACACGGGTGACCCCCACCCCCATTCGTGACCACACAACAGCAGAATATATATAGAAAATTTATATATAGAAAGATAGATTCTTCGGTACATACAGAAAATAGCGTTTTCGGTGAGGAAAACTTGCATTTGCAAATATTTCCAATAGCAATTCTATAACAGCACATGGGGCTTTGCCGCAAATATCGTACCCAAATTTTGTTCAGGCTCGACTCGACAATAATAAATGTAATTCATTCGCTTCAAAAGCTCATTGAAAGAAAATTAGCATTGCTTCACTAAGTAGACTGTACATGCAAATGAGCAGCAGCCAGAATGTTCTGGCAATTCGTTCGGGTTCATATCACTTAATGGCAACTCATTCCCGGTTAATAGGTATGAAAGCTCATTGAATTATGTATATCTTCCTAACACAGAAAAAATATGCAATTAAATTTATGTGCGCTTGCATTGCCACATACACACATAATGGGAAAAAGGAAAATTACGAGGAAATATTACTGGAACTAAACCTCACGACACTGGAAAACAGAAGAGTTAAGGTAGTTATGATCACCACATATAAAATTCTCAGAGGATTTGACAGGGTGGAAACAGATAAACTATTTAGCACGGGTGAAACGCAAAAGGACACAGGTGGAAAATGAATACCCAAATGAGCCACAGAGACATTAGAAATAACGTTTTCAGTGTCAGAGTAGTTAACGCAATAGGACGAGAGACAGACTCCATTACACAGTTTCAAATGTAGATGTGATAGAGCCCAATAGGCTCAAGAATCTTTTCACCAGTTGATTGACAGTTGAGAGGCGAGATAAAAGACCCGAAGCTCAACATCCACAAGCACAACTAGGTTAGTACTTACATACACACTCACACAAACACACACACACACACACCATGCATACTTGCATAAATTACAAGTTGATGGAGAAGATTGTGCGAAAAAATCTTGTGAAACATTTGGAGCGAAAGAACTTCGTAACACAACATCAGCATTGGTTCGGGATGGCAAGTCATGCCTCAAAGGATTAATTTAATTCTACGATCAGGCAAGAAAGAGAGGGGTGGACAGACTGCATATTTTTGGATTGCCAGAAAGCCTCTGACACAGTAACACACATAAGCTAGTGCATAGTGCATAAGCTAGTGCATAAGCTGGAGATGCAGGCTGGAGTGAAAGGGAAGGAACTCCGAGGTACTCTGAAATTTGCGAGGAATCAACAGGGATCAGTCCTTGAACCTATACTGTTTCTGATATATGTAAATGATCTCACACAGGGAATAGACTCGTTCCTCTCATTGTTTGCTGATGATGCAAAATTTATTAAGACCGAGGAAGATGGTATGAATTTACAAGATGACCTAGACAAACTGAATGAATATTCCAACAAATGGCTACTAAAGTTCAACCCAAGTAAATGTAAGGTAATGAAATTAGGAGGTGGAAACAGGAGGCCAGTCACAGATACCGAATGGGAGATAAAACCCTTCATGAAGCAGACAGAGAGAAACATCTAGGAGCTGATATCACGGCAATATCATATATCAATATCAGGAGTTGATATCACCTGACGCCTACACCAAAAGAATAACATCAGTAGGGTATCCAAGGCTGGATACCCTACTGCCTTTGGATTCAGAACTGCCTTTAGGAACCTGTGTAAGGAATTCTTCAGAACCTGGAATAACACATGTGTAAGACCAGTCCTGGAGTGTGCAGCCCCTTAATGGAGTGCGTATCTTGTCAAGCACAAGACGAAGCTGGAAAAAGTTCAGAGATATGCCGCTAGGCTAGTCCCAGAACTAAGAGGCATGAGTTACGAGGAAAGGCTGCGGGAAATGCACCTTACGACACTGGAAGACAGAAGAGTGAGGGGAGACATGATCACTACCTACAAAATCCTCAGGGGAATTGACAGGGTAGATAAATATAAACTGTTTAACGCGGGTGGTACACGAACAAGGGGACACATGTGGAAACTGAATATCCAGATGAGCCACAGGGACGTTAGAAAGAACTTTTTCAGTGTCACAGTAGTTAGCAGACGGAATGCATTTGGCAGTGATGTGGTGGAGGCTGACTCCATACACAGTTTCAAATGTAGATATGATAGAGCCCAGTAGGCTCAGGAACCTGTATACCTGTTGATTGACAGTTGAGAGGCGGGACCAAAGAGCCAGACCTCAACACCCGCAAACACAACTAGGTGAGTACAACTATGTGAGTACACACACACGCTCACTACCATGCGCACCCTCCCTCCCCCAACAACACCCCACAACCACACCCTACCACTTCCCCAACCCTCCGTTACCTGAGAAGGCCCAGACCAACTCCCCTCCCCCCCCCCCTCCCCCCCCCCTCCTGCTGAATACAAATCCCCTATCCACGCTTTGCCCCCCCCCTCCCCCGACCGTACATGATCCTCCTCCCCCCCTCCCCCCACCTCTTTTTTCCCCTCTCAGAAATTTTCGACACCCCAAATACTAACCCTTAACACAATACGGTAAATAAGTTGCGATAAGACACTAATTTTACTAACCATATTAATAGTCTACTAATTGAAAGTTTAGAAGTTCGAGAACATGCAAAGGGATGATTGCGTCAGCCGTCACATGTTCGCGGTGACTATTCCTTTGCCTAGTGCATTATGATATGATACCAACATCAAATGACATATCGGACGTCACCCTATCCCCACTGGATTTCGAAAAAGCAATAAACAGTATGCCTATGCACTCTGCACCAGGCCCGGATTCTTGGAACTCCATATTCATCAAGAACTCTAAAAAACATTATCGCAGGCCCTTCACATTCTTTGGAGACAAAGCCTAGATACTGGCGTTATTCCTGACATACTGAAAAGAGCAGAGATAGCACCACTCCATAAAGGAGGAAATAAGGGAGAGAGACAAAAAATTACAGGATGCTAGCACTAACATCACACATCATAAAAATCTTTGAGAGAGTGCTAAGAAGTAAGATCACAAAATATATGGAATCACAGCATCTCCGTAACCCTGAACAACATGGTCTCAAAACATGGCGTTCTTGCCATTCACAGTTGCTGGACCACTATGACATGGCTTTAGATGCCATGGAAGACAAACAAACCGCTAATGTAATTTACACAGATTTCGCAAAAGCCTTCGGTAAATGTGACCATGGTGTTATTGCACATAAAATGCATTCAAAAGGAATTACTGGAAAAATTGGCAGATGGATCAAAAATTTCCTGACTAACAGAACCCAATGTGTAATAGTCAACAAAATAAAAATCGGTCCATCAACCGTGATGAGCTCAGTCCCCCAAGGTACTATGCTTGTTCCCGTACTTTTTATCATCCTCATATCGGACATAGACAAGGACACAATCTATAGTACTGTATCATCCTTTGCAGATGACACTAGAATTTTTATGAGAGTAGACAGCGTAGAGGACACGGCAAACCTCCAATCAGATGCAAATCAGGTCTTTCTATGGGCTACAAGAAATAAAATGATATTTAACGAAGATAAGTTCCAGCTCATGCGCTATGAAAAAAAATTAAATATAAAAACGGAAACCACGTACAAAACTCAGTCAAATCATAACATAGAACGAAAAGGCAATGTAAAGGATTTGGGTGTACTCATGTCGGAAGACCTTACCTTTAATAAACACAATAAAGTAGCCGTCACAACTTCAAGAAAAATGACAGGTTGAATAACAAGAACCTTTCACACTACAGATGCTATACCGATAATGATACTTTTCAAAACGCTATTACTCTCTAGAGTGGAATACTGCTGCACAATGACAGCCCTTTCAAAGCTGGTGAAATTGCTGACCTGATGAGCGTGCAGAGATTCGTTGCTGCTAGAATTCACTCAGTAAAACATTTAAACTACTGGGACCGACTAAAGAGCCTAAATCTGTATTCTCTTGAGCGCAGTTGGGAGAGATACCTAATAATTTACACGTGGAAAATAATAGAAGGGCTGGTCCCAATCCTGCACATATAAATAACATCACATGACACCAGAAGGCACGGCAGGATGTGCAGAATACCCCCGTTGAAGAGCAGAGGTACAACAGGTACTCAGAGAGAACTCAATCAGAGGCCCGAGACTGTTCAACACGCTTCCACTACACATAGGGGGCATAACTGGCTGACTCCTCACAGTGTTCAAGAGAGAACTTCATGAGCACCTCCAAAGGATACCTGATCTACCAGGCTGTGATTCATACGTCAGGTTACGAGCAGCCGCATCCAACAGCCTGGTTGACCAGTCCAGCAACGAGGAGGCCTGGTCAACAACCGGGCCATGGGGACGCTAAGCCCCTAAAACACCTCAAGGTAAAGTAGCTTAACACTTGATAAAAAAAACTACGTCTTCAACTTGTGATTGCCATCTTAGATAGCGTTTAATCAATAACTTGCTAGAATTCCTTGATTTCTTCTTTACAGTAAAAATTTAAAACCGTCATGAATAAGTACTTCATGGAGAAAGAGGAACGATCATACTGGGAATTCTATCCTAATATAACACTCCCTAAATCACTTAATTTTTCCCGCTAAGCCACCAGAAACAGTATAAAACTGTTTGTAGTAACTTAGGATAATAAAATTGCTCATAAATTAGCATCTACCTCCTTACATGCGTAAATTTGCACCGAAAAGAGGTGTCGTGACTATAAGCTGTGAGGGAGGAGGCCGGACACCACGCACCAGTGGATGAGCACATGGCGCTGGTGACGGACGGACGTACCACTCTACTCTCGCCTTTAATGCCATATTTGTGCTTATAAAAGAAGCGTGTCTCTCAGAGGTGCAAGTTGAGCAGCAGAGACGCGTCTTGGAACGAATTACCGCGCATCGGACTGCCGCACTCTCCAAACACGAGACAACGTGTCCATGTTGTATACCTTTTTTCTTTAATTACGAGCTCAGTAAGATTAGAATTTCAACCGGGTTATGAGGCATACCCTATAAACAAACTCAGTAAGCTTCTTTTACTTCCATTGGCAGCCCATCCTCCGAATAGACAATACGTTTTAATACTAAATGTAATAAGTACAATCCTGACTTTCGGCATAGTACATAAATAAACTTAATCGCCAGCATCGCAGCAAAATATTGTGAATATTAGAGGTTTACCTGAACAGCTGTATAGGAAACCACGAACTAACCTAACCTTGGGAGTGTAGGAGGACAAACATATAAATAGCATTTATTGCTTCTTAATTACAATTAGTACTTAACCTATAGCTATATTGATATAACAATTTTATAAAACTAATAAAACAAAACCAAAGTCTTTCAATAAATTATAAAGTAACTCTGGATATTTTCAAATTTTGTATAAAATCTATTCTTTAATAAAACTGAAAAAGAAATTCTTTATATTTAAATCTTGTGTATTTATAATTGAACACGTAAACTTCAACCTAAACATTTTGAGGGTATTAACAGAAAATGAGGAGAATTTATGGGGAGGTAAATGTAACAGCACAATTAAGTGTATTTATGTACTGTGCAGACAGTCAGGAATGTACTTACAGTATTACATTTAACGTACTATCTATTCAGAGGAAGGGTTGCCATTCGGTATTACCTCAAATGTAATTACAAAGTGTTTATTATAATCTGTAACCATTAGTATATTGTAAAATCCCGGCAGATCTACTGTGGCGACGTGAGAGGGTACCACATCAGTTCCAACACGCTGGAGTACTAGACGCAGTGACCAGGAGGTCTACCTTGCATGTTTGATCCGGTGCTGTCTACTCCCGTGCCCGAGCTGGTCTAGGAGGAATTCTTCTGACCAACTAAGTTTAAAGTTCTCACAATTAACCCATAGTAGCGTAGCCTACTATTCAATTCATTTAAATAATTTTATTTAAAATTCAAAGTTGGTTTAGCATTATTTAACCAGCCCCCAAACTTTTATGTATACAGGGAAACCTCTAACAAGAATTAAAACTAAAATATACAGTACACTTTTCTACAGTCTACGTAATCATAGTAAATCTAAATTTAAACATACAACTGCTGGAAAATTCCCCACACCCCGAGACCCCCCCCCCCTCACACCCTTTCCTTCCCCCTTGACTCACGCCCTCTCCCTACCTCCTGCCACCACCACCCTGCCTACCATCCTGGCCCTCACCCAATCCCTGACCACCATCCACACCCTGTTCTCCAACTGTTCACTAACAGCCCCCCCCCACCCACTCCCAAACTCTTCGCCATTTCCTTACCCTATCTAATCCATGATCCCCCACCTACTTCCTGTTACCTGTCCACTCCCTATCCCCCACCCACTCTCTGACCCCCATTCACTCCCAGACCTCTTCCCAGACTCCAACCTATGCCTTCTTCATGACCCCCACGAACTCCCAAATCCCCAACCATTCCCTGACCCTGACTCACTCCCTGAACCCTACCCACTTCACGACCCCCATCAACTCCCTGTCCCTAGCCCTCTTTATGACCCCCACCGACACTCACTCTAACCCCCTGCATGTCACTGAACTCTCTGGGAATAGGGTGTCCAAGAAGAGCCTGAAGGTTTGGTACACGAATGCCGACGGAGTTACAAATAAAGTAGAGGAAATTAAAGAAGTAGTAAGTGAAACTGATCCAGGTTTGAATGCAATTGTGGAAACGAAAATAAACGATATGATCTCCGATGCAATATTCCCAGGGAAGGGGGGGATTCCAAGTGATAAGGAAAGAAAGACAAGAAAGGGAAGGAGGAGTTGCACTCCTAGTAAAACGTGAGTGGAAGTTCGAAAAACTCAATAGTCAGAGTGAAAACGTATACACAGACTCGATCATTGGGACACTGACAGCAGATGAAAAAAGAATTGTAGTCCTTGTAATTTTCAACCCCCCCCCCCCTCCCCACTTCCTCCAAGCAGGAGAAGACCCAGGCAGGAATATGATGACAACAGCAATGCATGCATAGAGGCATAGCAGAAAGCAGCAATAGGGGCACACAGAAAAAGAGCTAAACCTCTAGTCATGTGGGACCTAAATCATGGAGAGATTGACTGGGAATCCAGGAAATCCTTATGTGGGGAAGAAACGTGGGGAGCGAAATTAGTGGAAGTCGTAGAAAGAAACTTTCTTAACACAACTTGTAAAGAAGGACACAAGAAAAAGGTTAGAAGATACAAAAGCCTACTGGGCTTGATCTTCTCCCAAAATGAGGGAGATATTGAGAACTTAGAGCATGAAATACCAATAGGAGCGAGTGATCATTGTGTCCTGGTATTCGACTATATGATGGAACTCAGAACAGTGTCCATAAGACAAGGAGTCAGGGGAAGGGAGAGTAGACTATAAAAAGGAGGATTACATGAAAGTAAGAGAGTATCTGGGAAGTGTGTAGTGGGAGGAGGAACTCAGAAGGAAGACGGTCCAGGAAATGATGGACCAAGTACAGCTGAGGTGCAAAGAGGCAGAAGAGAGATTCATACTGCCATTAAGGGTAAAAAGTAAAACAGCATATAATAACTGGTGATTCAATAGAGACTGCCAGGAAACATGAGCAAAAAGCAGGAGGGAACGGAGGAAATACAGACGGCAAAGGACAGAAGTAAACCGGAATAGATGCAACAGTGCCATAAATGACTACATAAACATAAGAAGATTGGTAGAAAAAATCTATGAAAATGTTATTGCCACGAAAGCAAAGAGCCATCCGAAACTTCTGCATTGCCATATAAGAATAAAAATGACAATGAATGACCAAGTGACCAGGTTACGAAAAAGGGAAGGCCGGTATACAGAAAATTATAAAGAAATTTGTGAGGAGCTCAATGCCAGTTCCCATGGAGTGTTCACTACTTACCCTGAACAGCTCTCAGAGCTAGATGAGGAAGTAGCCCCTGACGAGAAACTACTAAATATTGAGGTAACAGCATAGGAAGCATGGATACAGCTAGCATCACTGGATGTAACTAAAGCTACTGGGTTTGATATAGTGTTACCATTAATGTTAAAAGAAGCAGTACAGGCCCTCAGCATTTCTCTGCACTAATCTTTAATGAGTCACTTACAAAGTGGAAATTGCCCAACTACTGGAAGAAGGCAAATGTGGTGCCAATCTACAAGAAAGAAGAGTGTGGGGACCGACCTGTGAGATTTATATAGTGTTTATATTTACGTTAATTTACATATATCGATAGCAATTTGTATGATATTTAGCAGACTGTATTTCTGCAATATTCTCACAAATCGACTCCTTGCACAATAGGGGGGAGGTTATATTAAATTTATATATGTAGCCAATCAAACTACAGTATTAAACTACATATATTAGTAATAATAATTTAGAGGACTTATCTTATTGTACTGTAGTCTTACTCTACCAGGTATAAACAAGGATGACGACACCAAATAATCCTCATAGTTGAGACTTGCCTCCACCAGCCATGTACTTATGTACCAGGATTAATTCTTGCTTCCTTTTCTACACCTGTTAAAGGACACTTGCTGTAAAGCCGGAATCCTATATATATATGACAGCTATATCAGAGGAAACATTTGTATATTATATAAGATAAGGACCAAGGAATAATTACCTGGATGATGTCGTTTACTCGTGTTCTAACCGGAATTAATCCTATCTACCTGACATTACCGGCCGGAAAAGATTAGATAAGATTTTGGAAAGACACTTCCCTTGTTTAGATGTTGACTGCGTGTTGATGATGAAAGAAGCCCAATTTGATCTCCATAACACTTCGTTCAAGGGAGAATTATAGGAGCTGAACTCGCTCCTGCAACTCTGTTGTCTAACAATGGCTGACCTCTCTCCCACTGACGCCTTGGCTCTCCTTGTCCAGATGTCAATAAGTGGTAGATGGGTCACATTTACTTTATTTTGGTACTGATAATTAAGTTAATTTAAATGAGGTGTTTTTATGATGTTAAAAGTCCAAAGACTGCTGTAGTAAGAATAATTTCCAAAAGAATAGCTGGTGAATTTGTAGCGCTATGTGGCAATGATATCTCGTTTTCTATTGACGAAAATTTCCACTGTGCTATATTTTCTATGGGTGAATTTGTGTATACAATAGCAGTAATATTATCTACTTATTGAATTTAATATTAGTAAATGGTGTCGGATTTTCCGACAGAGATAGAGAAGAGGCACTTAACTACAGATCAGTGTTACAAGCATCCCTTGCAAAGTACAGTACTTGAAACAATTATAAGGTTAAGGCGAGTTTCATACATAGAAAGAATTAGGTTTCTAAATAAACAACAACACGGCTTTAGAGAAGGGAAATCATGCCTGACGAACCTCTTTGAGTTTTATGATAAGGTAACGAAAATAAGGCAAGGCAGAGAAGGATGGGCAGATTGCATATTTCTTGACTGCGAAAAGGCCTTTGATACAGTATCACACAGAAGGCTACTATTCAAACTTGAGAGGCAGGCGGGAGTAGACGGAAATGCACTATCATGGGTAAGGAATTACCTAACAGACAGATGCCAGAGAGTGACAGTGAGAGGGGAGACGTCCCACTGTCGTAGAGTAACAAGAGGGGTGCCTCAAGGATCTATGCTAGGACTAATTTTATTCCTCATTTACGCAAATGACTTGAATGCAGGAGTTGAGTCTTTTATGTTGATGTTTGCAAATTATGCAAAATTAATGAGGACGGAGACAGATGAAGATTGTAAGATTCTCCAGGATAACTTGAACAGGTTGCAGAGCTGGTCCGAGAAATAGTTGCTAGAATTAAACACTAATAAGTGCAAGGTGATGGAAAAGGAAACAGGATTCCAGGACATCGAAAGTCCAATACATGATGAAGGGAAACTACCTCTCTATAACGTCTAGAGAAGGTCACTATATACCGTGTATGTGAGGCCGGTCTTAGAGTAGGCTGCCCCATCATAGAACACTTATTTAAAAAACACATAAGGAAGCTCGAAAAGGTGCAGAAATTTGAAACGAGACTCATTCTGGAGCTGTTAGGGATGAGGTACGAAGACAGACTGAAGGAACTAAACCTGACCACGTAAGATAGGAGGAGGGACACGGGGGACATGATATAGATGTCTAAAATACTTAAAGGGAAAGAGTTGAAAGGAAGGAAATGTTTACAATGAATATCAATAGAGCAATGAGGCACAGATGGAAGCTGGAGACTTAGATATGTCATAGTGATGTTAGAAAATTTTCTTTTAGTGTAAGGGTAGTGAGTAAATGGAATGACCTAAAGGAGCAGATTGTAGAGGTGAACTGCATTCATAACTTTAAAAGCAGGTATGATAGGGAAATAGGACAGAAGTCTTTTCATTAAACCACCACCGGCTTGAAAAACGGGGTCCAAGAGCTAGAACATGATCCTGCAGGGATAAATAAGTTAGTACATATACACACACACCCACACACTGCGACCTAACCCCACTACAGTGGCCCTGCAACTGAGTGGGTAGAGCTCGGGGTGGGGGGGCTCATATACCTAATGGATCTGGTTCGATTCCCGGCGGAGGCGGAAACAAATGGGAAGAGCTCCTTTCACCCTGATGTACCTGTTCACCTAGCAGTAAATAGGTACCCGTGAATTAGACAGCTGCTACGGGCTGTTTCCTGGGGATATGTCTGTGTGTTAGAGAGAAATAAGTAGTATATATAATAAAAGAAATGTAAATTGGTTAGAAAGGCGGGGTTCAAGAGCTAATAACTCGATTCTGCAGACACAAAATGGTAAACACACACACACACACACACACACACACACACACACACACACACACACACACACACACACACACACACACACACACACACACACACACACACACACACCTTGGATAGGTTCGAAATTACAAGAGATGAGGTCAAGAAGCACCTATTGGAGCTGGATGTGAGAAAAGCTGTTGGGCCGGATGGAATCTCGCCATGGGTATTGAAAGAGTGTGCAGGAGCACTTTGCCTACCACTCTCCATAGTGTATAGTAGGTCACTGGAAACGGGGGACCTACCAGAAATATGGAAGACTGCTAATGTAGTACCAATATACAAAAAGGGTGACAGACAAGAGGCACTGAACTACAGGCCAGTGTCCTTACCTTGTATACCATGGAAGGTGATGGAGAAGATTGTGAGAAAAAAACCTAGTAACACATCTGGAGAGAAGAGACTTCGTGACAACCCATCAACATGGGTTCAGGGAGGGTAAATCTTGCCTTACAGGCTTGATAGAATTCTATGATCAGGTGACAAAGATTAAACAAGAAAGAGAAGGGTGGGCAGACTGCATTTTTTTGGACTGTCGGAAAGCCTTTGACACAATACCCCATAAAAGGCTGATGCATAAGCTGGAGAAACAGGCAGGAGTAACTGGTAGGGCGCTCCAGTGGATAAGGGAGTACCTAAGCAATATGAAGCAGAGAGTTACAGTGAGGGGTGAGACCTCAGACTGGCGTGAAGTCACCAGTGGAGTCCCACAGGGCTCTGTACTTGGACCTATCCTGTTTCTGATATACGTAAATGATCTCCCAGAGGGTATAGACTCATTCATCTCAATGTTTGCTGACGACGCCAAAATTATGAGAAGGATTAAGACAGAGGAGGACAGCATGAGGCTTCAAGAAGACCTGGACAAGCTGCAGGAATGGTCGAACAAATGGCTATTAGAGTTTAATCCAAGCAAATGTAATGTAATAAAGATAGGGGTAGGAAGCAGGAGACCAGATACAAGATATCACTTGGGAGATGAAATACTTCAGGAGTCAGAGAGAGAGAAAGACCTGGGGGTTGATATCACGCCAGACCTGTCCTCTGAAGCTCATATCAAGAGGATAACAGCAGCAGCATATGCCAGGTTGGCTAACATAAGAACGGCCTTTAGAAACTTGTGTAAGGAATCTTTCAGAACATTATATATCACATATGTCAGACCAATCCTGGAGTATGCGGCACCAGCATGGAGTCCATATCTAGTCAAGCATAAGACTAAAATGGAAAAGGTTCAAAGGTTTGCCACCAGACTAGTACCCGAGCTGAGAGGTATGAGCTACGAGGAGAGACTACGGGCATTAAACCTCACTTCGTTGGAAGACAGAAGAATTCGGGGGGACATGATCACCACATTCAAGATCCTCAAGGGAATCGATAGGGTTGATAAAGACAGGCTGTTTAACACAAGGGGCACACGCACTAGGGGACACAGGTGGAAACAGAGTGCCCAAATGAGCCACAGAGATATTAGAAAGAACTTTTTTAGTGTCAGCGTGGTTGACAAATGGAATGCATTAGGAAGTGATGTGGTGGAGGCTGACTCCATACACAGTTTCAAGTGTAGATATGATAGAGCCCAATAGGGTCAGGAACCTGTACACCAGTTGATTGACAGTTGAGAGGCGGGACTAAAGAGCCAGAGCTCAACCCCCGCAAGCACAACTAGGTGAGTACACACACACACACACACACTCTCCATAGTGTATAGTAAGGCACTGGAGACGGGAGACCTACCAGATATATGGAAGACGGCGAATGTGGTCCCAATATACAAAAAGTTCGACAGGCAAGAGGCACTGAACTACAGGCCAGTGTCCTTGACTTGTATACCATGCAAGGTGACGGAGAAGATCGTGAGAAAAAACCTGGTAACACATCTGGAGAGAAGGGACTTCGTGACAAATCGCCAACATGGGTTCAGGGAGGGTTAATCTTGCCTTACAGGCTTGATAGAATTCTACGATCAGGTGACAAAGATTAGGGAAGAAAGAGAGGGCTGGGCGGACTGCATTTTCTTGGATTGTCGGAAAGCCTTTGACACAGTACCGCATAAGAGGCTGGTACATAAGCTGGAGAGACTGGCAGGTGTAGCTGGTAAGGTGCTCCAGTTGATAAGGGAGTATCTAAGCAATAGGAAGCAGAGTTACGGTGAGGGGAGAGACCTCCGATTGGCGTGAAGTCACCAGTGGAGTCCCACAGGGCTCTGTACTCGGTCCTATCTTGTTTCTGATATATGTAAATGATCTCCCGGAGGGTATCGATTCATTTCTCTCGATGTTTGCGGACGATGCTAAAATTATGATAAGGATTAAAACAGATGAGGACTGTTTGAGGCTTCAAGAAGACCTAGACAAGCTGAAGGAATGGTCGAACAAATGGTTGTTAGAGTTTAACCCAACCAAATGTAATGTAATGAAGATAGGTGTAGGGAGCAGGAGGCCAGATACAAGGTATCATCTGGGAGAGGAAATTCTTCAGGAGTCAGAGAAGGAAAAGGACTTGGGGGTTGATATCACGCCAGACCTGTCTCCTGCAGCACATATCAAGAGGATAACATCAGCGGCATATGCCAGGCTGGCCAACATACGAACGGCATTCAGAAACTTGTGTAAAGAATCATTCAGAACTTTGTATACCACATATGTCAGGCCAATCCTGGAGTATGCAGCCCCAGCATGGAGTCCATATCTAGTCAAGGATAAGACTAAACTGGAAAAGGTTCAAAGGTTTGCCACCAGACTAGTACCCGAGCTGAGAGGTATGAGCTACGAGGAGAGACTACGGGAACTAAACCTCACTTCGCTGGAAGACAGAAGAGTTAGGGGGGACATGATCACCACATTCAAGATTCTGAAGGGAATTGATAGGGTAGATAAAGACAGTCTATTTAACACAAGGGGAACACACACAAGGGGACACAGGTGGAAACTGAGTGCCCAAATGAGCCACAGAGATATTAGAAAGAACTTTTTTAGTGTCAGAGTGGTTGACAAATGGAATGCATTAGGCAGTGATGTGGTGGAGGCAGACTCCATACACAGTTTCAAATGTAGATATGATAGAGCCCACTAGGCTCAGGAATCTGTACACCAGTTGATTGACAGTTGAGAGGCGGGACTAAAGAGTCAGAGCTCAACCCCCGCAAACACAATTAGGTGAGTACACATGCAAAGCTGGCTAACATCAGAACTGTCTTTATAAATTTATGCAATGAATCCTTGTGAACCTTGTATACCACATATGTCAAACCAATCCTGGAATATGCAGCCCCAGCATGGAATCAATACCTTGTCACGGTTAAGACTAAGCTGGAGAAGGTTCAAAGGCATGCCATTAGACTAGTCCCAGAACTACGAGGCATGAGTTACTCTGAAAGGCTGCGTAAATTGCATCTCACGTCGCTGGAAGAGAGAATAGTTCGGGTAAACATGATTATTATATTCAAATTTTCAGGAGAATTGACAGGGTAAATAAAGGCATTATTTAACACGGATGGTACTCACTCATGGGGACACTAGTGAGACCCTAGTAGGGTGGAATCATCAACAACACGAGTTGTGTTGTACACATATATTTAATTTTGTTGTATAATTACCATATATTCTTTTACTTTATATTTTTTTATAACCATTTCATCTTTGGATATTAAGAAGTGCCTCTACTCCATCCGATGGTGATAATGACGAGCCAGTCTAGGAAATTCCTGCAGTGACACTGATTACCACTCAAATCATTTTGTGTATTTATCTGTCATTTATCATTTATGTTCTAACTTCCTAGGAAGTAGGATATCGGTGCCTAGTGACAGAAACTTTAACCCTAGGCTACTATGACCAGTACTTGTTCAGCATTTATGAGCAAGTACCCAAGCTATATTAGCAATAATAATACAATCCCTTAAAGGTTTAAACAAACAACCAATAAGGCTGCTCCAGAAAATGTGAAAAGGTCCTTGATAGGTCTTAATGGCCAACTGACAAGATTACTCAATAAATGTTAGAATTTGTCACAAGAGTCTCCAGTTGAATGCAACCAGTTGGAAATCTCTCTAAGGGTGGCTGATAACAAATTCGATCAGGAGAAAGGAATGATCGGGTCTTACATAGGTGTACTCAATGCGAGTTACCCTGACTCTGATCATATTCCACAAATCACAGCAGAACTGGCCTTGTACGAGGATGATACTCAAGAGAAGTTAAATACTTTATGCAGCTTACTAACTGCACACAGAGTAACATCCTTGAGGCTACCTTGAGGTGCTTCCGGGGCTTAGTGTCCCCGCGGCCCGGTCGTCGACCAGGCCTCCTGGTTGCTGGACTGATCAACCAGGCTGTTAGACGCGGCTGCTCGCAGCCTGACGTATGAGTCACAGCCTGGTTGATCAGGTATCCTTTGGAGGTGCTTATCTAGTTCTCTCTTGAACACTGTGAGGGGTTTGCCAGTTATGCCCCTTATGTGTAGTGGAAGCGTGTTGAACAGTCTCGGGCCTCTGATGTTGATAGAGTTCTCTCTCAGAGTACCTGTTGCACCTCTGCTTTTCAACGGGGGTATTCTGCACATCCTGCCATGTCTTCTGGTCTCATGTGGTGTTATTTCTGTGTGCAGGTTTGGGACCAGCCCCTCAATTATTTTCCACGTGTAAATTATTATGTATCTCTCCCGCCTGCGCTCAAGGGAGTACAGATTTAGGCTCTTTAGTCGGTCCCAGTAATTTAGATGTTTTACTGAGTGGATTCTAGCAGTAAAGGATCTCTGCACGCTCTCTAGGTCAGCAATTTCTCCAGCTTTGAAAGGGCTGTCATTGTGCAGCAGTACTCCACTCTAGAGAGCACAAGCGTTTTGAAAAGTATCATCATCGGTATAGCATCTCTAGTGTGAAAAGTTCTTGGTATCCAACCTGTCATTTTTCTTGCAGTTGTGACGGCTACTTTATTGTGTTCTTTAAAGCTAAGGTCTTCCGACATGAGTACACCCAGATCCTTTACATTGCCTTTTCGTTCTATGTTATGATTTGCCTGAGTTTTGTACGTGGTTTCTGTTTTTATATTTTCAATTTTTCCGTAGCGCATGAGCTGGAACTTATCCTCGTTAAACACCATATTATTTTCTGTAGCCCATAGAAAGACCTGATCTACATCTGATTGGAGGTTTGCCGTGTCCTCTATGTTGCCAACTCTCATGAAAATCCTAGTGTCATCTGCAAAGGATGATACAGTGCTATAGGTTGTGTTCTGGTCTATGTCCGATATGAGGATGAGAAAAAGTCCTGGAGCAAGCACAGTACCCTGGGGGACTGAGCTCTTCACGGTTGATGGGCTGGACTTTATTTTGTTGACTATTACACATTGGGTTCTGTTGGTCAGGAAATTGTAGATCCATCTGCCTATTTTCCCGGTAATTCCTTTTGAACGCATTTTATGTGCAATAACACCATGGTCACATTTATCAAAGGCTTTTGCGAAATCTGTGTAAATTACATCAGCGTTTTGTTTGTCTTCCATAGCATCTAATGCCATATCATAGTGGTCCAGCAACTGCGACAGGCAAGAGCGCCCTGTTCTGAAACCATGTTGTCCGGGGTTATGGAGATGCTGTGATTCCATGTATTTTGTGATCTTACTTCTTAGCACTCTCTCAAAAATTTTTATGATGTGCGATGTTAGTGCTATCGGTCTGTAATTTTTTGCCTCTGCCTTATTTCCTCCTTTATGGAGTGGTGCTATCTCTGCTGTTTTTAGTATGTCAGGGATAACGCCAGTATCTAGGCTTTGTCTCCACAGTATGTGAAGGGCCTGCGATAGTGGTTTCTTACAGTTCTTGATGAATATGGAGTTCCAAGAATCCGGGCCTGGTGCAGAGTGCATAGGCATACTGTTTATGGCTTCTTCAAAATCTAGTGGGGATAGGGCGACGTCTGATATATGATTTGATGTTGGTATCATATCCATGAAAAATTCATTTGGGTTATCAATCTTTAGTGCATTTAATGGCTCGCTGAAAACAGAGTCGTACTGCTTCCTCAGTAACTCGCTCATTTCTTTGTTGTCATCGGTGAAAGTTCCATCTCACTTTCGCAGGGGCCCGATACTAGATGTGGTTTTTGATCTTGATTTTGCATAGGAGAAAAAATATTTCGGATTTCTCTCTATTTCACTGATGGCCTTTTGCTCTCTTTGCCTCTTCTGGGTTTTGTATGAGTCTTGTAGCTTGAGTTCAATTGTTTCTATTTCTCTACCTAACCTTCTTCGCCGTTCTTGAGATAGGGTGTGACTCTCCAGTTGTTCCGCGATTCGTTTTCTTCGCCTATATAGGGAACGACGTTCCCGTTCCAATCTGCATCTCTTTCTCTTTTTTCTTAGGGGTATGCGGTTTGAACATATTTCTAGTGCTACTGAGCTTATTTTTTCCAGGCACTGGTTCAGGTTTGCATTTCCTAGCTGTTCTTCCCAGTTTATTTCTGTGAAGTCCTGGTTTATTTGCTCCCAGTTTATCCGTTTATTATTGAAGTTGAATTTGCTGAAATCTCCTCCACCGGGAATCTGGACTGGTTTTGAAGGTCCATTCCCTATGGTTGTCATAACTTCAATTAAGTTGTGATCTGAGTAACATAACATAACATAAGTAACATCAGTAACAGTATCTGAGTAACATCTAACAAGAATGTCTCAACCCAGTATAGCTCAGTCAGAGCTGTATGATTACCTCCTCTAGATTTACCAACCTTTGCTGGATTGGACGAGGAAAATTGGGACACTTTTTTTATTTCTTTTAACACTCATGTTCGTACTAAGACATCCATAACAAAGGTGACAAAATTCACATACCTTCAAAGCCACCTCAAAGGGGAAGTCAAGAAGGTTATAGCTAATATATCCCTTGATGAGGACACCTATGATATAGTTGTACAGTTGTTTAATGATAATTACTACAGCAAAGAAATAAGTATAGCTAATCCTTTCTATCAATTAATGGATTTAAATCCACCTAGCACTCGACCTGACTCCCTCCAAGACTTTGAGTTAGAAGTGCAGTCGCTTGTGAAAGCCCTTAGCACCCAAGTAGATGTGCAGGCTTACCAATGATCACTAAAACTGTACCTTCCTTGAGATGTTTTGGCAGAAATTTGCTCTCACTACAAGACAGACATCCTATTCCTAGATGAAATCTTCGAAGGATTGAGAATAACTGTCTACTGAATGAAAGCTCATAACAAAATCAAAACTGACACTGAAAAGTCACCAATTGATAAATCAGTGAGACCAAAGAGTACAACAAGTACTCATAATAAATCTAAAACTTCTACCTCTACTCCAAGGTGGAAACATGGCAGCGTGGGCACGTACACAGTGGTTATCTTAAGGTTATCTTGAGATGATTTCGGGGCTTTTTAGTATCCCCGCGGCCCGGTCCTCGACCAGGCCTCCACCCCCGTGACAGCTGACTAACACCCAGGTACCTATTTTACTGCTAGGTAACAGGGGCATGGGGTGAAAGAAACTCTGCCCATTGTTTCTCGCCGGCGCCTGGGATCGAACCCAGGACCACAGGATCACAAGTACAGTGTGCTGTCCGCTCGGCCGACCGGCTCCACCAGTGAGTCCCTCCAAACCTACAATTACTGTGTCACCCAATGTACCACTCTAAAAGATGCTGTAGGATGGAGAGCATGTTTGTTCTGCCACAACGAACATTGTAATTTCACAAATAATTTTGTGATACATACAAGTGCCATTCCTTGTCTTGTATGTACTGAGAGAATGGATGGTGGCAGCTATTTCTGCTTCTACTTCTACTTATCTACCCTTCTTCCTCTACTACTACCTCCTACTCATTTGGTACTCCTTTCTCCTCTTCCTCCGCCTCTCTCCCACTCACTCTTTTCACCTGACCACACTCCTCCCTCCTCCCACCTAGTCCTCCCTCCTCTCTTACCCCAAACCCTCACTCATTACTTCATTATTCATTTGTTTATTTTATGCATTCGTAGGCAGTGAAATGTTTTAGAGTTCTCTAGAGTTTGCTGGTAGCTGATCAAGTTACGGCGCCTTGTAGTCGCGGATACCTAGGTAATCAAATACCTAGGTTACAAGGTGCTGAACTAGGGAGATTGTAGCAGGAACTTTGGGGGAATTCTAGAATAGCTAACTGGGGGCGGGATAATGGACAAAGGAGAGCCATTTCCCCCGACCCCCCCCACCCTGTTACAATGGTGGCAGCAGCGATCCGCCGTTACCATTGTAACGGGGGGTCGGCGAAATAACTCTCTTTAGTGCATTATCCCGCCCCCAGTTAGCCATTACGGAATTCCCCCAAAGTTCCTGCTTTTGCCTCTCTAGTTCAACACCTTGTAACCTAGGTATTTGATTACCTAGGTATCCACAACTGGTATCCTAGGTATCCCCCAAACTCTAGAGAACTCTAGAACATTTCACTGCCTACGAATACATAAAAGAAACAAAGGGAAACAAATGAATAATGAAGTAATGAGTGAGAGTTCGGGGTAAGAGAGGAGGGAGGACTAGGTGGGAGGAGGGAGGAGTGTAGTCAGGTGAAAAGGGTGAGTGGGAGAGAGGCGGAGGAAGAGGAGAAGGGAGTTGGGAATGAGTAGGAGGTAGTGGTAGAAGAAGGGTAGATAAGGGTAGAAATAGAAATAGCTGCCACCATCCAATCTCTCAGTACATACAAGACAAGGAATGGCGCTTGAATGTATCACAAAATTAACCAAGGAGTTCATATACAAACTCTAGCCATGTACTCATTAAATCAGTAACCTCAGAGGCACTCTTGCCTCGAGTCATAAACCTCTCAGGGACAAAATTAAAGACAATTTGAATACTAAATACATCAGTTATATTTCACATGATAAGTATCATAATTCAGCCATTTAACTTAAGGTTCATAATGTCCAGATTAAAATACAATGCGTCATCACACAAGAATTGAGAACAATACGGCTGTCTGCCCCTAATAATCACACCTGAGTTTGAGGAAACACAAATACATCACCTTACGTTCAACTCACCAAGTGTCTAAGTTGAATAGAGAGAGGTGGTGGGAGCTCATTAGACAGACAAGACCCACCCAGCCACAGCCTGGGGCCGGCTGTGGGCTCGCTTCCAGCACGACTTTCGATCCTCTGTGTCTCTGACTGATGTGTGCTGTCGAATCCTCTCGAATCTACAGTTACCTGGGTATATATATGGGAAATTTCGGAGCTAAACCCTGCCCACCAGTAAGGTAGCCTCAGGCTCTCTACCTAAAACCCTAGACAGCGGTGTGTCTGAAGGACACTCCGCAGCCAGCCGTCTGCAATTATCGGCTTTGCAGAAGGCAAGATCACCTGACCTGACCTGACCCTTGGTAAATCTGTGGTCATTATTCTAAAAGGTGAGATCCCCTTAATTACTGCGACCGGCACACCTGGTGCTCTTAAATTTTCTGTCTGACTGACTGCTGTTTGTGAATATTCATGAATATTTATTCCCGCCCGAAACGCTTTGCGTAATACTGGCTTTAGGCATTGTATGTACTAGCCCTATCTATAAATCCATCACTCTTTGTAAAATCTCTTGTATGTATGTACCTTACCTAAATAAATATTTGATTTGAATATCATTCTAACACATTTATAGTGTTACACAATGTACCACTGTCCAGATTACCCCTAATTGTGCTACACGAGTAAAGCGACTCAAAGAGTTACATAAATGCACCAGGTGCATAAGGTCACATGACCCCAATACCTGTGCAAGCCAACTACTTACTTGCAACAGGTGCCGTTAGGGTCAACACCAAACAGCATTATGCAGAGACAAAATCAAAGTCTCGCAAACCTAAGGTAGCGGAAGCGACTTCCATAACCGAACAGTACTGCAAATTACGCCAGGATGTAAGTGTCCTAACAACAATGTTAGACAACAATGCGACTTTACCAACTGCCCATCTAGTATTTAAGAATAAAAAGTCCAAAGTCACCACTCGTGCGTTATTTGACCAAGGAACCCAAAGGACATTTGTCACAAAGAAGGTGGCAGATGTCTTAAAACTTAAATCAGTACGCCAGGTATAACTGAACATATCAGGTTGCATGGCGACCACTGGCTGGGTCGGAGGCTCCTGAGGTTTCTCTGCTCCTAGCTAGTGTTTACGTTTGACGATTGCTGGGTTGCCCTACTGGTGGTGGTTTGCCACTGACAGGGTGACGTTGGGATTGGCCATGGGGACTTCTCGCCCACCAGTGAAGAGGACATTGTTGGCTGGTCTGACATTTACGGTGCTGGTGGGCCATCCGTTGGTTGGTGTCGCCCAAGTGGACATTCTACATGTGCAGCTGTCGGACTTAGTGGGCGTACAACTGCTTCAGGGTAACAGTGATGTGGTCAAGTTCCACCTCCAGGCTGCCTTTCAGGCGTTTCTCGAGCGGTGTGAGGGGCGTGTTTACCCTCTCCCTGATACCGCTGGTTCTCTTAAGGTGGTGAATCTTAATGTCACGTTGACGTATGTGGCGGTGCATGGTGTCCCCTTCGAATTTCAGGACGAAATTTTAACCCCCAGTTTTGAACAATTTGGGACTGTGTTAAGTGTTCGTTGGAACAAGGTTCTTGCCGGGCGTTGTGCTGGGATGCTTGACAGCCCTCGCACCCTGATGATGTCGCTGAAGTGTAGTGTCCCATCGTCGGTGTCCATGTTGGGTTAAACGCCCTGCTGCCTGTATCGGAGGCAACCACGCACCTGTTATATATGTGGTCACGAGGGTCATCTGACTGCAGCATACGACGTGGGAGCAACTGGTCGGGTACATATTTTTCGTGCAGAGGATTTTCCGCCCCTGTTGCATTCAGACGGTACTGAGGATGGCATGGGTACTGTGCCTGAGGCGTCTGATTGCCACTCTGCTTCTCTGCCTGTTGATGTGCGTTCTACGGCCTGTGTGACACATCTGGTGATTGCCGTGGCCCCTGGGGCTGTTGAGCCGGTGTGTGTGTGGGTGTTAGGCCGTCGCGTGTGCTGCGTGTAGTGAAGGATGTCCCAGTGGAGGTCCATGTTCCGCCCCCGCCTGTGGATGTGGTACTGGCGCCCGGGGGCGCGGGTTCTACTGTTTTGGAAGGGGTGCTACGGCAGGGGGAGGTTCCTACCGTGCCTGTGTGTATCGACAACTGCATTTTTGATGCTTTAATCCCTTTGCAGAAGCGTGCGTGCCGGTGTTCTGAGGCTGTTTCCCTGGGTGATGTGGCCTCTGTGGACTCTTCAAACGGTGAGGGTGTGGCCTGTGTGGATGTGAAGATGGTGGCCGGGCCTGCGGTGGGGCCTGGCAGGAGTGGTGTGGTGCGGCCTGTCTCGAAGCGTTCGCAGTGGGCTCGGAGTGTCTCCCCTTCGTGGTTTGCCGTGGGAGGAGGTGGGGGAGTATGGTGCTCAGACGTCCTCCGCCGTAAATGACGGGGCTATGAGGGGCTCCGAGTTGCTGCCTGTGCTCCCCCCCCCCCCCTGTGCCTCCTGTTGTTGGATCCTCACAAGTGGGGGGTTGCCCCTGATGATCGGGACCTCGTCCTTGTGTTGAGGAAAGATGTGCACTGGGGAGCCTCGGCTCCTGTGCCCAATGGCAGGGTCGATGCCACACCTGCATCCTCTGCAATTCCTCCCTCATTTGTTTCCCCGGTCTGGGGAAGCCTTGTCCCGGCTGCCGGGATTGTGTCCCGTGAGGGTGAGGTGTTGGGCCCTTATCGGAATACCTGGGTGCTTCCGATCCTGTGGTGTATTTCCAGTATCTGGGTGTCGTTTGTGAAGGAGTTTGTTTATTGCGTGCCGGATGAGATGTCTCAGCTGAAAGCGCCGGATAGTAGCCTGGTGTCTTTTCACACGTTGATGATTTGTGAAGCATACTGCTTGCGCTTTCCGATCTACAAGTTCCTGGAAAAATATTTGTAGACGTCTTGCACACAATAGATCAACGTCTTGTGCATAATGCTACACCATGGATCCACTGACGCCATGAAATCGATGTTCTGCCCTATGGTGCAGCAAATCGCCCTCTACCATCCACCTTTGTTTTAGTCGCCGCTCCTCTATCTACGACACGACGTGACTCGCACCTTTGACATTCTTATCCTCCTCAACATCAACGCGTCTCCCGACATCTGTCCTGATGCAGTCATCGAGAGGGTAAACCCTTCATGCAAACTGCACCTACTCCCAAGAAGAAGAAGAAGAACATATCAGGGTTCCTGACCAACACAGGAGCCAAGGACTACAAAGTGGACCAACCACTAGTATGCCGAGTGGGTTATGTCCGACCTGTACAGGGCATAGTAGTGGACAAAATCCCATCTGACCTATATGATCATGGTCTAGGGAGAAACATCCAATTTAATAGAAGAGAATAATATTAAGTTGGCTTATACTAAAATGACATCGGGTCACGTCACTGACATATGAATACATGTAGGTGCAGACTGTTACCACAAATTTATCACTGGAAACACAAAACAGCAGCGAATGAACCTATTATTGTCTACGGGAGACAAATTGCTCACAGGCCCATTATTGAGTCTGAGAAATCCCACACCTGTTGGAGTGTGTTAGTCACAGTGCTAGTGGAGCACTGTGGACTTCACTGTTGGAGTGTGCTAGTCACAGTGCTAGTGGAGCACTGTGGACTTCACTGTTGGAGTGTGCTAGTCACAGTGCTAGTGGAGCACTGTGGACTTCACTGTTGGAGTGTGCTAGTCACAGTGCTAGTGGAGCACTGTGGACTTCACTGTTGGAGTGTGCTAGTCACAGTGCTAGTGGAGCACTGTGGACTTCACTGTTGGAGTGTGCTAGTCAGAGAACTAGTGGGGCGTTTAGGACTCAACTGTTAGTGTGCTTGTCAGAGGGTTAGTAGAGTACTGAGGACTTCACCGTTTGGGTGTATCTGATGAAAAGGTGATCATCTTAAGCCTGATAACGAGAGTCAGAATTCATCTCTTTCTGTGCCATGTAGAGTAACAAAAAATACAATTTTGGCTTTCCTATATAAAAAAAAAACATAAAGTCATGATGTACTCTCCCACTGCCCTTGGTCTGATCACAGGGGAAGGTAGAGGCGTGTGTGATTCTCACTGGGTCATTTGCCTCTCACTTCTGGCACACAGTGAGAACTCCCAAAGATATAAGTGATATTTAACTTGCTATGACAATCATTCATTAACGGGAATGTACGCTTATGTGAACGATACTCCATCAAGTTGCTCAGAGCGTTAAACTTTGCCCAGTCTGAGTGGTCAGATCAGTTAACAAGAGACATGATGCTTACAGGATTAAGCACTAGACACGGTTTTCGATTTTTAGGTAAGAAACTGTAGTTGTAAATTTAATCTTATAAGACATTTGTACACTGAAATATTCAGGTTCTAATCTCATGATGAGAGCGAATGTTCATCATATCGATGATTTCCCTACTTGCCAGTTGGCAATTAATAAGTATAATTCCTGAGAACAGAAGAACACAATAATATATGAAACAGCAGAAACCTTATAGGCCCTTACCCGACATCTTCTACTTATAGCTAGTCAAACTCAGTCTTACGTATATCAGTCTTACTATTGAAATTCTCTTTGAAATCCATGATGCAATAAAAAGTAGTTGAATTGTTTATTAAATCATTTGTTTACGCATCAAGTTACAAGATTTTTTTACCAGGTCAAGAACGCTCCCCTCCTCCTCCTCGAGTACAACCTCACTCTAGTAGTTTCCTTGAGGTACGCTCCACCAGCGGTCTACCATCCTGGTCATTAATTACTGCTGGAAGAGCATGGGCGAACCTTGGAATATAAAGACACTCAAAAAATATTAAATGCAAACTTTTGCGAGATCCGAATCATTGAGGATAAAGTTCCATTTCTGCACAAAAAGGAAGCGCATGAAGATGAAACTTAAATTAAAGTTAAGAATCATATACCAAGCAAAAATATTTCGAATATATGCAAGAAAATTTCTTTCATAATGTAGTTATTGTTTTTAAATCTAGTCTTCACAGTGACATCATCTTGCAAGTGGTTTAATGGTCCCATTACCGCGAGATTGCCTTGGCCTGGCTAGCGAAAACACCATGCCTGATTGACTTTTCTATCATCAAAAACTATTCTTTCTTATCTATAAAAAACATCTCTGTTATATATTAAGTTTCTTTATTGCTGAAAACTATGATATAATATATAACTAACTTCTAAACCTCTAATTGGCTTTGCAAGGATTATTACTAATAGTATCTCAAATATTGATACATTAAGGGTATTAATGGTCTATAGGTATGTGGTGTATACTAACTCACAGTTATCTCATTAGTATTGTTGCTTCTGGAACTCGCATATATTGGTCAAAGAGCCTTCTGCCGTTGTTGTTTTAGATTTAACTACTCAGAACGAAATGTCCATGTAGCACGGGCTATAGTGAGCCCGTAAAAGCCTTCTGCCGTTTCCTCTTGGTCTTATGTTCATGAACCAAAAACATTATTTTTCACCTCACTCAAATCCTTCCTACCTATACATCACCACCACTGACTTGTAATATTCTTCTGGAATGTGAAGCAACCTACGACCTCAGAGGAGCTCTAAGAGTCCCTGAATCTTGCAGTAACCAACCTGAAGCCATCAACACTGTCACTCTTCTGGTCAAAAAAGGTGTCCAGCAGCTGGGCGCCCTCATATATAATATCAAGCAGTATCCTTCCCCAGCGATAGCAGCCTGACGATTAAAATGTGATCTCGGCACACACATTCACTCCCCGAAAAAAAAACTTGGTTTGCTTAATGCCACCTCTTGAGTGACTTTAGCATCACACACACACACACACACACACACATTGGAATCTCCCCATGGGTATTGAAAGAGTGTGCAGGAGCACTTTGCCTACCACTCTCCATAGTGTATAGTAGGTCACTGGAAACGGGAGACCTATCAGAAATATGGAAGACTGCTAATGTATTCCCAATATACAAAAAGAGTGACAGACAAGAGGTACTGAACTACAGGCCAGTGTCCTTAACTTGTATACCATGCAAGGTGATGGAGAAGATTGTGAGAAAAAACCTAGTAACACATCTGGAGAGACGAGACTTCGTGACAACCCATCAACATGGGTTCAGGGAGGGTAAATCTTGCCTTACAGGCTTATTAGAATTCTACGATCAGGTGACAAACATTAAACAAGAAAGAGAAGGATGAGAGGACTGCATTGTTTTGGACTGTCGGAAAGCCTTTGACACAGTACCCCATAAAAGGTTGATGCATAAGCTAGAGAAACAGGCAGGAGTAACTGGTAGGGCGCTCCAGTGGATAAGGGAGTACCTAAGCAATAGGAAGCAGAGAGTTACTGTTACGGCCCTCTCGGGACGCAACGGGGTTCTTACTCTGATGTTGTTAGAGGAAGATATATATCCGTTCCCAAGCCAGTAGTGGCTATCAAGGGATGTGATCTGTGACACAAGTAACTTAAAGGGGGAAGGGAAAGAAAGCTAAGAACTTAAGCTTATAATTATCATCACCATATAAATAATATATAAAAGAGTGCACAGGGGGAGGGGTATAAACACTATACAGGGGGATTATTCACAATAGTTGTCTTCTGCTGAAGACTCTGGTGCAAAACTCTCTGTGCTGATTCCTCGGTGCTTCTTCGTGGCCTCACAACGAATTCTCTGCGAAGTTGAGCCTACCCTGGCCACAGGTCAGCCAAAACAGGTCCACTGGGGGCACCGCCGTGGAGGCCGTCAACCACCAATCCAGCAGGGGCTCTGCTGGCAGATTCCGGACCCGCAACGCTGGTCAGGCCACTCCACGAACGATATAAGGGGAACGCCCTAGACAGGAGCCACGTGTGACACCACAAATCACGCTCCTGTCCTCAATACCCCAGTGGATGATCGTCTCCAACAGTCGGTCCCGGGTAATCCTTTTACTGCCACTCCACTGGCAGACTAACACACCACAGTGTTCTTCCGGGGGGACGACTTCACAACTGCTGCAGCAAAGCACAAGGTATGGAGACGGCTGCCTCGGGTAGACTGACTCAACTCCCATCACAGTAGTCCCAGGTCGACTCTGTAAGCAGACACGTCATCAATAACTGGGACACACTAAGGCACCTCACTTACAGGCTCAGACACAAACGCCCACCTATCCACTCCATAGATGGCGCTGGTGTCTGAGCACCACCTCACCAGAGGTCAGCAGCGGCGGTGTAGAGTGCTGAACGGGACTGGAAACTGGCCCTTGTGGCCAGTATTCGCCGTCCTCACACGGTGTCGTCGTCCGTTTGGCGGGGGTTTCGGGAGCTGACCCACAGATGGCGTGGTCGTTACTGCTCCGTGCTCGGACGCTGGATCCGGGTTCGTAACAGTTACAGTGAGGTGTGAGACGTAAGATTGGCGTGAAGTCACCAGTAGAGTCCCACAGGACTGTACTCGGACATATCCTGTTTCTGATATACGTAAATGATCTCCCAGAGGGTATAGACTCATTCCTCTCAATGTTTGCTGACGACGCCAAAATTATGAGAAGGATTAAGACTGAGGAGGACAGCTTGAGGCTTCAAGAAGACCTGGACAAGCTGCAGGAATGGTCGAACAAATAGTTGTTAGAGTTTAACCCAAGCAAATGTAATGTAATGAAGATAGGGGGTAGGAAGCAGGAGACCAGATACAAGGTATCATTTGGGAGATGAAATACATCAAGAGTCAGAGAGAGAGAAAGACCTGGGGGTTAATATCACGCCAGACCAGTACTCTGAAGCTCATATCAAGAGGATAATATCAGCAGCATATGCCAGGTTGGCAAACATAAGAACGGCCTTTAGAAACTTGTGTAAGGAATCTTTCAGAACATTATATACCACATATGTCAGACCAATCCTGGAGTATGCGGCTCCAGCATGGAGTCCATATCAGTCAAGCATAAGACTAAACTGGAAAAGGTTCAAAGGTTTGCCACCAGACTAGTACCCGAGCTGAGATGAGAGGTATGAGCTACGAGGAGAGACTACGGGAATTAAACCTCACTTCGTTGGAAGACAGAAGAGTTAGGGGGGACATGATCACCACATTCAAGATTCTCAAGGGAATCGACAGGGTTGATAAAGACAGGCTGTTTAACACAAGGGGCACACGCACTAGGGGACACAGGTGGAAACTGAGCGCCCAAATGAGCCACAGAGATATTAGAAAGAACTTTTTTAGTGTCAGAGTGGTTGACAAATGGAATGCATTAGGAAGAGATGTGGTGGAGGCTGACTCCAAACACAGTTTCAAGTGTATATATGATAGAGCCCAATTGGCTCAAGAACCTGTACACCTGTTGATTGACGGTTGAGAGGTGGGACCAAAGAGCCAGAGCTCAACCCCCCCAAGCACAACTAGGTGAGTACACACACGCACACACACACACACACACACACACACACACACACACACACACACACACACACACACACACACACACACACACACACACACACACACACACACACACACTCACACACACACAGGAAAGTGTAAAGTAATGAAATTAAGCGAAGGGAGCAGGAGGCTGAACACAAGGTACCATCTGGGAGGTGAAATCTTGCAAGAATCAAATAGAGAGAAAGATCTGGGGGTTGATATACACCAAACCTGTCCCAAGAGGCCCCACATCAAAAGGATATCATCAGCGGCATCAGCGGCTAGACTGGCCAAGATAAGAACTGCCTTTAACGTGTGTAAGGAAACTTGTGTAGAAAAAAAAAGGGAGAGGGGGGATATGATAGGAACTTATAAAATACTCAGGGAAATTGACAAAGTGGAAATAGATGAAATGTTCACACGTAATAGTAACAGAACGAGGGGACATGAGTGGAAGCTGGAAACTTAGATGAGTCATAGAGATGTTAGGAAGTATTCTTTTAACGTGAGGGTAGTGAAAAAATGGAATGCACTTAAGGAGCAGGTTGTAGAAGCAAATTCTATTTATAATTTTAAAACTAGATGTGACAGGCAAATGGGACAGGAGTCATTGCTGTAAACAACCGATGGATAGAAAGGCGGGATCCAAGAGTCAATGCTCGATCCTGCAAACACAAGTAGGTGAGCAAACACACATTCACACACACACACACACACACACACACACACACACACACACACACACACACACACACACACACACACAGTAGGAAGAGTAGGCCGGGAGACGGTAGGGGACACACACGATTAAGTGAGGTCCGCGGAAATTCGCCAATTTCTCGGGACATTGAAGGATTATAGAGGCTAGATCATAGTATTTGGCCTCTCGCATTGTGTAGCTAGCAGGGTGCTGCATAGCATAGCCATATCGCTAGCGATAGTGCGAAGAAACAAAGTGGAGCTAGTGGCATCACCGGAGCATATAAGTGTGGAGGACTGCGTGAAGTGACCTGGCCTGACCTGACAGACCAGGTGGGTCGACCCGCCATGGAACTACCTGATTGTGTTTGATGAGTGGTGACTGTGATCAGTGGTAATACAATATAAAATATAATAAAAATAATAATGTAATATATAATAATATAATTTAATTTCAAGAAATTTAACTTTAAACACAAAGATGTGAAAAGGGTTTAGATTTGGCACAAACCTTTCACAAGAGATTCATATTGGTATATGAATGGATTATGAATGATTCATGTTAGGATTGTAAAGTTGCCACAACATCTCAAATTAGTGTTAGATACGTAGGTTTTGGTTATAAGTTTTGGAAACCTATTTAAGTCCACACACAATATCGTATCTGATACGATAAAACAAACGTTTCCAATCCTTTCAAATACTTTCCAGATATTTTGTGGCAACCTTAAATTGTTTGCTAGGTTCTCGGCTCTCGAGAGTCCTTTTGTTTCTATAGTTTCTCAATGCCCTTTTACTTTGCTGCTTAGCTAGCTTACATCTCTGTTTGAACCATGGGTTTCTCATCTGCATTTCGTTGTTTTTCTTTTGGACTGAGACAAACTCGTCTGCGGCCTACTTACACTTCTGCGAGATGTAGTCCATCATGTCTTGGGCCGTCTTTCCTCTGAGCTCAGTTTCCTCATGTTATATCTGGTAGAAATTTCCTGATTTCCTCATAGTTTCCCTTTCGAAATGCTAGCCTTTTGTTTTCAGTTCCCCTCCTCGATTTCCATAACCCTTCTTCAATCAGATACTCAAACGTTAGTACACTGTGGTCACTCATTCCTACCAGGGACTCAAAACTGATATGCCTCATGTCGGATTCGTTAGAGTGAAGACTAGGTCAAGTTTCGCTCGTTCATCATTTCCTCTCATCCTTGTGAGTTCCCTGACATGCTGGCTTGAGAAGTTTCTTGTCGCTACCTCTAATAGTTTTGTTCTCCACGTATCCTCACCTCCATGTGGTTCCTTGTTCTCCCAGTCTATCCTTCCATGATTAAAGTCTCCAATGATGAGCAGATGGAATCTATTTCTTCAAGCCGCAGAGGCTGCCATCTCAATTGTAGTGTTAACTGCTATGTTGTTGTTGTCATACTCTTGCCTGGGTCTTCTGTCATTGGGTGGAGGGTTATATATACCACTGCTACTGCTATTCTTGGTCCTCCCATTGTCATGGTACCTCTTATTTAGTCTCTGAATCCCTCACAGCAAGGGATTGTCATCTCCTTGAAACTCCTTTCCTTTCTTATTAGCAGGGCCTCTCCGTCTCCTCCCTTACCTTCCCTCTCTTTCCTCATAACTGTTTAGTCCTGGAAAAACACCGCATTCATTATGATTCCTGAGAGTTTTGTTTCTGTGAGTCCGATTATATCTGGGTTTACTTCTTGTGCTCTTTTCCATAGTTCACTTGCCTTGCTTGTAATCCTATCTATGTTCAAGTACATCATTCTGAAACTGACTCTCTTCTGTCCTTCCTCAGTTTCTGTTGACTGCCCTGAAGCAGGCAAACAGGGAGGGTTTGGGATGGGAGCGCCTAAGTAGGGGGACCTGGAAGATCTGGGGAGTGCGAGGGCTGAGAGGATCTGGTACAGGGAGGGTGGTGGAGAAGAGAGGGCTTGGGGGGATGGGGGAGAAGAGAGGTCATGGGGGGAAGGGTGTGAGGGGGAGGCTAGGGGGGGGTGGGAGAGAGGAGGAGGCTTGGGAGGGGGGGGGGTGAGATGGGGAGGCTTGGGGGGGGGGTATGTGTGAAGGGAGGGCTTCGGTGGGGGGGGGGTGATGGGGGAGGGAGGGATTGGGGGGGGGGAGGGAGAGCTGAGGGGGGTGAGGAAGAAGGGAGGGCTTAGGGGAGTGGGGGAGAATGGCGGGCTTAGAGGAGTGAGGGAGAATGGTGGGCTAAGGTAGGTTGGGAAGAGTGGAGGGCTTAGGGGGGTGGGGGAAACGGAGGGCTTGGGGGTGGGGGAGGCGGAACGGCATGGGGAGAAGGGAGGGCTTTGGGGGTAGGGGGAGAAGGGACGTCTTGGAGAGGGGGTGAGTGGGGGGAGGATGACCTAGGTGGGCACCTAATGGGGGGCTGGCAGGGGTTGGGGCAGGTAGGATGTCTATTGGTGTGTGTGTATGTGTGTGTGCACTCCTTCGGCAACTCCACGTTGGCCTAGTCGGATAGAACACTTTCTTAATCCGGATAGACCTTTGTTCGAGCCTATCGAAACAGTTGCATTTACAGGGCACAGATTTCTTTCTGTCGTCTCTTGTAGCACCATCAGTTTCGATAGATTCTCTGGATAGCCGAAGATTGACTGACTGACTCCTTGGATTGTGGGGAAGGGTTGAAATCCGGAGGCCCACGGGCGGATACTTGGATCCATTGACCTCGGGTGGGTCTTTCAAATTACCTGGATTTCAGGTGGGGATAAGGAAGGTAATTTGGCGCCTCTTACAACTGGGATCGCATCAATGATCCCTGAGTCTTCAGGGATGGAGGGAGCTAGGACATCGGTTGCACTCTCCAGTGCAGTTCATTCGATATGACACTTATTTTAAGGGGAGGGGGTATGTTACTGTGCCCTCTCCTATATCTTCCCTTGTCCAACGAGAAGAGTCATATCTATACACCCTGAAGGTTCCCTGAGATGCAGGGATTCGTTTGACATGGATGACAACTAGCAAGATTCCTTATTCAGGTTTAAAAATATTTTAATTTTGGCTTGTAAGAGGGCCTTACAAGCCAGAATACAACAGTGCAGAAGGCCTGTGCATACAAAATGGCGACGGCCTGGACAAAACTGCCCCAAAAACGTGAAGAACCCAGCAGGCTGGCTGTGGTCACGTGACGAAAGTGACCAATGAGAGCCTGCCCCTGGGGGATGTGACGTCACTGGGAGGCCAGGCTCAGGGCTTGCAGAGCGCTTGGCGCTCAGAGATTCATTCCATTTCGTTGAGAGAAGACGTGCGCTGGTTGAGCTCTCGAGTTCGGAGGTCCAGGAGCCATATTCAGTGGAGTAATGCAGCCAGACACATTCACAGCGACTACAGAAGACTACAACACTTCAGGGAAGTGCTAGGAAGCCGAGTTCCAGCGGTGTATGGGCGGCGAGGACTGTGAGCTGACAGTCTTGGAGGAGTCGTGACGACGACAGGAGTAGTGAGTGGCTCGCCGTCAGTGGAACTCCAACGTGTTCAGCACTGCTGTGATTGGATCACGCCCACTGGGAACTCAGAAGGGAGAAGTCGCATCCGGATCCATGAGAATTTGGTGTCGGTGAAGGGGCGAATGAGGCAGACGATGTGAGTGACAGTGACAACTGGATTAGCCAGGGATCAGGAACTGCACATATGAGAGTGAGAACGGAGACGACGCATATCTTCACGATGCCTGGGGACCGTCGCCGAGGAAAGACCTGAGGGACCGAGGACCACGACGACCATCGGAGTCCAGGTGTCTGAGGGAAGGATATGTTAAAGTTAGATCATTATTCCCTCCCATTTTCCCTTGATATTAGGCAAGATAAACCCAGGAGTATATACATTGGTTGTTACTAGAATGTCTATTAATCATGAGGAGTAGAGTAGGGTGTCGGGCAGCTTGCATGTGTTATCTACAGCCTGGTGAAGACAGCGGGCGGCGTAACTGGACGAGCCGAGAGGACTGTGTGTATACGGGGAAGTAAGGCGACTCCTGTGAGGACGGGGACCGGGACCCTTTTAAGTTCGCCCAGTTGACGCAAGTTGCCGGAGGTCACCAGGGAAGTGCTGCTGTCTACTATTAATATTTTATTATATGTCATTATATGTATATTTCACTCATGTTTATGTAGTTTTCTCTTCAGTAAATTCTATCAACTTTTATTATTGCTTTTATGTGTCTCCTCCATCTCATTGTGCAATGTGAATAAATGATATTAGATTGCACCACATTAGTACTGGCACTAAATAGAAAAAGAGAGCTTTTTCTGTCAACTCGGTATTCCATCTATATAAATATAAATGTAAATGTTCGTTTGTTCAAAATCGCTAATCTCCGAAAGTTCTTCATCGATTGCTTTGAAATTTTCCCACAACGTTCTATTCGTATCCTAGGTTTTTTTTATATACATAATATATAGATGTCACATCTGTGATGGGGAAAATACATGATTTTTTTGAAATACGGTGTTTTTCCATGTGTTTTTCATGTGAGAGAAATCTTTGAAACCTCTTTACCGATTTATTTAAAATTTTGACACAATGTTGCATTCGCCTAGGCAAGTGTTTTTATTTACGTACTATATACATGCCTCACCTGTGACAGGAATAAAACGTGTTTTTTTTTTAAAGATCGCCATCTGTTGGGCGTAAGAGCAACACACCCTGTAATCTCTGAAAGTTCTTGAGCGATTGCTTTTAAATTTTAACACAACGTTAAATTCAAATACGAGGGTGTTTTTATAAACCTACTTTATAGATGCCACACCTGTGATAGGTATAAACATGTTTTTTTTTAAACGGCGACATCTGTTGCACTTAATAGCAACACACGCTATACTAAATATGTTACAGTTCCATTTAAATTTTTCCGAGTGCATTGATGAATTGAATTTTCATTGATTTTGATTTATTTTAATTATGATTTAATTATTTTGTATGACATTGCGTTGGAATTGAGCTGTGTTTTTTACCAAACCATTCATTTTGTGAGAATAAGTATTGATGCCACAACTGTGACGGGTAAAACATACCTTTTTTGAAAAACAGTGCCATCTATTGCATATAAGAACAACGCATGCTATACTAAATATTTTCATTTGATTTACTTATTTTGTGTGACATTGCGTTGGAATTAACTGTGATACCGTTCATTTTGTGAGCATAGTTTATTTATTTTTTTATTTTTTCATTGTTTTCTTTTCATTTTTTCGTATATTTCAGTGATGGGAACGCCAGATCATTTGACATTTCCAATTTTCTGATGGGAACATCAGATCATTGGGAATGTATAGAACGAAGGAGTGGGGAATGGTGGGGAGGACAAGGGATGGGGGAGTTGGGGATGGTGGGGAAAAGGGGACAGGGAGAATTGGGGATGGTGAGGAGGACGAGGGGACGGGGGAGTGGGAAATGGTGGGGAGGTCGAGGGGACGATGGAGTGGGAAATGGTTAGGAGGACGAGGGCATGGTGGAGTGGGGGATGGTGGGGAGGACAAAGGGCCGGGGGAAGGGGGGGGGGGAGGAATGGTGCAGAGGACAAGGAATGGGGAATTGGGGAATGGTTGGGAGGATGAGGGGATGGGGGAGTGAGGAATTGTTGGGAGTATGAGGGGACTGGGAAGGGGGAAGGGTGGGGAGGATTGGGAGACATGGGAAGGTTGCTGAGCCACAGCAACGCGTGGCCGGGTACAGTCGTACCTATGTCGTACCTAGTAGCCAGAATGCCCTTCTCGGCCTACTATGCAAGGCCCGATTTGCCTAATAAGCCAAGTGATTTTCTTTACTTTCAATAAATTGTTTTCTATTGGTTTATTTTAAATATGTTATTATATTATATTAAGAACACAAATTAATGATTTAGTAATGTTAGTTTAGGTTAGGTTAAGATAGGTTAGGTTAGGTTAGGTTGGGTTAGTTAGGTTCGGTCATATATCTACCTTAGTTTTAACTAAAATTAAAAAAAAGTAGCTCATACATAATGAAATGAATAGCTTTATCATTTCAAAATGAAAAAAATATTGTAATTCTGGAAAACTTGGCTTATTACGGAAATCGGACCTTGCATAGTAGTCCAAGAACCTGCGTTCTGGCTACTTGGTACAACATTTATATATATATATATATATATATATATATATATATATATATATATATATATATATATATATATATATATATATATATATATATATATATATATATATATGTCGTACCTAGTAGCCAGAACGCACTTCTCAGCCTACTATGCAAGGCCCAATTTGCCTAATAAGCCAAGTTTTCATGAAATGAATTAATTGTTTTTCGACTACCTAACCTACCTAACCTAACCTAACCTAACTTTTTCGGCTACCTAACCTAACCTAACCAATAAAGATAGGATAGGTTAGGTTAGGTAGGGTTGGATAGGTCCGGTCATATATCAACGTTAATTTTAACTCCAATAAAAAAAATTGACCTCATACATAATGAAATGGGTAGCTTTATTATTTCATAAGAAAAAAAATAGAGAAAATATATAAATTCAAGAAAACTTGGCTTATTAGGCAAATCGGGCCTTGCATAGTAGGCCGAGTACGACGTTCTGGCTACTAGGTACAACATATATATATATATATATATATATATATATATATATATATATATATATATATATATATATATATATGTCGTACCTAGTAGCCAGAACGCACTTTTTGGCCTACTATGCAAGGCCCGATTTGCCTAATAAGCCAAGTTTTCCTGAATTAATATATTTTCTATAATTTTTTTCTTATGAAATGATAAAGCTACCCATTTCATTATGTATGATGTTAATTTTTTTTTATTGGACTTAAAATTAACATAGATATATGACCGAACCTAACCAACCCTACCTAACCTAACCTAACCTATCTTTATAGGTTAGGTTGGGTTAGGTAGCCGAAAAAGTTAGGTTAGGTTAGGTTAGGTAGGTTAGGTAGTCGAAACACAATTATTTAATGAAAACTTGGCTTATTAGGCAAATCGGGCCTTGCATAGTAGGCTGAGAAGTGCGTTCTGGCTACTAGGTACGACATATATATATATATATATATATATATATATATATATATATATATATATATATATATATGTCGTACCTAGTAGCCAGAACGCACTTCTCAGCCTACTATGCAAGGCCTGATTTGCCTAATAAGCCAGGTTTTCATGAATTAATTATTTTTCGACTACCTAACCTACCTAACCTAACCTAACCTAACTTTTTCGGCTACCTAACACAACCTAACATATAGAGATAGGTTAGGTTAGGTTAGGTAGGGTTGGTTGGGTTCGGTCATATATCTACGTTAATTTTAACTCAAATAAAATAAAATTGACCTCATACATAAGGAAATAGGTAGCTTTATCATTTCATAAGAAAAACATTAGAGAAAATATATTAATTCCGGAAAACTTGGTTTATTAGGCAAATCGGGGCTTGCATAGTAGGCTGAGAAGTGCGTTCTGGCTACTAGGTACGACATATATATATATATATATATATATATATATATATATATATATATATCTTTTCACTGTTGGAGGTAATTCAAAAATCAATTCTCCAAAATTCATTTTTATTTCTAGACTGACGCGACACTTGAGCGCGTTTCGTAAAACTTATTACATTTTCAGACTTTACACATACACAACTGAATAGAACTTACATATCTCCGATTTGTTTATATCTACATTTGAGTGAGGTGGATGGGGTGAGGTGGTATTTAATAGGGTATTAATTTCATCAACACAAGACAGAACACGAAACAATGGGTATTGAAATGGAAGTGATTGTAGAAAGCCTATTGGTCCATATTTCTTGATGCTTCTATATTGGAGCGGAGTCTTGAGGTGGGTAGAATATAGTTGTGCATTAATTGGCTGTTGATTGCTGGTGTTGACTTCTTAATGTGCAGTGCCTCGCAAACGTCAAGCCGTCTGCTATCGCTGTATCTATCGATGATTTCTGTGTTGTTTACTAGGATTTCTCTGGCGATGGTTTGGTTGTGGAAAGAGATTATATGTTCCTTAATGGAGCCCTGTTGCTTATGCATCGTTAAACGCCTAGAAAGAGATGTTGTTGTCTTGCCCATATACTGGGTTTTTTGGAGCTTACAGTCCCCAAGTGGGCATTTGAAGGCATAGACGACGTTGGTCTCTTTTAAAGCGTTCTGCTTTGTGTCTGGAGAGTTTCTGATGAGTAGGCTGGCCGTTTTTCTGGTTTTATAGTAAATCGTCAGTTGTATCCTCTGATTTTTGTCTGTTGGGATAACGTTTCTATTAACAATATCTTTCAGGACCCTTTCCTCCGTTTTATGAGCTGTGGAAAAGAAGTTCCTGTAAAATATTCTAATAGGGGGTATAGGTGTTGTGTTAGTTGTCTCTTCAGAGGTTGCATGGCGTTTCACTTTCCTTCTTATGATGTCTTCGACGAAACCATTGGAGAAGCCGTTGTTGACTAGGACCTGCCTTACCCTACAGAGTTCTTCGTCGACTTGCTTCCATTCTGAGCTGTGGCTGAGAGCACGGTCGACATATGCGTTAACAACACTCCTCTTGTACCTGTCTGGGCAGTCGCTGTTGGCATTTAGGCACATTCCTATGTTCGTTTCTTTAGTGTAGACTGCAGTGTGGAAACCTCCGCTCTTTTCCAGGACTGTTACATCTAGAAAGGGCAGCTTCCCATCCTTTTCCATCTCGTAAGTGAAACGTAGCACGGAACTCTGCTCAAAAGCCTCCTTCAGCTCCTGCAGATGTCTGACATCAGGTACCTGTGTAAAAATGTCGTCAACATACCTGCAGTATTTGGCCGGTTTCAAGTTCATGTCTACTAAGACTTTTTGCTAATTGGTACCCATGTAGAAGTTTGCAAACAGGACACCTAGGGGAGAACCCATGGCGACCCCATCTACTTGCTTATACATGTGCCCATCCGGGCTCAAGAAGGGTGCCTCTTTAGTACAAGCTTGGAGTAGTTTCCTCAGAATATTTTCTGGTATGTCAAGAGGAGTACAGGTTGGATCACGATACACTCTGTCGGCTATCATCCCGATTGTCTCGTCCACAGGTACGTTGGTAAACAGTGATTCTACGTCCAACGAGGCTCTTATCCCTGTGGCCCGTGTGCCCCGCAGTAAGTCAACAAATTCCATTGGAGACTTCAGGCTGAAGACGCAAGGAACATAAGGAGTCAGCAGGCCGTTGAGTCACTTCGCCAGTCTGTACGTGGGTGTGGGTATCTGGCTAATGATTGGTCGAAGTGGGTTTCCAGGCTTGTGTGTCTTGACATTTCCATACGCATATCCAGGTTTATATTCCCCAATGATCTTTGGCAGGTGGAGTCCGGATTTCTTGGCGTTCACAGTTTCGATCAGTTTGTTGACCTTTGCTTTTAATTCGGCTGTAGTGTCCTTCGTTACCCTTTGGAATTTAGTTTGGTCAGAGAGCATGAGGTTCATTTTCGCCAGATATTCGTCTTTTTTAAGAATGACATATATTGGCGACTTGTCACCTCTCCTGACAACTATCTCCTTGTTCTCACGAAGGCTTTTAGCTGCCGCTTTGAGCTCGGGGGACAGTATGGTGCTTCTGTAATTGCCTCGATTCTTTCCTCCTTCTGCAATAAGTTCTGCTTGTAAGGTATATTTGGTAGTGACCTTCTTTTGTGTCTCGAGGTCGAATATGTCGTCCAACAGAATTTCCAACTCTACTTTCCGGGCCATCTCACTCGGTCTGGACATAACATGACAGTTTATGCCCAGATTTAGGAGAGTGACATGGTCCTCAGTGAGGTTAATTCCTGCAAGGTTCTGGAAGCCATCTCTTGGTCGTGGAATTGCCATAGGTCCTCCATATAATGTTGTTAGTTTCTTGACCTATGGCAATTCCACGACCAAGAGATGGCTTCCTGAACCTTGCAGGAATTAACCTCACTGAGGACCAAGTCATCTTCATCTGTCTTGATTCTTCTCATAACTTTTTCATCATCAGCAAACTTTGAGAGGAATGAGTCTATATTCTCTTTATTAGTTCGTTTACATATATTACAAACAGGATGGGTCCAAGTACAGAGTACTGTGGTAATCCGCTTGTGACATCTCGCCACTCTGATGTCTCCCCCTTCACAGTTACTCGCTGTTTCCTGTTGCTTAGATACTCCCTTATCCACTGGAGTACCTTCCTTTTATTCCTGCCGGTTTCTCCAAATTTTGTAACAGCCTTTTATGGGGGTACTGTATCCATGCTTTTTGACAGTCCAAGAAAATGCAGTCTGCCCACCCTTCTCTTTCTTACCTAATATTTGTCGCCTGGTCATGGAATTCTATTAAGCCTGAGGCCGGCCACACACGTGCAGTTTTAACTGACAGTTATGACTGTTCAGTTATAACTGTCACAGTTCAAACTGACGTCAGTTAAAAATGAAATGCACACACACACACACAGTTCAATCCCTCAGTTTTACCATGGATTCCGAGGAGTACGATCTTGCCGCTCTTGGTGTATTCTTTGTAATGCTACAAGCAAATAGAAATAAGAAAACTAAGAAGCGTAAGCAGTGGTGCAAAAAGTGGTTACTAAGGCGAAATCAATGTTCTGATATTAAATTGTTAAAGGAATTTAGTGAAGAACCAATTGATTTTCTCAGTTATTTGCGCATGACTGAAACTGTGTACCAAAAGCTGCTTTCGCTGGTTTCTCCTTTCATTAAAAAGAAAGATACAATAATGAGGAGAGCAATATCGCCACATGAAAGATTAACTGCTACCTTGAGGTTTCTAGCAACTGGACGGTCGTATGAGTGTCTCAAATTTTCCACAAGAATATCACCTCAATCTCTAGGAAAAATCATCCCAGAAACATGCAACATCCTGTACAAGGTTTTGGGGAAGTATATGCAGGTATGTATCTTATAAATGTATTTATTCTAAAAGAAATGAGAACATAATCATATTTTATTTTATTCTTTTTCTCCTTGCAATAAGCGCTTCTCAAACTATTAATTTTCATCAAGACTGACTTCTTAGTGGCACAAGGCTCAAGTTCCTCCAACTTCTTTACTAATTTGCTATAGGCAACATCTTTCTTTGTGCGGTCATGATACTCTTCACTTTTAACTTGCCACAGGCAAGGTTCAGATCGATAGACTTCAATGAATTCAACAATCACTTGGTATTGTTTACGTGCCATCTCAAACTGCACTCACCGCTACCACCTGTAGAAATGAGAAGTTGAGAACTGTACAGTTACGAATCCCCACACACGCTCAGTTCAGTTACTCCTTTCAGTTAAAAATATGGAACATTGCATTTGTCGCAGTTTAACTGTACAGTTCTGTTGAACTGATGAAATGAGCAACTGAGATACCCACACACGTGCAGTTTTAACTGACAGTTTTAACTGAACAGTTATAACTGTCAGTTAAAACTGCACGTGTGTGGCCGGCCTTTGAGAGACACGATTTACTATCTGTGAACCCTTGTTGGTTGTGTGTTACTAAACTCTTTCCCTCTTTCCCTAGCTGGGTGGACAGCGCTTCGGATTCCTAGTCCTGAGGTTCCGGGTTCGATCCCCGTTGGAGGCTGAGACAAATTGGCAAAATGTTTCTTTCACCCTGATACCCCTGTTACCTAGCAGTAAATAGGTACATGGGAGTTAGATAGCTGCTACGGGCTGCTTCCTGGGGGGGGGGGGTGTAACAAAAGGGAGGCCTGGTCGAGGACCGGGCCACGGGGACGCTAAGCCCCGAAATCATCTCAAGATAACCTCATGTGCATTCATCACCATGTGTACATGTGCAGCTATCACCATGTGCATGTGAGCAGTCATCACTGTGTGTACATGTGCAGTCATCACTGTGTGTACATGTGCAGCTATCACCATGTGCATGTGAGCAGTCATCACTGTGTGTACATGTGCAGTCATCACTGTGTGTACATGTGCAGCTATCACCATGTGCATGTGAGCAGTCATCACTGTGTGTACATGTGCAGTCATCACCCTGTGTACATGTGCAGTCATCACCGTGTGTACATGAGCAGTCATCACTGTGTGTACATGTGTAGTCATCACCGTGTGTACATGAGAAGTAATCACAGTGACTTCACGGTGATGACATGAGCAGTCATCACCGTGTGTATATGTGTAGTCATCACCGTGTGTACATGAGCAGTCATCACTGTGTGTACATGAGCAGTCATCACCCTGTGTACATGTGCAGTCATCACCATGTGTACATAAGCAGTCATCACCCTGTGTACATGTGCAGTCATCACCATGTGTACATGTGCAGTCATCACCATGTGTACATGAGCAGTCATCACCGTGTGTTCATGAGCAGTCATCACCGTGTGTACATGAGAATTCATCACGTGTGTGCATGTGCAGTCATCACCCTGTGTACATGTGCAGTCATCACCGTGTGTACATGTGCAGTCATCACCCTGTGTACATGTGCAGTCATCACGTGTGTACATGTGCAGTCATCACGCTGTGTACATGTGCTGTCATCACCATGTGTACATGTGCAGTCATCACCCTGTGTACATGTGCAGTCATCACTGTGTGTACATGAGCAGTCATCACAGTGACTTCAAGGTGACGACATGTGCAGTCATCACCCTGTGTACATGAGCATTCATCACCGTGTGTACATGAGCAGTCATCACCGTGTGTACATGAGCAGTCATCACCGTGTGTACATGTTGTTGGGGTTTTACACTTACTCTCGGGTGATCAACAGTATACGTTCAATGTCACTCACCATAGCCCTGCGGGTCTTCACTCTATCCTCACGGCGCCACTGCCCGCCAGGAATGTATCCCAGTCAATCCCAACCGGCCTCTGATTGAGAAGGAGTGGGAACACAACTCGTTCACTTAACTGTTATGTGCCCGCCCCAACAATAGGGCTTTACTATTAACCACAAGGTCGCCAACTGGTGTTTTCTGTGTCCAGTAACACGTCAGTGGACTGGTTGAATTTGTGGTATCCTTGGATAGGTCACACTCAATAGATCAGGAATCAGGCAGGTACTTACTTTTATCACTCTTTGCTTTCAAGTATAATATAGCCACAAGATAAATGGAGGGGATGATAGAAACACAAAAGTATTTTGTATTTTACTTAAAAATTCATTCAAAGATGTCACAAGGTCATATCAATTAATAATCAGCTGATCCAGGCGGGAGTCGGTCGTTCCCACGTATATTATACACTCACTGCGGTGGCAACACCCCCTCTCGTCAATGTCACAATCAGCTGAGCGCCCCCCTTCCGCGCCAAAGTTTATTGCTTGTTTCTCTAGTGGCACGCGCGCTGTTCCTTTAAGTTCTCAAAGATCACTAGAAGTTCGCACACTCGATATTTGCAACAATAGCACGTATTATTTCGCTACACTGTACTTGGGCTCAAACAATCGTTTCTATAATAAATGCGACAATAATTCACTATAATGGTTTTACACTCCGCCCTTCATTTCAATGGTAACTTATGAAGTATTTAACACTGGAGTTCTCAGTACTTCCTTTCGTGGCCGATAACACAATAAATCACTGCACTCGCAAATGGTTATTCAATGCACGAACATAGACATATATAATATAGATAAATCAGACATCAATAAATGGTAAATAAATAGTTACTGGGCACATAGCCTAACTTCCAAATACTGACATAATATTATATATAATTTCTCACTATATGTTCACATCAAAGTCTCATGAAAGAATTCTCAACACAGTAAATTCATCACTTAATCCGGGTGCCTGTACACACCAGTAATAGTATATATAAGTATCGTGAGTACTCTTGATAGTACTATTCTGCACACTGGTGCCTTACTGTGACATAGGTGAGACTTGCTCACGACATACAAAATCCTCAGGCTAAATAATATAGCTGAATAATATAGCTGACTAAAGGGGAATGAAGAGGGAAACTAGAAACACCTACTTCCACCTATCCTCCGATGAGAGTTGAGTTGTAGCTCCTGGTCCTCGTGTCGGGAACGCCCCCACACACACATTGTCGTGTCCTCCAGGAACCCAATCGCTGTCGTCTCCGTGCCTTCTTCCCTGCAGGTCCGTGCTCCTCCTCGACTTCTTGTAGGGTTGGAGTCGGTCTCCTGGCCGTCGACTTCTCCCAGCTACGGCTGCCCGCCTACTTCTCGGCTGCAGTCGTCCGGATTCCCAACTAGTCCTCTTCTTCCTCTGCTACCCAGTGGCTCTGGTCAGCCACTACGCCATCACAAATGGGTGAACTGCCTCAGACGTCGCCTACGTCACTGCACAGACTTCACTTCTTCTTGCACAGTACCTGTCCTGGACACTTGTTGCTCAATAACCGTCGATTCCCTCTCTGGTTCAACACATGAACTAAGGAAGACCTCACAGATTACTGGCAGACTTCAGGTGACGCGTAAAATCCACGGGAGCGGGAAACAACTGTCAAACTGACAGGACCAATCGTCGCACGTCCAACCTCCTTGACATGTCGTGTCTGACTGATGGCGCCAACGCGGCGCGCTGCCCGGACCCCCCTTCCTTCGTGACGTCACTTTCGCCACAGGAGGTTTTCATTGGCTCCCTGTGCCATATTGCTGTCGGTGACCAATCCGGTGTCACTGACGTCACACAGTTTTGGCGGGGAAACAGGAGAGCCAGCGCCATCTTGGCTTCCTAAAGGGCCTAAACCACAGGCCAAAACATTATTGTTTCACAAATTTCTCGGCTCTCCGAGAACACTCCACTCTCCCACATATATCAAATTGATGCCTGCGACGTAGAAAACGCTTGGGTAAAGTGGACATGACTCTTACTGCAGGCGTGGGAGAAATATAAGGGGGGGAACACCGTCACATACCCCTCCCCTTAAAATAAGAGTCATGTCTGGTTAGTGTATATGGGATAGGGCATCTGCTACTACGTTGTCCTTCCCCTTGATGTGCCTGATTTCCAGCCGGTACTCTTGCAGTAACAACGCCCACCTCGTCAGGCGTTGGTTGGAGTTCTTCATTTTGTATAAAAAGGTGAGAGGGTTGTGATCTGTGAATACCAGAACAGGTCTCGTCCCTCCTCCCATGTACACATCAAAGTGCTTCAGGGCCATAACTAGCGCCAATGCCTCTTTCTCAACGGTGCTATAGGCCCGCTGGTATTTTACAAACTTCTTCGAGTAGAACACTACTGGCCTATGTACTTCACTCCTTTCTTGAGCCAACATGGCCCCTATTCCAACGTCGCTGGCGTCTACGTACAGGATGAATCCGGCTGAAAAATCTGGGGATATTAACACCGGGGCCTCCGTCAACAATTTCTTGGTCTTTTCAAAAGACTCTTGGCAGGCCTCTCCCCATCTCCATCGTACATTCTTGGAGAGTAGCTCGGTTAGGGGATGCGCTACCGTGGAGAAATTCCTGCAGAACCCACGATAGTACCCTATCATTCCGAGGTACCTTAGCAACTCCTTACGCGTCCTGGGCACGGGGTATTCCTTAATGGCTGATACTTTGTGATCAACAGGAGTGACTTCACCTTGGCCGATGACAAAACCAAGGTACTCTAAGTGAGCTTTCCCAAACTCACTCTTGGCCAAATTTACAGTCAAGTTAGCCTCCTGAACAATTCCCTGAGTCTCTCCAGATGCGTCTTCCAATCGTCGGCGTACACGACGATGTCATCGATGTAAACTGTACAGCCTGCGGCGCCCCTTAGCAATTCATTCATCATACGCTGGAAGCAGCTGCCGCTGTTTTTCATTCCAAAGGGCACCACCTTGTACTGGTACAGCCCGTCAGGAGTTGTGAAAGCTGATATCTTCCTGGCCTCAGGAGTCAAAGAGATCTGGTAGTACCCCTTGAGTAGATCGACCTTGGATACGTACAGTGCACTGCCCACCTGGTCAATGCAATCGCTCACTCTTGGCATGGGGTGAGAATCTGCCACTGTGATGGAGTTCACCCTCCTGTAATCTGTACAAAAGCGGTAGGTTCCGTCGCTTTTCCTCACCAACAAGCATGGGGAACTCCACTCACTTTTACTGGGCTCCGCAAGGTCGTTCTCAAGGAGATACTCCACCTCCTTTCTCATCAGCTCTCGCTTCTCCGGGCTCACCCTATATGCGCTCTGCTTGATGGGCCTGGCGTCCCTCACCTCTACCTCGTGCGTCACACTCTTGTGTCGTCGTGGCACGTCGGTAAAGAGGGAGGCATACTCCCTCAGTAGGTTCGCCAGGTCCGCGCTCTGTTGCCCTTCCAGATGTAGTAGCTTGTCCATGATCTTCGCCAGGCTCTCAGTGTTGGTGAGACGGGTGCCATCCGCCCTGGACCACTTTCCTTCCTCCTCCGGGAGTTCTTGGTCCACCTGTACGCACAGAACTGTCTTCTGCTGGGGTTCTCGGTTCACCGTTCCGTCCTGCCTGGCGGCTCCTCCTTCCACAGTGAAGAAAGGTTTCAGGCGGTCTACGTGACACACCTGCTTCTTGCGGGGTCTATCCGGCTTCCCAATTTCATATGACACAGGACCCAACCGCCGCAGCACCTGGTATGGTCCCTCGAACCGCGACTCGGTCACCCTACCTTTACCTGGCAGCAAAACCATCACTTGGGATCCGACCTGGAAATCCCTCTGCGTAGCTCTCTTGTCGTACCACTCCGACATCTTACGCTGCGCCTCCTTCAGGTGTTTCCCAGCTAGTTCCTTCGCTAGAGTGAGACGTTCTTTGAACTTCTGGACATATTCATTCACCGTTCCCACGGTCGCTCCTGGTGTCCATAGTTCCCTCAGCATGGACAGAGGACTTCGCACCTCGTGTCCATACACTAGCTGGAATGGTGAGAATCCTAATGATTCTACCACCGCGTTACGTATGGCAAATAACGCGGGGTATACAGCCTCATCCCACTCAGCCCCCTGTTCTGCGCAGAATACTCTCAGCACGGTCTTCAAGGTGGAATGAAATCTTTCGATCGCCCCCTGCGACTGCGGTCGGTAGGGCGACGACCGAATCTGAGTCACTCCCCATCCTGTCACCGTCTGACGGAACCACTTAGTCTGAAATATACTTCCGCAGTCTGTCTGAATCTCTCTGGGCATCCCCACCCAAGAGAAAAATCGTTGTAGTTGGCCGGCTACTCCTTTCGACGTCAAACGTCGCATCGGGACGGCTTCTGGAAATCTGGTGGACGCACACATTATCGTCATTAGGTAGGTATTCCCTCTCTTCGTTCTTGGCAACGGACCCACCCCGTCAACTAACAGACGCTCGAATGCAGGCCCAAACGCTGGAACAGGGATCAATGGGGCCTTCGGTATCGCGGATTGGCTCTTCCCGGCCCTCTGGCACGGTAAGCACGTCTTACAATAGCGCCTCACCTCGGCGTCCATACCTGGCCAGTAAAAGTAATCCCTGATCCTTCGCAGCGTCTTGGTCACCCCCAGGTGACCTGCAGAGTCCACGGAGTGCGATAGGTCCAACACGGCCGCTCTGCACTGGGCCGGCAACACTACCTGGTGCCTCGTACTTAGAGACTCTTCTCCGGCCTCCATGCTCACAGGTCTCCACTGTCTCATCAGCATGCCGTCTTGAAGGTAAAAATGAGTAGCCCTCTCAGGACCAACACGTCCTCCTTTGGCCTCACTAATCAATTCGGGGAACTCCATCTGCTGCAACTCTCCAAGATGAGTGCGGTCTACCCTTAGAGAACTGGTGAGGGTCACCTGCCCTTCACCATTCGGGCTACCTTCGCCCTCCGCTCGTTCTCCTGGTCCTATGAAGAGGTGATCTATTCCCAGGCTGTCGGACGTCTCCTCAGCCCCATCAGATCCACAACCTCCTTGTTCCTCGCGCTGTCTCGGCATCACAGCACAAACTGGGAACGCCACCGGGGCGATTCCCTTCTCGTCCCCACAGGCGTCTAACTCTCCGCCCGTCTCCTTGTATTGTTCTAGGCACTCTTCGCCTTTCACGAGATTCGGGAGGACATATCCTCCACATGCGTCGTTTCCCAAGATGACCTGTGCCTCCATCTTGGGCATTGATGTACAGACTCCCACCACAAGGGTCTGGCAGCCATAATCGGAATTCAACGTTACCTGGTGTAGGGGCATCCTCACTGGGCCTCCCACAGTGGTCACACTTGCCACCCCCACACTGGTACTCTCGTAACCCTCGGGGAACAGGGTTTCACTCACCAGGGTAAAATCGGCCCCAGTGTCTCTTAATATCTTCACTGGGATGGGGTCTGCGTCCCCCATCCTTACGGTTCCCTGACACACGAATGGGTGAACTTTCTTCTCCCCACTCAGCACGGGTTCATCCCGCGCCCTCTCGGCCATCTGGTCCTCGAACATCACTAAAGCAACGTGCCCCCGCTGCTTAGGGCATCTGCATTCCCGCGCGACGTGTCCGATTATTCCGCAGTTGTAGCAACGGACCCTCGTCGGAGACCATCCGCCACCACTCGCCTTAGCGCTGCCTCCAGAAGCCGTCGCTCCCTGTGTCTTTCTCGCACCATTTGTCGACTCCTTTGTCGCAGCAACAGCTCCTGAGCTCTCCGCTTGGTTCTTCTTTATCGGCTCTACAGCACCTTTTGATCCTCTGTTGTCCCAACTCGAGAGGTGGGACTTGGGGGAACTCGCTCCTGTCCTCCATCTATCTGTCCTCCTATAATTCCTACTGCTTCCGGAGTATACGGGTGGTCGGTGCTCTCCCTCTTGGCGTGGGCGTAATGCTTCTTCTAGCATGTCGGCTCTGTCGGCTGCGGCCCTCAGATCCTTTATGTCCGCCTCCTTTACTCTCACCCTGACCTCAGGAGAGAGCACGGACATAAACTTTTCCATGACCATTAGCTCCTTGACCTCTTCAACCGACCTCGCTCCTTCAGAGTCCAGCCACTTAAGGAACTTTCTCTCCATGTCCCTCGCCGTCTCCGCATAAGACTTTCCTGGTGAACGGGTACATTCCCTGAACCTCTTCCTGTAACATTCCGGCGTGAGCTTGAAGGAATGGAGCACAGCTCGTTTTACCGCATCGTAGTTGGCGCATTCTTGGAAGTCGAGCATAGTGTAGGCTTCACGAGCTTCACCTGTGAGCCTCCCTTGAACCAGCTCCGCCCACTCCGCCCTCGGCCACCTCTTCAAAGCAGCAACCCTTTCGAAGTGGTCGAAGAAACTTTCGGCTTCATTAGGCACAAAGACCGGCAGATCTCGTTCCCTCACTCGTCGGTCTTCCTGTTGCGGCGGAGCAGGTGCACCTAGTCCTAGTTCAGCTCGCTTCAGCTCCACATCCTTGTTGGCTTCTATCTCCTGTTGTCTCATCCTAGCTTCTCGCTCGTGTTCTTCCCTGTGCTGCTGTGCTTCTCGCTCTTCTTTGCGCTGCTGTGCTTCTCGCTCTTCCCGCTTCAGTTGTGCTTCCAGCTGCAACTTCATTATTTCCAGCTTAACGCTGTGCCTACTGCCACTGGATCCCCTGCTGCTTCCACCAATGCTCAGGTGTTCTCCCACACTGGCAGGTGTTCGGGGCCGTTCCTCCCCCAAAGCTTCGTCTCGTGCCCTGAGCTGTGCCATTATCTCTAGTCTTCTTTCTCCCACTCTGGCAGATCTCAGCTTTATTCCAAAATGGTCTGCTATTGCCTGTAACTGTGCCTTGGTGCACTCCTCCAGCACCTGTTCATCTCTAGTGTCAATAAACCTTGTTACTTTATCATCCTCCATCTTGTGCTATGAGTGATAACCTGCACCTGATATCTAATACCACTGCCAACTACCACCACTGCAACCTTTATTTCGATCGATATCCTGGCGAGGTCGCCAATGTTGGGGTTTTACACTTACTCTCGGGTGATCAACAGTATACGTTCAATGTCACTCACCGTAGCCCTGCGGGTCTTCACTCTATCCTCACGGCACCACTGCACGCCAGGAGTGTATCCCAGTCAATCCCAACCGGCCTCTGATTGAGAAGGAGTGGGAACACAACTCGTTCACTTAACTGTTATGTGCCCGCCCCAACAATAAGGCTTTACTATTAACCACAAGGTCGCCAACTGGTGTTTTCGGTGTCCAGTAACACGTCAGTGGACTGGTTGAATTGTGGTATCCTTGGCAAGGTCACACTCAATAGATCAGGAATCAGGCAGGTACTTACTTTTATCAGTCTTTGCTTTCAAGTATAATATAGCCACAAGATAAATGGAGGGGATGATAGAAACACAAAAGTATTTTGTATTTTACTTAAAAATTCATTCAAAGATGTCACAAGGTCATATCAATTAATAATCAGCTGATCCAGGCGGGAGTCGGTCGTTCCCACGTATATTATACACTCACTGGGGTGGCAACACTCCCCCTCTCGTCAATGTCACAATCAGCTGAGCGCCCCCCTTCCGCGCGAAAGTTTATTGCTTGTTTCTCTAGCGGCACGCGCGCTGTTTCTTTAAGTTCTCAAAGATCACTAGAAGTTCGCACACTTGATATTTGCAACAATAGCACATATTATTTCGCTACACTGCACTTGGGCTCAAACAATCGTTTCTATAATAAATGCGACAATAATTCACTATAATGGTTTTACACTCCGCCCTTCATTTCAATGGTAACTTATGAAGTATTTAACACTGGAGTTCTCAGTACTTCCTTTCGTGGCCGATAACACAATAAATCACTGCACTCACAAATGGTTAATCAATGCACGAACATAGACATATATAATATAGATAAATCAGACATCAATAAATGGTAAATAAATAGTTACTGGGCACATAGCCTAACTTCCAAATACTGACATAATATTATATATAATTTCTCACTATATGTTCACATCAAAGTCTCATGAAAGAATTCTCAACACAGTAAATTCATCACTTAATCCGGGTGCCTGTACACACCAATAATAGTATATATAAGTATCGTGAGTACTCTTGATAGTACTATTCTGCACACTGGTGCCTTACTGTGACATAGGTGAGACTTGCTCACGACATACAAAATCCTCAGGCTAAATAATATAGCTGACTAAAGGGGAATGGGGAGGGAAACTAGAAACACCTACTTCCACCTATCCTCCGATGAGAGTTGAGTTGTAGCTCCTGGTCCTCGTGTCGGGAACACCCCCACACACACGTTGTCGTGTCCTCCAGGAACCCAATCGCTGTCCCACCATTTAGCGCGTCGTCTCCGTGCCTTCTTCCCTGCAGGTCCGTGCTCCTCCTCGACTTCTTGTAGGGTTGGAGTCGGTCTCCTGGCCGTCGACTTCTCCGAGCTACGGCTGCCCGCCTACATCTCGGCTGCAGTCGTCCAGATTCCCAACTAGTCCTCTTCTTCCTCTGCTACCCAGTGGCTCTGGTCAGCCACTACGCCGTCACGAATGGGTGAACTGCCTCAGACGTCGCCTACGTCACTGCACAGACTTCACTTCTTCTTGCACAGTACCTGTCCTGGAGCACTTTTTGCTCAATAACCGTCGATTCCCTCTCTAGTTCAACACATGAACTAAGGAAGACCTCACAGAGTACTGGCAGACTTCAGGTGACGCGTAAAATCCACGGGACCGGGAAACAACTGTCAAACTGACAGGACCAATCGTTGCACGTCCAACCTCTTTGACGTGTCGTGTCTGACTGATGGCGCCAATGCGGCGTGCTGCCCGGACCCACTTCTTTCGTGACGTCACTTTCGCCACGGGAGGTTTTCATTGGCTCCCTGTGCCACATTGCTGTCGGTGACCAATCCGGTGTCACTGACGTCACACAGTTTTGGCGGGGAAACAGGAGAGCCAGCGCCATCTTGGCTTCCTAAAGGGCCTAAACCACAGGCCAAAACATTATTGTTTCACAAATTTCTCGGCTCTCCAAGAACACTCCACTCTCCCACATATATCAAATTGATGCCTGCGACGTAGAGAACGCTTGGGTAAAGTGGACATGACTCTTACTGCAGGCGTGGGAGAAATATAAGGGGGGGAACACCGTCACAATGTGCAGTCATCACCGTGTGTACATATGCAGTCATCACGTGTGTACATGAGCAGTCATCACCGTGTGTATATGAGCAGTCATCACCGTGTGTACATGTGCAGTCATCACTGTGTGTACATGTGTAGTCATCACCCTGTGTACATGAGCAGTCATCACTGTGTGTACATGTGCAGCTATCACCATGTGCATGTGAGCAGTCATCACTGTGTGTACATGAGCAGTCATCACCCTGTGTACATGTGCAGTCATCACGTGTGTACATGAGCAGTCATCACCCTGTGTATATGTGCAGTCATCACCGTGTGTACATGTGCAGTCATCACCCTGTGTATATGTGCAGTCATCACCGTGTGTACATGTGCAGTAATCACAGTATGTACATAAGCAGTCATCACCCTGTGTACATGAGCAGTCATCACGTGTGTACATGAGCAGTCATCACCCTGTGTATATGTGCAGTCATCACCATGTGTACATGTGCAGTCATCACCCTGTGTACATGTGCAGTCATCACCGTGTGTACATGTGCAGTCATCACGTGTGTACATGAGCAGTCATCACCGTGTGTACATGAGCAGTAATCACCCTGTGTACATGAGCAGTCATCACCGTGTGTACATAAGCAGTCATCACCGTGTGTACATGAGCAGTCATCGCCGTGTGTACTTGAGCAGTCATCACCGTGTGTACATGTGCAGTCATCACCCTGTGTACATGTGCAGTCATCACCGTGTGTACATGTGCAGTCATCACGTGTGTACATGAGCAGTCATCACCGTGTGTACATGAGAAGTCATCACCCTGTGTACATGTGCAGTCATCACCCTGTGTACATGTGCAGTCATCACCCTGTGTACATGTGCAGTCATCACCGTGTGTACATGTGCAGTCATCACGTGTGTACATAAGCAGTCATCACCATGTGTACATGAGAAGTCATCACAGTGACTTCACGGTGATGACATGAGCAGTCATCACCCTGTGTACATGAGCAGTCATCACCGTGTGTACATGAGCGGTCATCACCATGTGTACATGAGCAGTCATCACCGTGTGTACATGAGCAGTCATCACCGTGTGTACATGAGCAGTCATCACCGTGTGTACATGTGCAGTCATCACCCTGTGTACATGTGCAGTCATCACCGTGTGTACATGTGCAGTCATCACGTGTGTACATAAGCAGTCATCACCATGTGTACATGAGAAGTCATCACAGTGACTTCACGGTGATGACATGAGCAGTCATCACCCTGTGTACATGAGCAGTCATCACCGTGTGTACATAAGCAGTCATCACCGTGTGTACATGTGCAGTCATCACTGTGTGTACATGAGCAGTCATCACCCTGTGTACATGTGCAGTCATCACGTGTGTACATGAGCAGTCATCACCCTGTGTATATGTGCAGTCATCACCGTGTGTACATGTGCAGTCATCACCCTGTGTATATGTGCAGTCATCACCGTGTGTACATGTGCAGTAATCACAGTATGTACATAAGCAGTCATCACCCTGTGTACATGAGCAGTCATCACGTGTGTACATGAGCAGTCATCACCCTGTGTATATGTGCAGTCATCACCATGTGTACATGTGCAGTCATCACCCTGTGTACATGTGCAGTCATCACCGTGTGTACATGTGCAGTCATCACGTGTGTACATGAGCAGTCATCACCGTGTGTACATGAGCAGTCATCACCCTGTGTACATGAGCAGTCATCACCGTGTGTACATAAGCAGTCATCACCGTGTGTACATGAGCAGTCATCACCGTGTGTACATGAGCAGTCATCACCGTGTGTACATGTGCAGTCATCACCCTGTGTACATGTGCAGTCATCACCGTGTGTACATGTGCAGTCATCACGTGTGTACATGAGCAGTCATCACCGTGTGTACATGAGAAGTCATCACCCTGTGTACATGTGCAGTCATCACCCTGTGTACATGTGCAGTCATCACCCTGTGTACATGTGCAGTCATCACCGTGTGTACATGTGCAGTCATCACGTGTGTACATAAGCAGTCATCACCATGTGTACATGAGAAGTCATCACAGTGACTTCACGGTGATGACATGAGCAGTCATCACCCTGTGTACATGAGCAGTCATCACCGTGTGTACATGAGCGGTCATCACCATGTGTACATGAGCAGTCATCACCGTGTGTACATGAGCAGTCATCACCGTGTGTACATGTGCAGTCATCACCCTGTGTACATGTGCAGTCATCACCGTGTGTACATGTGCAGTCATCACGTGTGTACATAAGCAGTCATCACCATGTGTACATGAGAAGTCATCACAGTGACTTCACGGTGATGACATGAGCAGTCATCACCCTGTGTACATGAGCAGTCATCACCGTGTGTACATGAGCGGTCATCACCATGTGTACATGAGCAGTCATCACCGTGTGTACATGAGCAGTCATCACCGTGTGTACATGAGCAGTCATCACCGTGTGTACATGAGCATTCATCACCCTGTGTACATGAGCAGTCATCACCGTGTGTACATGAGCATTCATCACCCTGTGTACATGAGCAGTCATCACCGTGTGTACATGAGCGGTCATCACCATGTGTACATGAGCAGTCATCACCCTGTGTACATGAGCAGTCATCACGTGTGTACATGAGCAGTCATCACCGTGTGTACATGAGCAGTCATCACCGTGTGTACATGAGCAGTAATCACCGTGTGTACATGAGCAGTCATCACCGTGTGTACATGAGCAGTCATCACCCTGTGTACATGAGCAGTCATCACCGTGTGCACATGTGCAGTCATCACCCTGTGTACATGTGCAGTCATCACTGTGTGTACATGAGCAGTCATCACCGTGTGTACATGTGCAGTCATCACCCTGTGTATATGAGCAGTCATCACTGTGTGTACATGTGCAGTCATCCCGTGTGTACATGAGCGGTCATCACCATGTGTACATGAGCAGTCATCACCCTGTGTACATGAGCAGTCATCACCAAGTATTCATATGGTATCCCCCTCATTATATGGCAGAGAAGACACAGTTAATTGGTATTTCCCATAAGATAACTAAGTTCATTATTCCTTCTTATGATGCACATATATAGGCTTCAAAATGTTATAAACATTATGTTGGATTTTACGTTCAATTGGTCCGCTGGTGAGCCAGATCACCCCGAACTCTCGGGACTGAAACGCATCGTCACTCGTTACGTTTCTGAGTGACGTAGTTCATTTCTTTTATCCCGACTTGGTGCGCTATTTTTCGTTTTTGATTCCATGGAGAAGGAGAAATTTCCTTTTCCTCATCTGAAAAGATTCTGACGTGCCGTTATTAGCACAATCTTTCTCAAATGACAAGTCTCCTTTTAAATTATTTTTGCGACTCTCCACTATTTCCTTCGAAATGTCATGGAGACGAGAAAATGGTTGTGTGAGTATTGAATACATGAACAATTCCAAAAAAGCTTTAATAATTGCAGAAATTATATACTCTGGGAATTTGTAAGATAATGTAAATACTTTACATTGTACAAACTTAAACGACATAAATATAAGTTTATTTAAAGAGTTTTGCTTCACATCCATTTGTGAACCTGTATAACGTCGGTCTCATTCAACTGTGGTAAAATATTCTCTTAGTGTTTCGATAGTTATTGGTTGTGATATTTTACACTTCAGCAAGTCTTTCCTAAAACGAACATTTGGGATGAGGATTCAAATACGTTGTCTGTTTAATATATACTGTGAACCTAAACGATGCTTATTTCTACTTGGAACTCTTGGGTTCGTCAACAATAATTGATGAACTTATTGGTCTCAATAATAATTGACGAATGTGTTGGAAGTGGTGCAATATATTTAGGGGATATATTTCCAGAATACATTGTCTCTGTAATTTCTCAGCACCTTGCTGTTATCCTACCTGAGCTCATCTCAAACCTGTTCCTAGAAACTCATTTATTTCATGAGAATATACTTGGAAACTATCACATAGGGAACAATATATTTACGGGATATATATAGGCGCTTCCAGAAAGGCACATAAAGGAACTATCATATAAGGAACTGGTGAAACTGCAAGCAAGAGCTGTACTCCTACCTCAGCTAAGTTGAAACTTACTCCTAGTGATCCATTTTTTCATGAGCCTGTTATATGCATCACGACTTTATTCATTAACAACATTAGATAACAATTATATAAGGAACAGGATGGGCCTGTAGCCAACTGTGTGCCAGAGCCTTCATGTGATCAGTTGACCTGATCTCCCGTGTATTAACCTGTTGAGCGACCAAGTTCCAGATGCGAGTCAGCCTAGGAATGAATGATCGCTGATGGAATGATGTTCTTGAGAAAGGCACTTCCAGCATGAGACTATTGAAGATTGAAAGCCTGGTGCTACGGGTGGCAACAACTGGTAGTCCACGGAGTTGGGCCAGGTGCGGAACTTTGAGGATGTTGACCCTTGTACATACCAGTAGGACCATCAACGTTAAGACGGTGTTGCAGGCTCTGACGTTAAGAAAGTTCCCACCAGATTTGGTCAAGACTAGAGATAATCCTTCTTGCCCGTCTCTCCACTTTGTCCAATAGTCTGATGAATGATGGGGGGTGGGGGGGTGTCAGGCGATCCAGGAAAGGAGTGCATACTTTAGATGAGAGCGAACTTGTGCTTCATATAAGGTTTTGCATCCCTTGCTGTCAAGGTGTGAGATGCGCCGTAGAGCTGTAAGTTTCCTGGCTGCCTTTTGAGCTAGGTTAAGCACCTGGCTCTTCATTGTCATTGAAGATTCGAACGTCGTACCCAAGATGCCAATCTCATTTGTGAACTCTAGGGTTTTGCCAACCATATGCAAGCCTGTCCGATTTGCCATGTTAACATCATCGCTTGTGTCTTCTCAGCCGTAAATGTGACCTGCCATCTCCTACCCCAGGCTGAAATCGCTGAAAGTTGGTGATTGATGAATCTTGCAGCAGGTGGCATTTCTTCCTTTCTGCATGTGAAGTTTAGAGTGTCAGCATAGGATTGAGCTTCAGGAATGAAATGCAGTAGATCGTTGAAATAGATATTGCACAGCAGAGGGCCAAGCACACTACCCTACAGATCCCTGGCACCAATTGAGTGGCTTACGGATTCTGCTCCATTGAGGACTTCCCTCAGAGTCCGTTCTTGAAGGTAGTCTTTTATTAACTCTAAGATGGAGCCTGAGATGCCTAGTGCTTGAAGCCTAACTACTAATCCAGAGTGCCGAACCCGTCAAAGGCGGGTTTGCCAAACTGCTGTGTCTAGAACAGCAACACAGCTGATCTTGGACTTATCCAGTGACTGATACCACTTGAGTGGGGAGATTAACAAGAGATCAGCAGCAGATCGGCCTTTTCTAAAACCATACTGTCGATCACATATTAGCCGATGACGGTAAAAAAATTATATAAGTTGCCGAGCGAGTAATGATTCAAGGATTTTACCAGTAATGGAGAGCAGTGACACTGGTCTGTAATTACCAACCACTGAGCGGCTTTTCTTTTTGTGTACTGGAACAATGCCTGGCTTCTTCCATAAGGAGGGCCACATTCCGTGAGCTAATCAGAGTTGGAAGAGCCATGTGAGACGTGGACCCAACAAGTCAGCACAGTTGCGTAGTTTTGGACTGACCTTATCTGGCCCCACTCCTTTGCTTGGGTTTTGCGTTTTAAGGAGATGGGGAACGTCAGCCTGCTGCATAACTACTTCAGTCATCCCAGACACAGTGCTTGGAGCAAGATGTGGAGGCTGTTACAAACCGTACATTAATGCTCGTAACACGTAACAGCGACAAAATATTGTAGTCTAGGGACATTTACTCAAGGTGTGTCACCAGTATAATCCCATGGTTTGTACAGGCAAGAAGTAAAATTGATCACCCCCCTAGGAATAATTAATCACACATAAAAATAAGTGTATTAAAATGATATTTCAGTTAATTATCAGTATTATATATCAATCAACAGATGGGCAATCACATGTAAATAAAAAAAATTGTCTCCACAGACTAACATACTACAACAGAACAAGATAGATATATATAACCTGCCACTTAACTCCCAGATGTGATCCTTCCTGAGTCTAAACAGTTACTGAATAATTTTCTCACGGTGGGAGCCGATCTCGCTTCCTCACAACATGTCGAATGCCAATTTTTAATTAATATAAATTTTACTTAAATGGAGCCATATAATGGGAATAAGGTAATCATTAATTAACTAAATTAAAGAATGATCAGATTTACATGCATAAACAGAGGTAATGTAGTTATTAATATAATAGTTATATATTTATAAAATAAAGAGGAAATTGCTGGCAACTGCCCAACATAGCAGGAAGGTAATGTGTCCCACGGTATTGCCGACTAGATGAACAACTACAACGGTTTCTCACGGTTTTGCCACTAGATGATCAGTACAAAATATAACTTTCTCACGGTAAGGCTGACTAGCTGACAAAGTAGTTTATCTGTAGGTCAGCCTTCTCCTGATTGCTGGTTGCACCAGATCCATCCTTCCAGTTTAGAGGCGGGATTATGTCCTCAGATGAGTATCCCTGTCGATTCTTCACCAGAGACCCCCAGACCTTGGTGCAACCTTTCCAGATACAAGTTTTATTGCACCTGGAAGAAAATTGCATCACTCTCTCATACACACACACACACACACACACACACACACACACACACACACACACACACACACACACACACACACACACACGCACACGCACACGCACACGCACACGCACACACACACACACACACACACACACACACACACACACACACACACACACACACACTTTCTGGAGTGAAAGAACTTTGTAACACAGCATCAACATGGGTTCAGGGATGGTAGGTCCTCCCTCACATGGTTACTTGAATTCTACGACCAGGCAACATAAATAAGGCAAGACACAGAAGGGTGGGCAGACTGCATATTTTTGGATTATCAGAAAGCCTTTGATACAGTACCACACAAGATGCTAGTGAAAAAACTGGAGATGCAGGCTGGAGTGAAAGGGAAGGCACTCCATTGGATTAAGGAGTACCTAAGCAACAGGAGACAACGAGTCAGTGTTAGGGGTGAGGTCTCAGATTGGCGAGACGTTACAAGTGGAGTCCCGCAGGGGTCAGTCCTTGGACCTATACTGTTTCTGATATATGTAAATGATCTCACAGACGTTATAGAATCATTTCTCTCAATGTTTGCCGATGATGCAAAAATTATGAGGAGGATTGAAACAGAGGATAAGAGTAGGAGGCTACAAGATGACCTAGTCAGACTGAGTGAATGGTCCAACAAATGGCTGTTGAAGTTCAACCCGAGTAAATGCAAAGTAATGAAACTAGGCAGTGAAAACAGGGGGCCAGACACAGGATACAGAATAAGAGATGAAGTACTTAATGAAACGGACAGAGAGAAAGATCTAGGAGTTGATATCACACCAAACCTGTCTCCTGAAGCCCACATAAAAAGAATAACGTCTGCGGCATATGCGAGGCTGGCTAACATCAGAACAGCGTTCAGGAACCTGTGTAAGGAATCATTCAGAATCTTGTACACCACATATGTAAGACCAATCCTGGCTTATGCGGCCCCCAGCATGGAGCCCGTACCTTGTCAAGCACAAGACGAAGCTGGAAAAAGTCCAAAGGTATGCTACTAGACTAGTCGCAGAACTAAGAGGCATGAGTTATGAGGAAAGGCTGCGGGAAATGAATTTTACGACACTGGAAGATAGAAGAGTAAGGGGAGACATGATCACAACCTACAAAATCCTCAGGGGAATCGACCGGGTAAACAAGGATAAACTATTCAACACTGGCGGGATGCGAACAAGGGGACACAGGTGGAAACTGAGTACATGAGCCACAGGGACGTTAGAAGGAACTTTTTCAGTGCCAGAGTAGTTAACAGATGGAATGCATTAGGCAGTGATGTGGTGGAGGCTGACTCCATACACAGTTTTAAATGTAGATATGATAGAGCCGAGTAGGCTCAGAAATCTGTACACCAGTTGAGAGCCGGGACCAAAGAGCCAAAGCTCAACCCCTGCAAGCACAACTAGGTGAGTATAACTAGGTGCGTTCACACACACACACACACACACACACAGTGGGAGCCGGTGGCCGAGCGGACGGCACGCTGTACACGTGATCCTGTGGTCCCGGGGGCCAGCAAGAAACGATGGGCAGAGTTTCTTTCACCCTATGCCCCTGTTAACTAGCAGTAAATAGGTACCTATGAGTTAGTCAGCTGTCACGGGCTGCTTCCTGGGGTGTGTGTGGTGTGAAAAAAGGTAGTAGTAGCAAAAGTTGATTGACAGGTGAGAGGCGGGCGGAAATAGCAAACTTCAACCCCCGCAAGCACAACTAGGTGATTACAACTAGGTGAATACACACACACACATACACACACTCACTCACACTGTCTCTCTCTCTCTCTCTCTCTTTCTCTTTGCATATTAATTATAAAACATGGTTGTATTAGTCATCAAAACTTCCACAAAGAATACCTAATATCCGTATCAGCAGCTAAGTCTTTTGGTCTTGAACTGATCTGTTATGTGTCATTCTTTTGTTAAGTCATCATAAAGACTTAACATTAGACACGTTTTCTAAACAAACGAGAGTAGCTTAGACGTCGTTACGGAGAAATGTTCTCAAGACACCGTCTAGAAATGAACAAGTGGCGATGAAACACGACTTCGCACTTTAAAGTAGCCCCCATAATGACGTATTAATATTTTTTGTAAACATATATAGTGCTACATTAAACTAACCCCCTGTGGTTGTAGTACAGTGATATTTAATCGTAATACTAATAATCTTAATGATAAGATTCGTACGAGCCGTGATGAGGATTCAAACGTATGCGGTGCTTCCTCATCACGGCTCCTACCGATTTTCTCATTGACATATCACGTTCGTGTGATTACACTCCGTGAATTTTAATGATATTGATGAATGTAATTGTGAATAATGCGCTTAAAATACTAATACTAAAAGTACTAACAATAGGTAGTAGTACAAAGGGTCTCGTCTAAATGGAAGCAATAAGAGCCGTGGCAACAATAAAACCCCACACAGGATGAGCGGCACGCGGACAAAACAATATCGGCTGAACCAACACCCCGAGGTCAGATAGGCGTTTGAAAATTCATAGTATCTCCGAGGTAAACACAGCTGATGACGCCGGCGAGCTTCACAAACACTGCATTATGGGCATACAATGAGAGTCTTGGTAATTTCCACCCCAGTGTCAACAACATGATGGATGGAGCTGTCGGGTGACTGCGCCGCCAATGTTGCCACGGGCCTCGAAAACCCAATTTTTGTTTATACTCTCTCTCCTGGAACTCTTATGGGTGGTGCCATGAAACCAGGTCATGTGTATCGATACGAATCTATCTATAGATGAGTCTAATTGTCTGTGTCTGTCTGTCTGTTTCTCTGTCTGTCTGTCTGTCTGTCTGTCTGTCTGTCTGTCTGTCTGTCTGTCTGTCTGTCTGTCTGTCTGTCTGTCTGTGTCTCTGTCTGTCTGTCTGTCTGTCTGTCTGTCTGTCTGTCTGTCTGTCTGTCTGTCTGTCTGTCTGTGTCTGTCTGTCTGTCTGTCTGTCTGTCTGTCTGTCTGTCTGTCTGTCTGTCTGTCTGTCTGTCTGTCTGTCTGTCTGTCTCTGTCTGTCTGTCTGTCGTTCTGTATGTCTGTCTGTCTGTCCTAGGTAGAAGATCAGATGCTTGGGTCTAGCCGCACCCAGCTTCAGAGGGGAAATGGTCAGTCGGGCAAAACAGACTCAGTATGGTCGTGGGCGGCCGTAGTTAAATACTTTAAGAAATATTAGTATTTATAGAGACCTCCATGCACTTTTCAGTGTTATTGTGAAAACTTAATAATACATTTTCTGAGAGAAGGGGAAAGTGAGGACCTATGGGAGGGGGATGGAGGAGAGGGGGAAAGGGTGGAGAGAGGAGGGGGGGGGGGGCGATAGACCAGGGTTCTGCTGGGTACCCTTTGTATCCATATCTTTAAGAGAGAATGTCTGTCTGTTTGCCTGTCTGCCTGTCTGTCTAAGGTTGGAGGCCAATCGCTTGGGGAGCTAGCCTCCACAGTTTTGTAGGGTGAACGTTCTGGAGTACTGGACAGTCATAGGCTGGTGAGGGCAGCCAGAATTCCGGAGGGAGCAGAGTGTCACAGTGACAAACTGACTCCCACAATGATTCTGGCACTGGATGCCCTTTACACCTCACTACATATTTTGAAAAGAAACAATTAAAAAGATTGATATATCTTACAATAATATAAAACACAATTCACATATGTCTGGAAAATTAACAGAATGTTTTTCTGCTAATCATACTTTGTCCAAAGCAGCATAAAACACGTAATTTCAATGTAGCCAACTTTCCTCCAAATGGGAAGCCAAAAGGGGGAGATGGGAGAGGAAGAAGGGATGGAAAATGGATGGGGAGAAGGTGAATGGTCTGAGGAACACAACGGACATACTGTAGGCTGATCTAAATCAACCTAACTTTAATGCTATAAGTAATATCAAGAACTACAGAGACAATTATCTTGGCCAAGTGTGAAATGTGTCGTGAAATTACCCAAGAGTTTTATTTTTTAATTATTTTCAGAGGTTAATAATAAATTTGCCGAGAGGAGGGGTAGAAGAGGGAGAGGTTGAGGGAGGGGCGAGGGAGGGGACCAAGGGGGATGATGACGAAGGAGGGGGCAATAGGAGAGAAGAGACCCAGGTGCAACCGGGAACCCCTTCTATATATAAATGTAAATGCGAGCAAGTCTGAATGGTCCCCAGGCATATATGTAACTGAAAACTCCTCACCCCAGAGGTGACTCGAACCCATACTGCCAGGAGCACTATGCAACTGGTGTATAGGAGACCTTAACCACTCGACCATCACGACCATACAAAAGATGATGGTAGCCGAGGCTATTTGCTCATCATCCCGACGGCACTTTGATGGTAATCTTGGGCATAGTTATTTTATCAAATCACCTCATTTCTTGGGGCCACGTGAGCAACACATATGCGAAGAAGCTTCAATGGTCCCCAGGCATATATGTAACTGAAAACTCTACACCCCAGAAGTGACTCGACTCGAAGTGACTGCCATGCACTATGCAACTGGTGTACAGGAGATCTTAACCACACGGCCATCATCTTTTGTACAGTCATGATGGTCGAGTGGTTAAGGTCTCCTGTACACCAGTGTCATAGTGCTCCTGGCAGTATGAGTTCGAGTCACTTCTGGGGTGTGGAGTTTTCAGTTATAAATGGAAATGTCTGTTTGTTCAAGGATGGAGGGAATAAGGGGAGTGGGAAGGAGGAGGAACCGAGGGGAGATGAGAGAGAAAAGGGAGGGAAAAAGAAGGATAGAAAAGAGGAAGGGGACAGGAAAGGAGGGCCGTGGAAGGAGGGGGATAGATTGTGGATTGTTACAGTGGTGATGGTAGTGTGTGGTGTACAATGTTACAGTGGTGAAGGTCGTGTGTGGTGTACAATGTTACAGTGGTGAAGGTCGTGTGTGGTGTACAATGTTACAGTGGTGAAGGTCGTGTGTGGTGTACAATGTTACAGTGGTGAAGGTCGTGTGTGGTGTACAATGTTACAGTGGTGAAGGTCGTGTGTGGTGTACAATGTTACAGTGGTAAAGGTCGTGTGTGGTGTACAATGTTACAGTGGTGAAGGTCGTGTGTGGTGTACAATGTTACAGTGGTGAAGGTCGTGTGTGGTGTACAATGTTACAGTGGTGAAGGTCGTGTGTGGTGTACAATGTTACAGTGGTGAAGGTCGTGTGTGGTGTACAATGTTACAGTGGTGAAGGTCGTGTGTGGTGTACAATGTTACAGTGGGGAAGGCCGTGTGTGGTGTACAATGTTACAGTGGTGAAGGTCGTGTGTGGTGTACAATGTTACAGTGGTGAAGGTCGAGTGTGGTGTACAATGTTACAGTGGCGAAGGTCGTGTGTGGTGAACAATGTTACGTGGTGAAGGTCGAGTGTAGTACAATGTTACAGTGGTGAAGGTCGAGTGTGGTGAACAATGTTACAGTGGTGAAGGTCGTGTGTGGTGAACAATGTTACAGTGGTGAAGGTCGAGTGTGGTGTACAATGTTACAGTGGTGAAGGTCGAGTGTGGTGAACAATGTTACAGTGGTGAAGGTCGTGTGTGGTGAACAATGTTACAGTGGTGAAGGTCGTGTGTAGTACAATGTTACAGTGGTGAAGGTCGAGTGTGGTGAACAATGTTACAGTGGTGAAGGTCGTGTGTGGTGAACAATGTTACAGTGGTGAAGGTCGAGTGTGGTGTACAATGTTACAGTGGTGAAGGTCGAGTGTGGTGAACAATGTTACAGTGGTGAAGGTCGTGTGTGGTGAACAATGTTACAGTGGTGAAGGTCGTGTGTTGTACGATGTTACAGTGGTGAAGGTCGTGTGTGGTGTACAATGTTACAGTGGTGAGGGTCGTGTGTGGTGTACAATGTTACAGTGGTGAAGGTCGTGTGTGGTGAACAATGTTACAGTGGTGAAGGTCGTGTGTGGTGTACAATGTTACAGTGGTGAAGGTCGTGTGTGGTGTACAATGTTACAGTGGTGAGGGTCGTGTGTGGTGAACAATGTTACAGTGGTGAAGGTCGAGTGTAGTACAATTTTAGAGTGGTGAAGATCGTGTGTAGTACAATGTTACAGTGGTGAAAGTCGTGTGTGGTGTACAATGTAACAGTGGTGAAGGTCGTGTGTGGTGTACAATGTTACAGTGGTGAGGGTCGTGTGTGGTGTACAATGTTACAGTGGTGAAGGTCGTGTGTAGTGCAGGTATGGCAGTTTTCCCCCGAGTGCCCCTGTCACTGAAGTTAAGTCTTCAGTGTTAACTAACTACCAGCAGCGTTGTCATGTAAAATATGCCATTGACACGATATATCAAATATGCTTAGATGAATCATGAGCCGCTGGCGATTTACTCATTTATTTACTCGTTATGTATATGTGGATCATGAGTAAAAATGTGTATCTTGATATTCATCATGCAGGCATATTCGGAGAACATATCCGGTTAGGATATGAGGAGCAAACACTTGGATATATCATATAAAAAAACGTTAGGTATATCTTATAGGGAGAGTATATATGTGGACGAGGCTAACCGTTATGGACCACGTTTAAAGAGCAATTATATATATATATATATATATATATATATATATATATATATATATATATATATATATATATATATTGGTGTATACTGGCAGCAGGTTTTCTTTCAAACATGTTTCATTGAATATGACCGCATATTCTGTATTTATTATTTTCTGGTTTAGGGCTTCTATCCCTCTAACTATTTTCTTAGCATCAGGGCTTAATTGAAAAATTAAGCCCTAAAAATTAAGCTTAATTTCAATTAAGCCCTGATGCTAAGAAAATAGTTAGAGGGATAGAAGCCCTAAACCAGAAAATAATAAATACAGAATATGCGGTCATATTCAATGAAATATATATATATATATATATATATATATATATATATATATATATATATATATATATATATATATATATATATATATATATATATATTGGGGGGAAGGGCCCAATCGTCCTCCTCCTTCAGTTTACTGGGTCTATATCTGCGGTAGAGCAAGTCGTTCTCTAGGAAGAACCCAGGAATACTGTCGGGTTGAGTCTCAGCCTGGAAAAACAATGGTGTTAAAGTAAGATCTTCCCTCTGCAACTTACGGAACTCCAACTTGGTCAGATGCGGGGGTAGTTTCTGAGGGTCTTGAGGGACAGCGGTAGCAGTAGAGTCAGCTGGCTGTGGACGTGCGGCTTGTGCACGGGTGGTCACGAGAACCGGAGGAGAAACTTCATCACTCTCTTGAACCTCTGCTGGAACATACGTTAATATAGGGTTAATTGGCACAGAGTTACACACCTGGGGTTTGTCCATGACGATCAGGTTGGTCGGTTGCAGGTCTTCTGCCAAGTCGTTGCCTAGGAGAAGTTGCACTCCAGGCATGGGAAATGGCTTTTCCCTGACGGCGACTTGGACTTCTCCGTTCACGTAGGGACAATCCAGGTGGACTCTGGCGAGAGGGTATGGAGTGGTAGCAGTGAGGTCAGTGATGAAGACAGTTTCTCCGGTGTAGACGATGTTGGGCACAGCCGACTTCAAGATGATCGATTGAAGAGCCGCTGTGTCCCTCAAGATCTTCAATTTGAAACGTCCCTCCGGATTTGAACCGTTGGCAGAGACAGTTCCAGTATACAGGTGGTTACTGAAAAGAGAAAGATCATTAACATTAACACCAACATTCATCACAGGCTTACCGGACTTAGGAGGAGTTGGTTTGGGTTTCTGTGGGTCAGTGGTTCCCTTGTATTGAGACTTACCACACTTGTCTATGGTATGTCCATAGAGTCTACAATACTTGCAGTACAATTGCGAGCCAGCTTGATCGGTGCTCACTTTCTCGTAACTGTACCACGACTTCTTACTGGAGGATGGTTCGGGTGTCAGCCGGTGGATGAGGCTGTAAGTGTCAGCCGACTTAGCACACTTCAGGTAGTCGGTTTCTTCTTTATCTGCTAAGTATAGACGGACAGGAGGCGGCACACGCCTCAAGAATTCTTCAACAAGCATCAGGTTGACGAGTTCTGTAAAAGTAGACATGTGCTGCTTCCAGCCATTTCATAAAATATCTCCGTTTTGTGTTAGCAAACTCGAGGAAGGTAGTGGTACTTGCCTTCAGGTGGTCACGGAATTTCCTTCGATAACTTTCTGTGGAGAGGAGGTAGGCGTCCAACACTGCTTGTTTCAGAGTCTGGTAGTCATTCTCAGACGCCAAAGTACTGAGTGTGACTGCAGCTCTACCTGTAAGATGGACTCTGAGAAGTGTGGCCCATTGGTCGACAGGCCAACTGAGTTGATTAGCAAGGGTTTCAAAGGTGGTAAAAAACACATCAACTTCTGCTTCTACAAAGGATGGCATTAACTTACTTGCATGTGATATATTAAAACTGACGGGAAGATTGGCAGTAGCTTGCTGGCGTTGAGTGAAGTGTGAAGTTTCCAAGGCGATTTCGCGTTGACGACACTCTAGAGCCAGAGTCGCTTGTTGCTTGTCATGTTCGCGTTGCATCTCCAACTCGCGTCGTTTGGTTTCAAGCTGTACTCGTTCCCGCTCCTGGAGTAGTGCAACCTCACGTTCCTGGAGGGCGATTCCACGTTCGTGTTCTTCTCTCCTCAAGGCAGCTTCGCGTTCTTGTTCTTCCCTTCGTATGGCAGCTGCTCGTTCTTGTTGTTCGAGGGCTTCTCTTTGCATGGCAGCTGCTTCCCGTTGCTGCTCGCGTTCAATCTTGGCCAGCTCTACTTTGAGTTTCATCGTTGCCAAATCAATTTTATCTGCAATATAGTAAGTTTCATGAGTTTCAGAGTCTATCTTACCTTGCTCTAAATAGTAATCCAGCAACAGGTTGTGTATGTCATTTTTGTTGGCTTGGTAGGGAACTTCTAGTTGGTACTCATGTGCGAGAGTTTGTAATTCAGTCCTCTTGGCACGACTTAAAGTCCCTATTTCACCTGCTGGATTTGCACGGAAAGCTTGGAGATGAAACATGGTGAAATTAGCAAACAAATGTACAACGAATATACAGTTATAGTGAATGTCAGAAACAGGACAACGTGGCAACTGGTACCTATCCTGTGGGATCTTTAACAATTAAAGTTAAGTACAAGATGTTAAATGATTAATTTAAATCAAGGGCGCAGGAAATCTTGTACCCGGTACTCATGTAAGAGGATAAGAGCAAGAAAATCCTACTAACAAATGAAACAGAGTTTCGAAAACAAATGAAACAGTTAATTGCCTCAAAAGTAAAATTGGTAGTCCAAGGATGTAGGCATACCTTGCAGAGTCTCTATAGGACATACGCAAGTTTTTCCTACTGAAATTAATATGATACTTACAGAATTAGCGAACTTTTGTGCTCTGAAAAAGTAAGCTAATTCCCTACCGTTGTATGTATCATCATCTCTGACTGACGTGTAGGGGTGCGAGGTGTCAACTGGTGACGAGAACTGCTGCTGAGGTCCCAATTCAGCAACTAAAGTTCGAGCTAGAGGAACTATGGCCCTCTTTGTCCTCCTACAGTCAGATTGCAGAAGATTGGGTGCACTTGACCCGGGGCAGACCACAGTACCAGGGTACCAATATGATGATCTGTCAAAAATGAGAAATATCCAAGGGACAAAGATGGTAAACACGAGTAATAACACGGAGGGAGAGATGACCAATTAAGAGTATGACTGAGGCCTACAGTCACCACGTAATCCAAAGTTGTCTCACCTTCACCATATGCTACTCTCGTAATGCACAATACACCGCACCATATAAAAAATGAAATTGAATATGAAAAATAGTAAAGCTACGTTAACAAAGTTAAATACGCTTACCATAAATTACTACATGGCACCAGTACCTGAGCGAGGCTCCTAGGACAGGCCCCCATATAATATGTGATGGTAACGCGTTGGTGTTCGGCTGTTCAAAAGCTAGGGGTATGGCCTCGTCACATATAGAAACAAAAAATAGAAAATCTGGAACTTCGCCTGTGGTAAGGTAATGAGAAGACACACAAAACACAAGTAAATTTAACAATGAAATTTTAATTTCGTTAGAAAAGCAAAACATGAATAAAATGGACATACAAATTGGAACAAAAAATCAATCAATCAAAATAATAAGAATAATCAAATGACAAAATGAAAAGTTACGTTAAGACAAGTGAGTAATAACAAGTGAACAATATACAATCAAATAAGAGGTGCAGGAATATTGGCTTTAAGCTATCACCTCTCTTAGTACACGTAAGCCACAGCTTAGTCTACCAACGAGACGTGTTAACCTGATGAAAGCACTGGATATTCTGAGGACTGAGGTCGTGGTGGCCCCAGACATCAAGTAGTGTGGTGGGTGGAGTGCAGTTGCAACTGGACCCGCAGCCAATCAGCGATGAGCAGGCGACAAGACAGGTAGTTTGGTGGTTCGAGGTGGAGCAGGTGTTCCTGGCTGCATACGTTTTGCGCTTCTGGTAAAACTTGGTGTTGTTGTCGTTGTTGGATATTTCTTTCATATTAGTTGTATAGGGATTTATATCGACGTATTTTGGAGGGAAGAGCAGGCTCAATCTCTTGAAGGAGATTATCGTCACAATATATATATATATATATATATATATATATATATATATATATATATATATATATATATAACTGAAAACTCACACCCCAGAAGTGACTCGAACCCATACTCCCAGAAGCAACGCAACTGGTATGTACAAGACGCCTTAATCCACTTGACCATCACGACCGGACATAATGAGGTGATAGCCGAGGCTATTTGAACCACCCCACCGCCGGCACTCGGATAGTAATCTTGGGCATAGCATTTTACCAAATCACCTCATTCTTTGGGGCACACGTGAGGAACACAAATGCGAACAAGCCTGAATGGTCCCCAGGACAATATGCAACTGAAAACTCACACCCCAGAAGTGACTCGAACCCATACTCCCAGAAGCAACGCAACTGGTATGTACAAGACGCCTTAATCCACTTGACCATCACGACCGGACATAATGAGGTGATAGCCTAGGCTATTTGAACCACCCCACCGCCGGCACTCGGATAGTAATCTTGGGCATAGCATTTTACCAAAACAAGCCTGGGGACCATTCAGGCTTGTTCGCATTTGTGTTCCTCACGTGTGCCCCAAAGAATGAGGTGATTTGGTAAAATGCTATGCCCAAGATTACTATCCGAGTGCCGGCGGTGGGGTGGTTCAAATAGCCTCGGCTATCACCTCATTATGTCCGGTCGTGATGGTCAAGTGGATTAAGGCGTCTTGTACATACCAGTTGCGTTGCTTCTGGGAGTATGGGTTCGAGTCACTTCTGGGGTGTGAGTTTTCAGTTGCATATTGTCCTGGGGACCATTCAGGCTTGTTCGCATTTGTGTTCCTCACGTGTGCCCCAAAGAATGAGGTGATTTGGTAAAATGCTATGCCCAAGATTACTATCCGAGTGCCGGCGGTGGGGTGGTTCAAATAGCCTCGGCTATCACCTCATTATGTCCGGTCGTGATGGTCAAGTGGATTAAGGCGTCTTGTACATACCAGTTGCGTTGCTTCTGGGAGTATGGGTTCGAGTCACTTCTGGGGTGTGAGTTTTCAGTTGCATATTGTCCTGGGGACCATTCAGGCTTGTTCGCATATATATATATATATATATATATATATATATATATATATATATATATATATATATATAAATATATATATATATATATATATATATATATATATATATATATATATATATATAACTGACAATGATGTCACATTGGGGGTCAAACGAGTTTACATGAAGACAAAGTCTTTATTTTCATATGCGAATGCTGAACTGTTTTCGTGGTTCTAGAATGCAAATAAACACCTCACTACATATCTGTAAAATAATCGAACACAGCACCGATTGACGCGCCCATGTGGTCAACATATGTAGTCAGCATATATGGTCATCATATGTGTGTGGTCAACATATATTGTCATCATATGTGTGGTCAACATATGTGTGGTCAACATATATGTGGTCCATATGTGTGTGTGTGGTGAGACGTGACATATCAACACAAAAGTGAGGTCACACCAGTCAAGGAAGCATCGCCAGGCGCCAGACGACTTGTGTTGTTTCTGGTCGTAAATAGATCGTTGATGTCTATTGAAAAACTTCGTCTTATCGTTACGACTGAAGGTTTCGGAGTCATAGGACGGGTAATGGGCGACACTGACTAGTCTGGTTGACAGAGACAATGGACGGCTAATAGACGACATTGACTCTTTTGATGGACAGGTAATGGACGACATTTACTCGTTTGAATGACAATTAATGGACGACATTGACTCGTTTGAATTTAGTTGAAAAAATCCTGTATAGATAATCCATCTGTATCAAAATTGGGATGAAATTTAATTTACGTTTAATCCGTCATAATGTCTTAGTTATGCATAACAACTGAAGATAAAATTGTAAACAAATGAAAGTGGATAAAATAAAGGCAGGAATGAGAAAATCAGGTGGAGCAGTGCGGGGATTCGAACCAACGTTCTGTTGAATACCTGACGCGCGCTAAGCCATACACAGTAAGGCAGAAAGACGGGGAAGGAGGAGGAGGAGGAGGAAGAGGTGAAGGAGGGGATGTTCCACCCTCACCCGGGATGTGGGGAGGGGTGATGTTCCACTCTCACCTCTCACCCAGGGCATGGAGAGGAGTGATGTTTCACTCACCTCTCACCCAGTGCATGGGGAGGAGGGGTGATGTTCCACCCTCACCCAGGACGGAGGAGGGGTAGACAGGCAGCACAGACTTAACAACGTTGTGACAATTTAACAATTGCTGCACATATATAGCATCTGTGATCTTGTTACTAAGTTAATTATCGTTAAATAATCTCTCGGTAACTCGCCAGGACTTGACAGGGAAAACCACCAGTATCTTGTTTTATTTGTGTTTTTAGTTAATACTTCATACGTGTAATTATTTAATGCGTCCTCATGAATTCATCAGAAAGATAAATATAAAAATTAATACTTTGTTGACCAGACCACACACTAGAAGTTGAAGGGACGACGACGTTTCGTCGGACCGAAACGTCGTCGTCCCTTCAACTTCTAGTGTGTGGTCTGGTCAACATACTTCAGCCACGTTATTGTGACCCATCGCCTGCATATTAATTCTTTGTTTTTATTTGTGTGCTTTATGAAATGTAAATTTATATTTGTTGATTTAAAAATATAGAGCAATTTATTGTAATTATAGTATAAATATTAAATGAAAACAATTGAAAATATAAACTCCTATTATTTACTTCCTTAAACCAGAAACCTAAAGTCTTAAGCCAACGATTACACAATTTGAAACTCTAAAATAATTGTTTGCAATGAATTAAACGCACATACTTTCAAGAATCACCGTATAACAAAGACAGTGTGTTAATTAGGAAAGCAAATATTTAAACTACCAATTTCAGATCATAAGAATAATATATTAAATATTGAGATTTATAACATTTATTGTACTTTCTTCACAAATAAGATTCATGTGGTTAAGTTAACTATTCTAATATCTTAAATACTGAACCGTACTAACCTCTCTTGACTGCTTGTCTTTAGTCAGACTTGCACTAATTACTTTAGAGAAACGCCTCGACAACAGGTTGGAAAAGGTGCAAAACTATTTTCTGGCAACAAACGCTCCTGTGTACAGCGGTTCGAGGCCATTAACTACCAGAGTGGCGTCGTGTGAGGAGCCCTGGCGACTACTGAGATCCCACACACTCTGTCGTTGGCGAAGAAATTAAGTAAAAACAATCACATATCGATATAACCAATTTAAACAGTACTCATATTTGAAACATACTTTCCTGTTCCATTGTTATGAGGACAATAAACAACAGAAAAATTAAAATATAATTAAATAAGAAAAAATAGATCTCTAAAACTCACCTCAGAGGTACTGAGAAGCGTATAAAGTCACACTCAATAAAGAACCAAACACATTTACGGGAACGATCCTCTCGCGCTCAGGCGATTCAATACCATTAAAGAAGGGCAAGTGTTGACACTGTGCAGGGAGTTGGACGCCAGTAACCCGCTGAGCCACGCCTCACACAAGCCACAAAGGGTGGCTTACGTTTCTCTTCCCGCCCTCATCATTGTGAAAGACCCATGGGGTAAGTTTCTACCAGGTCAAGCTGTCGCCTGGTTAAGTTGGCGTGCTTCCTTTAGTTTTCTCGACTGTCGGAGAGAGCTACGTGTAAGAAGGTAGTGGTAATGGGATTTCCAGACAATAATATTAGCACTGTGGGGTCGGCTTATTACATTATGCAACTCGAAATTTTTGGTTGTCTGTACTAAGTGTTGTTTCTTGATTGCTTACGCCTCCAACGTACAGAAAATGGCTATTATTTTCTCTTCAAATTTGGTTTGGACATTTATCTCAGAAAGCGTCTTGACATCGCTTTATCTGAAGCTGTGACACATTATTGCATACGTCGACAGCTCTCAGGACGTAATCTCTAAACTGAGGCACAGCTTGAAGGGAATAATAGACATTTTCTATATTTAAGAGCCATAAACAATCACAAAGAACAAATTCCACCATCATAAACTGTTATAGTATGTAATAGCCGACCCAGGGAGTGGTGTCAACCAAGGATGCCCCCACCCTTAAGCTGTGAGGTACAGGCAGACCAGTGAGGGACTCACGCTGTGAGGTACAGGCAGACCAGTGAGAGGCTCACGCTGTGAGGTACAGGCAGACCAGTGAGGGGCTCACGCTGTGAGGTACAGGCAGACCAGTGAGGGGCTCACGCTGTGAGGTACAGGCAGACCAGTGAGGGGCTCACGCTGTGAGGTACAGGCAGACCAGTGAGGGGCTCACGCTGTGAGGTACAGGCAGACCAGTGAGAGGCTCACGCTGTGAGGTACAGGCAGACCAGTGAGGGGCTCACGCTGTGAGGTACAGGCAGACCAGTGAGGGGCTCACGCTGTGAGGTACAGGCAGACCAGTGAGGGGCTCATGCTGTGAGGTACAGGCTGACCAGTGAGGGGCTCACGCTGTGAGGTAGAGACATATGTTATGATCCCAGGTAGCTGAAAAACGAGTCTCCCCTTTGATAATTATTCTATCAGGCCTGACTTGACTAGAAGGTCTAGGAAATATAGAGGTGAAGATACAGATGTAAAATAATTGGTTGGATTTGATAGACAATTTAAGATAATGGGCAGTGAATGAGAAAATAAGTAAATGACTTGATACAAGATTTAGAGAGTTTGGTGGAGTTGTGAGGCTCGCTTGAGAGGAGCTTAAGTCACTTGAGCTGAAGAAATCGTGAGGGGAAGGCGTGCTCCGTTTGAGCCCCTGTTTAATATACCTTCAAGAGGAAGGAAGTGGACAGACGCCTCGACTGAGGAATAAGTTAGGAGGCGTGTCAGCTCAAGTCAGGAACTGCAGAAGGTGTTGAGGGGGCAGTTAAAGCAGTTCTGTGGGTAGCCTGAGGCGCCCTGAGTGTCGCCGCCTCATCGAGGAGCGCCCTGCAGGAGACCTTTTGTTGTTTGTCTGGGGAAGGAGTTGCTGAGAACTTCGAGACCAGCAGAGAGGGAGTAGTTGATGAGACTCCAAGGTTGTGGAAGGTACTGAGCTCTGTGGGAGAGCAGCCATACAGTGAGGAAGAGAACCTCAAGCTGTGAGAACAGGAGTAGTGCAATGAAGTTTCACACGTTTTTGTGATACCAATGGTGAAGCACCATTGTTGCTCAAGGAAGACTTTATGGTGTAGCAGCCAAGAAGAGCTGCGGAGGATCCTGGTAGATAAACTTGGAAGAACCGGATGATGTCAGGGTAGTGAACTTCCAGATGTGGAAGGGAAGTTCTTGTTGGCTAATTGCAGGGTGTTGGTAGAGTATTTGGTCGAATTTAGCGTGCAAGACGCAGTGAGAGGTGGGTGACTGACTGATTACTATTTTTGTGCCAAGAAGTACTTATACTGAAGTATAGAGTTATGACCGTAGTCTGAATTACCCGCGGAGACATACATATGTGTTCTAGTACTGATAGGGTGATTGATTGATTTTTGTTATTATTCAAAGAATATTTATGTTGATGTTTATAGGATTATAACCATAAGCTGAATTGCCTGCAGATATTTATATGTTCCAGAGTTGGTAGGGCCGTATCATATTGCACTGCATGATTTACCCACTTGGTGAGGCTGATAGTGCAACATTGTCTTATAAGACTTGACATACTTGAGGAGCTTGGTAGTATTAGGTGGTGAGTCAGGAGTTGGGATACCACTTGGTAAGCAGATGATAGAGTTCTGATGGTATTGGAGTGTAACCTGACTACAATTGTGTAGAGTGTTGGAGATATATTATTGTACGTGTATATGTCTTCTCGATGTGCCTTGTCCAGTAAATGTATTGTCCATGTGCCTTGTCCAGTAAATGTATTGTCCATGTGCCTTGTCCAGTAAATATATTGTCCATGTGCCTTGTCCAGTAAATGTATTGTCCATGTACCTTGTCCAGTAAATATATTGTCCATGTGCCTTGTCCAGTAAATGCATTCAAATTTGCTGGTGTTTGCCTTTGTCCTAGTGAGGCGTCCTAGAAAATAGGAAAGAGGGAGAGAGAGAAAGATCCAAGAACCAAAGCTGCGGACAGGGGGAGTACGGAGTAATATAAAAGAAAGGGGGATTGAGGAGATCATACCACATAAGGGGAGATTGAGGGGTCACGGCGGCTCGAGTGGGTGTGTGCACGTGACAACGAGGCTAAGTGTTGGAGCCGCATCCCCTAAACGTGTGACGTTGAGCCCCTCTCCAAGTGCCAGAAGCATCCAGGGTGATCTCCTGGTCAAAGTAAGCACTCTACGGAATTTTGGGTTGGTTGTCCAAAAGGAAGGACGAACATCATCAACAACCATCATAATAATAATTGGGGCCTGTGTCCAGGAGAGTGAACTGACACACCCACACCCTGTCCGAGAGTTGATTGGTACACCCCTCGTGAAATAAGTAGGCTGTGTGACCATAGGTCCATATTCTCTCTCTCTCTTGGGAAGACTCATGAGACATGATGGAAAAGGTGCAAGCGTTTGTGGAATCAGGCAAACCTGAAGACTTGGAATGTTGCACCAGGGAACAGTTGAAACAAATTGCGGAAAAATGTGGCATCAGGATGAAGGCATCTAAAGTAGCTGGGATGAAGGATGAGATCCTGAGGCAGTTGAGAGTCAAGAGTGAAGCGGCAGAACAGGGAGCCCAGAAAGGAGCTGAAAGTGGAAAGGAGGATGATGGACAGGATGAAGTGAGATCCCAGGGATCGAGTAGGAGCAATAAGAGTAGCCACAGTAGCAGGAACAGGAGTTTCGAAAGGTTCCAGTTAGAGCTCCAGATGCAGCAACAACGAGAGGACAAGGAGAGACAGTTCCAGTTGGAAAAGATGAAATTAGAACTCCAGATGAAACATGAAGCCGAGAGGGAAAGAGAAAATCAGACTGGAGGTAGAAAAAGAGAAACCCAGAATAAGGGATCTGGAGTTAGATCAGGAGAAGGAAAAAGAAAAAGTCGAAAGGGAAAAAGAGAGAACAAAGCAAATGCAAATAGAAGCAAATAGAACCATGGCTGAGCAAAGGATCGAACACGGGTTACCAGAGAGCACCACCGATGTATCTCACCCACCAGATAATAGGGTTAGGGAGAAGGACATTCCCTTGTTGACCTGACCACACACTAGAAGGTGAAGGGACGACAACGTTTCAGTCCGTCCTGGACCATTCTAAAGTCGATTGTGATGAGGAAGTAGAGACAGGCAATAAATAGGCAAGAGAGAGGTGAGGAGGAAAGTAAGGTGTAGTAGAGAGTATAGATGCCACACCTGTGACAGGTAAAATTTTTTATTTTTTTAAACAGCGCCATCTGTTGCACATAACAGCAATACACGCTATACTAAGTATTTTATGATTCCATTTCAATGTTTCTGTTTGCATTGATAAATTGAATTTTCATAGATTTCGATTTATTTTCATTTTGGTTTAATTTTTTTTTTTGACATTGCGTTGGAATTGAGCTGTGTTGGTTACCATACTGTTCATTTCATGAGTATAGTATATTTTGTTATTTTTTTAATTTTTCATTTTGTTTTTATAACTGTCCACTTAATTTTCAGTGATGGGCACATATGAAAATTTGATGTTTCCATTTTTCTCATGGGAACATCAGATCATCTGGAAACGCATCGGATTAGGGAGTGGGGAATGGTGGTCAGGACGAGAGTGCAGGATGGGGGGAGGACGAAGGAAGGGGGGTAGGACGAGGTGACGAGGGAAGGATGGAACAGTGGGGAGGACATGGGGACAGGAGAGTGTTGCTGTGGCCGGGTACAGCTAGTATATATATATATATATATATATATATATATATATATATATATATATATATATATATATATATATATATATATATATATATATATATATATATATATATATATATATATATATATATATTGTGACGGGAAAGTGTAGAAGTGTAGGTGTTCGGCAGTCGTCCTAATGGCTGGTGTCAATGCCTATCACGTTGTAGAAAAAAAAGATTGCTTGGCTGTTGTCTGTGGTAAAGTAAGGGAAGACACGCAAAACACATAGTATGAACAATGAAACTTTAATTAACTTTAAAAATTATGAACAAAGAGAATCCTTTGGCTATGTACAGTGCAAACAAACAAGTAAAAAAATATAGCATAAAAATTAAGAACAAGGGTGACGTTACACTACAAATAAAATAAAGACAAAAGAATGACTAAATAGGTGCTGAGAATATAGCGCTAGCTGAGAACCTCCACCAATAAACAGAGTGTATATCAGTTGGTTGTTCACAGCTTGAAAGCACAAGGATATTCTGACTTCAATGGCTGGTTCAAGCCCAGACAACGACTTGGTAGAGAGCGCTGAGGTGCAGGTGTGCAGTCGACGGGTCACCAATCAGAAGCAGGCAGGCTGGAATGGTAGTTTGCTGGTTGACGACGGTGGTGAGCCGGCATGGAGGGAGTGAGGAGTGGGGGGAGTTTAGGGTACGTTTGCCTCCTGGTCAAAACGTTTTGTGCTACTGGTAGATGTATCTTGAAGGTAGCATCTTAGTGTTGTATAAATATAAGTAACTTTACGTAGGGAAGAGCAGGCTCAATCTCTCTTGAAAGAGATTACCTTCACAATATATATATATATATATATATATATATATATATATATATATATATATATATATATATATATATATATATATATATATATATATATATTGTGACGGTAACGCGTTGGTGTTCGGCTGTTCAAAGCTAGGGGTATGGCCTCGTCACATAGTATATAAAAAAAAATAGAAAATCTGGAACTTCGTCTGTGGTAAGGTAAGGAGAAGACACACAAAACACAAGTAAATTTTTACAATGGAATTTTAATTACGTTAAATAAATCAAAACATGAATAAAATGGACAAACAAATTCGTATAATAAAATCAATCAAAATAATAAGAATAATTAAATGACACAATGAAAAGTTACGTTAAGACAAGTGAGCAAAATAACAAGAAGTGCAATAGACAAGTAAATGAGAGGTGCGGGAATATCGGCTTTAAGCTGTCACCTCTCTTAGTACACGTACGCCAAAGCTTACGTCTAGCAGGGAGAAGTGTTAACTGTGAGAAAGCACTGAATATTCTGAGGACTGAGGTCGTGGCGGCCCCAGACATCAAGTAGTATGGTGGGCGGAGTGCAATTGCAGCCAGACCGGCGACCAATCAGCGAGGAGCCGGCAGCAAGACGGGTAGTTTGGCGGTTTGAGTCTGAGCAGGTGTCCCTGGCTGCATACGTTTTGCTCTCTGGCAAACCTTGCTGGTGTTGTTGTCGTTGTTGGACATTTCTTCCATAGTAGTTTTATATAGATGTAACGACGTATTTGTGGAGGGAAGAGCAGGCTCAATCTCTTGAAGGAGATTATCGTCACAACTCTCCCCCGAAGCCTGCGGTTCTGGAAGAAGTACGTCGTTATGTGGTGGAGTAATGGATGGAGTCGCTTCTACTTCATAAACTCTGGAGAGGGCATCGGCTATGGTGTTGTCAGAACCCTTGATATAGCGTGTCTCCAGGTTGAATTTCTGCGGTTAGCAAGCCCATAGTAGAAGACGTTGAGATGAGAAGTGGGCGTGCTGCAGGAGGTGTAGGGTGGTGTGGTCCGTGTTGATGGTGGACCGAGCACTTTTCAGGTGTGGAGTGAAGTGCTGGAGCTTCAGGATGAGGAAGAGTAGCTCCTTGCCAATTGTTCCGTAGTTCCTTGTAGCAGTAGTCGCTGACAGGTGTATTCTTCTCGCCTCGTTGCTGCATCACGACACCACCAACGTCGGTACCATTGGCGTCGACATGGAGGATGAAGGGCTTATCTGACGAGGTGAGAGTGGAATTAGAATATGGCAAAGGAGCACGATTATTATCCTGAAAGTATTTGGGAAGATCATTAAGGATTTCGGAATTAGAAAGCGCTGACTCCTTGTCAGTGCTTTCGGGAGGAGAAGCTGGGAAGGTCTCACTGTGGATGTAGGGTTCTGTGAAGGTGGAATAGTTAATTAGGACAGTGGGAGGAGTACCATTATATTGCTTCAGGAGGTTGACGTGGCACAGCTGGGTCTTCCGCCGCCTATCTGGAGTCTCTATTACGTAGTTGTTGTTATTCCTGCACTCTTTGACGCGGTAGGGTCCTGAAAATCTGTTTTGTAAAGGTGAACCTGGGATAGGGAAGTATGCAAGGACGAAGTCTCCCGGCTTGAATTTTCTTACTTTGCTGGTCTGGTCGTAATGAGTCTTCATTCTCTCCTGGGCTTTCAATAGATTATCATGGGCAAAACGGTGGACTCTCTCTAGAATGTGTTGAAGGTTTTGAAGAAACTGGGGCACATTCTGATGCTCACTGAAGGTGGCATCTCGGAGAGAGTCTTTGAAAGCCTTAAGGGGAGTACGGCACTTACGGCCGTAGAGCATCTCATAAGGAGATACTCCTAGGGACTCATTGGGGAGACTTCTGAAAATACACATTATAAGGTCAATCTGCTTATCCCAATCCTTCGAGGTTTCTCTACAAAACTTTTTCAAGAGTGCTTTGATAGTCTGATGACTACGTTCAAGAGAACCCTGTGAAGCAGGATGATAGGGGCTGGACAATACCTGTTTGATGTTGAACTCCTCCAGTGTCCTTTTGAAGAGATCACTGGTGAAGTTGGTACCACAGTCGCTCTGAATCTCCCTGGGAAATCCGTATTGAGTGAAGATCTTCAATAGATGTTTTATAACCGTAGCAGCCGTGATGTTCTTCACTGGAACTGCTATGGGAAATCTGGTGGTAGGACACAGGATGGTTAGGATGTAGGCGTTACCTGAACTGGTCCGAGGTAAAGGACCAACACAGTCTATTATGAGTCTGTGGAAAGGTTCCGCAGGCACCTGTATGGGGATCAGTGGCGCTCTGGGAATGGAGATGTTCGGTTTGCCTGCCATCTGACATGTATGACACTGTTTTACATACTGTTTGACGTTATTTACCATACCTGGCCAGTAGTAGTCTTGACGAATTCCATGGTAAGTCTTGTTGAAGCCGTAGTGGGAGAGCGCTCCGTGGGCCAGGTGTAGAATAGTGGGCCGCAGGCTGGTAGGAATCACAAGTTGTTCGATGTTGGCCCAATCGTCCTCCTCCTTCAGTTTACTGGGTCTATATCTGCGGTAGAGCAAGTCGTTCTCTAGGAAGAACCCAGGAATACTGTCGTTTTGAGTCTCAGCCTGGAAAAACAATGGTGTTAAAGTAAGATCTTCCCTCTGCAACTTACGGAACTCCAACTTGGTCAGATGCGGGGGTAGTTTCTGAGGGTCTTGAGGGACAGCGGTAGCAGTAGAGTCAGCTGGCTGTGGACGTGCGGCTTGTGCACGGGTGGTCACGAGAACCGGAGGAGAAACTTCATCACTCTCTTGAACCTCTGCTGGAACATACTCTAGAATAGGGTTTATTGGCACAGAGGTACACACCTGGGGTTTGTCCATGACGATCAGGTTGGTCGGTTGCAGGTCTTCTGCCAAGTCGTTGCCTAGGAGAAGTTGCACTCCAGGCATGGGAAAAGGCTTTTCCCTGACGGCGACTTGGACTTCTCCGTTCACGTAGGGACAATCCAGGTGGACTCTGGCGAGAGGGTATGGAGTGGTAGCAGTGAGGTCAGTGATGAAGACAGTTTCTCCGGTGTAGGTGATGTTGGGCACAGCCGACTTCAAGATGATCGATTGAAGAGCCGCTGTGTCCCTCAAGATCTTCAATTTGAAACGTCCTTCCGGATTTGAACCGTTGGCAGAGACAGTTCCAGTATACAGGTGGTTACTGAAAAGAGAAAGATCATTAACATAAACACCAACATTCATCACAGGCTTACCGGACTTAGGAGGAGTTGGTTTGGGTTTTTGTTGGTCAGTGGTTCCCTTGTATTGAGACTTACCACACTTGTCTATGGTATGTCCATAGAGTCTACAATACTTGCAGTACAGTTGTGAACCAGCTTGATCGGGGCTCACTTTCTCGTAACTGTACCATGACTTCTTACTGGAGGATGGTTCGGGTGTCAGCCGGTGGATGAGGCTGTAAGTGTCAGCCGACTTAGCACACTTCAGGTAGTCGGTTTCTTCTTTATCTGCTAAGTAGAGGCGGACAGGAGGCGGCACACGTCTCAAGAATTCTTCAACAAGCATCAGGTTGACGAGTTCTGTAAAAGTAGAGACCTGTGCTGCTTCCAGCCATTTCATGAAATATCTCCGTTTCGTGTTAGCAAACTCAAGGAAGGTAGTGGTACTTGCCTTCAGGTGGTCACGGAACTTCCTTCTATAACTTTCAGTAGAGAGGAGGTAGGCGTCCAACACTGCTTGTTTCAGAGTCGGGTAGTCATTCTCAGACGCCAGAGTACTGAGTGTGACTGCAGCTCTACCTTTAAGATGGACTCTGAGAAGTGTGGCCCATTGGTCGACAGGCCAACTGAGTTGATTAGCAAGGGTTTCAAAGGTGGTAAAGAACACATCAACTTCTGCTTCTACAAAGGATGGCATTAACTTACTTGCATGTGATATATTAAAACTGACGGGAAGATTGGCAGTAGCTTGTTGGCGTTGAGTGAAGTGTGAAGTTTCCAAGGCGATTTCTCGTTGACGACACTCTAGAGCCAGAGTCGCTTGTTGCTTGTCATGTTCGCGTTGCATCTCCAACTCGCGTTGTTTGGTTTCAAGCTGTACGCGTTCCCGCTCCTGGAGTGTTTCAAGCTGTACTCGTTCACGTTCACGGAGTAATGCGACCTCACGTTCGTGTTCTTCTCTCCTCAAGGCGGCCTCGCGTTCTTGTTCGTCTCTCAAAGCAGCCTCACGTTCGTGTTCTTCCCTTCTTATGGCAGCTGCTTCTCTTTGCTGCTCGCGTTCAATCTTGGCCAGCTCTAGTTTGAGTTTCATCGTTGCCAAGTCAGTTTTATCTGCAATATAGTAAGTTTCATGAGTTTCAGAGTCTATCTTACCTTGCTCTAAATAGTAATCCAGCAACAGGTTGTGTAGGTCATTTTTGTTGGCTTGGTAGGGAACTTCTAGTTGATACTCATGTGCAAGAGTTTGTAATTCAGTCCTCTTGGCACGACTTAAAGTCCCTATTTCACCTGCTGGATTTGCACGGAAAGCTTGGAGACGAAACATGGTGAAATTAGCAAATAAAGGTACACGAATATTCAATAGTGAATGTCAGAAACAGGACAACGTGGCAACTGGTACCTATCCTGTGGGATCTTTAACAATTAAAGTTAAGTAAAAGATGTTAAATGATTAAATTAAATCAAGGGCGCAGGAAATCTTGTACCCGGTACTCATGTAAGAGGATAAGGGCAAGAAAATCCTACTAACAAATGAAACAGAGTTTCGAAAACAAATGAAACAGTAAATTGCCTCAAAAGTAAAATTGGTAGTCCAAGGATGTAGGCATACCTTGCCAAGTCTCTATAGGACATAAAGCAAGTTTTTCCTACTGAATTTAATATGATACTTACAGAATTAGCGAACTTTTGTGCTCTGAAAAAGTAAGCTAATTCCCTACCGTTGTATGTATCATCATCTCTGACTGATGTGTAGGGGTGCGAGGTGTCAACTGGTGACGAGAACTGCTGCTGAGGTCCCAATTCAGCAACTAAAGTTCGAGCTAGAGGAACTATGGCCCTCTTTGTCCTCCTACAGTCAGATTGCAGAAGATTGGGTACTCTTGACCCGGGGCAGACCACAGTACCAGGGTACCAATATGATGATCTGTCAAAAATGAGAAATATCCAAGGGACAAAGATGGTAAACACGAGTAATGACATGGAGGGAGAGATGACCAATTAAGAGTATGACTGCCGCCTACAGTCACCACGTAATCCAAAGTTGTCTCACCTTCACTATATGTTACTCTCGTAATGCACAATACACCGCACCATATAAAAATGAAATTGAATATGAAAAATAGTAAAAGCTACGTTAACAAAGTTAAATACGCTTACCATTAATTACCACTTGGCACCAGTACCTGAGTGAAGCTCCTAGGACAGGCCCCTATATAATATGTGACGGTAACGCGTTGGTGTTCGGCTGTTCAAAGCTAGGGGTATGGCCTCGTCACATAGTATATAAAAAAAAATAGAAAATCTGGAACTTCGTCTGTGGTAAGGTAAGGAGAAGACACACAAAACACAAGTAAATTTTAACAATGGAATTTTAATTACGTTAAATAAATCAAAACATGAATAAAATGGACAAACAAATTCGTATAATAAAATCAATCAAAATAATAAGAATAATTAAATGATACAATGAAAAATTACGTTAAGACAAGTGAGCAAAATAACAAGAAGTGCAATAGACAAGTAAATGAGAGGTGCGGGAATATCGGCTTTAAGCTATCACCTCTCTTAGTACACGTACGCCAAAGCTTACGTCTAGCAGGGAGAAGTGTTAACTGTGAGAAAGCACTGAATATTCTGAGGACTGAGGTCGTGGCGGCCCCAGACATCAAGTAGTATGGTGGGCGGAGTGCAATTGCAGCCAGACCGGCGACCAATCAGCGAGGAGCCGGCAGCAAGACGGGTAGTTTGGCGGTTTGAGTCTGAGCAGGTGTCCCTGGCTGCATACGTTTTGCTCTCTGGCAAACCTTGCTGGTGTTGTTGTCGTTGTTGGACATTTCTTCCATAGTAGTTTTATATAGATGTAACGACGTATTTGTGGGGGGAAGAGCAGGCTCAATCTCTTGAAGGAGATTATCGTCACAATATATATATATATATATATATATATATATATATATATATATATATATATATATATATATATATATATATATATATATCCAACAGGGTGACCCCCCTTGCTCCTCTCCTTTTCTGCTTAGTCATCAAACAAGTCACAGAGGTCCTGTCCAGCGAGCTTAACATCTGGTTCTTGGATGATGGTACCCTAGCTGGTTCCCAAGACTCCCTCCTGGAGGACATTAGAAAAATCCAGGAGCAAGGTGCAGTTTTAGGCCTCACCCTGAACCCTTCTAAATGTGAAATAATATGTTCCAACCAGGGCATCGTAGAGAGAATAGAGGGTCTTCTGCCAAATATCCATAAAACTAAACCTGAAGACAGCACACTCCTAGGAGCTCCCCTGAGGTTGAAAGCCATCGATGAGGTCCTTGATAAGAAAATCACCGACCTTAAGAGGATGGATGGGAGGATTGAGGATATTGATGCTCATGATGCACTCTACCTCATCACCAGATGTCTGTCCCTCCCCAGGTTAACCTACTTTCTGAGGTGTTCTCCATCTTACAGTAGCCAAAAACTAAGTGAGTATGACCGGTTACTGAAATCAATGCTAGAAAAAGCCCTTAACCTCTCTCTTGATGACCTACAGTGGAAACAAGCCTTTCTTCCCGCAAGACTTGGGGGCCTCGGAGTTCGAACAGCAACGCAAATCGCTGTTCCAGCCTTCCTGTCCTTATCAGCATCCGACGACCTTGTGAATGAAATTCTTCCTGCCCACTTACATCAGCTGGCAGGTGTACATGATCCCAGTTTTACACGCTGTGCCACAGAGTGGGCCTCTCGTGCAGGCCCATCACCTCAACCACCATCCCCAAAAGCCCACAAGCAATCCAGCTAGGATGGCCCCATTGTAGACCAAGTTGCTGCAGAGTGCCTGGGTGCTGCAACAACACAACACGACATTGCTCGCCTCACAGCAGTAGCAGCCCCACATGCAGGGGATTTCCTGTTAGCAACCCCAATGTCGGCAACTGGCACGCGTCTCACACCACACGCCCTCCGAATTGCTGTGGCCCTTCGCCTTGCTGCCCCAATCCACACCAGATAAAGGTGTATTTGCAGCGAGGTGGTGGCTGACAGGTACGGCCACCATGGCCTACTCTGCCAAAGCACAGGGGGATGGCACTCGAGGCACAGTGAAGTTAACGACATCATCAAGAGGAGCCTCACCACAGCTGGATGCCCAGCTGAAAGAGAGCCCCGTTACCTAACGCCCCGTAATTCTGATGCTCTTATTGGTCGCCCGGATGGTATCACAGTGAACCCCTGGAAGAATGGCAAGCAGTTGGTATGGGACTACACGTGTATATCAACCCTGGCTAACACCTACATTAACCTCAGTGTTGCACAACCAGGTGGCGCTGCCACCCACAGGGAAGCAGCCAAATCCCGTAAGTATAGAAAACTGGATCACCACTTCAATTTTGTCCCCATTGCTTCTGAGACACTCGGCGCCTGGGGTAAAAGTGCTACCAGTTTTTTGAAGGAACTGGGTTCTAGGCTCATTGAAACAACAAGGGACCCTAGAGCTGCCAGCTTTCTTTTCCAGCGCCTCAGCGTGGCGATACAGAGGGGAAATGCGCACTGCATCCAGGGTTCCTGCCCGCCATCTGAGGAGCTGGAGGAACTCGACAACCAATGATAACCATCTTTGTAACCTATATGTAACTTCTTTTTTGTAACAAAGTTCAAATAAAGCAAATATATATATATATATATATATATATATATATATATATATATATATATATATATATATATATATATATATATATATATATATATATATATATATATATATATATATATATATAAGAGCCTAGTTGGATGTAGAGTCGCTGTTTACCAACGTACCTGTAGATGAAACAATCGGGATGATAGTGGACAGAGTGTATCGTGATCCGGCTTGTTCTCCTCGTGACATACCCTGCCATATCCAATATATTCACGACTTTAAATTTTCATTATAACTTGTTCTCATACGATGCTACACATTATTCAGATCTGTGGTATATAGTAGTAAAGTCGTCGTCTATGATTTTTAAAACAGATTAGTTAGTCAGTTAATAAGAAAGTCAATGTTTTGTTTATCAGTTTGACTTGCCAGCTTGCTGAAGTGATCGGGGAGCCGCACAGTCATTGTTCAGGAGATAGCCTACTGTAGAATACAATTTTATTGTAGAGAATTTATGCTATTTGATTATTGTTCATTATTTTCTGATTATTTTAATTCACGCCATATAAGTAAAATTCATTTTTGCGGAGGAAAGTTGTTTATAATTAATCTCACTCTGCCTTCTGACGCTCTGATTGTGATAAGATAAAGCCTTGGAGGTGGATTACTAAGAGGAACTGCTATACAAGCATACGAGAATGCCATTCCTGCCCTTTTAAAGGAGCTGAGGCAGAATAGGGTGTACACACACTTGACCCCTAGAACAGGTTAACTGTAAGGATATCATGAAGTTCCAAGAGGTTATCCGAACTCTAGTTTCCCTTCAAAACGCATAAATCTTTCGCCTTTTTTTAGGTTATCTACATTACGGGCTTTTCATGCCTGTGCCAACTCTTGGGTGGCCTAATCTTCTTGAATCATCGGCTATCTACACTACAACCAAGTCAACTGATCCTGGTGAGATGAAGAGCGGTGGGTAGCCAGTTAAATGTTCTTGAGTCAGTCAGGTGGAGATGCGGTTAACAGTAATCTCTTGATTGTGATGAGGTTCACCTAACTCACGTGATGACCCCCTATCCCCATATAACATGTGTAATGTATACAATGTGTAAGCCAGTTACATATTTCAATGTACTGTGACGTTCAATGTTCAATGTATCGTCACTTATTGTGACGATATCGACGTAATCTGCTGAGGGAGATGTGACAATGTCAACGCCACCTGTTGAGGGAGGTGTGACAATGCCAACGCCACCTGTTGAGGGAGGTGTGACAATGTCAACGCCACCTGTTGAGGGAGGTGTGACAATGCCAACGCCACCTGTTGAGGGAGGTGTGACAATGTCAACGCCATCTGTTGAGGGAGGTGTGACAATGCCAACGCCACCTGTTGAGGGAGGTGTGACAATGCCAACGCCACCCACCTGTTGAGGGAGGTGTGACAATGTCAACGCCACCTGTTGAGGGAGGTGTGACAATGTCAACGCCATCTGTTGAGGGAGGTGTGACAATGCCAACGCCACCTGTTGAGGGAGGTGTGACAATGTCAACGCCACCTGTTGAGGGAGGTGTGACAATGTCAACGCCATCTGTTGAGGGAGGTGTGACAATGTCAACGCCATCTGTTGAGGGAGGTTTTTTATTTTTGTTATTATTTTCTACCACAGACGTGGCCACACATTTACAATGCTAAGCAGCACATATACATTTTCATCTGTCCTCCATGGACAGGGTTAGAGATTTGTTAAACATATAGTTCAGGGATTTTTTGAACAATCAACCACAGAAGGTGATTGTAATGCTTTTAAAATGCTAAGCTAACATACTTACGTAAATACATAGATACAGATTTACGTATATCCTACATAACGTGTTCGATGTGTCTTTTACATAGTGTCATTAATGAGCATTTACAAAGGTGAAATGTAATTCTGATCAGCTTCCATATATACTCTATATACATACATATACATACACACACATATACATCCATATACATATATTCATACATATACATACATATATACACACACATTCATACACATACATTTGTCTCTTTCTCTGATAGGGTAAGATAGCTGATAGAGAAACTAGTGTGCAATTAAGCATTTAACCACTGAAGGTTATTAAGATGCTTTTTCAAGCTCAAGTTATATAGTTATATCACATACATACATTGTATAATTGACACATTACATGGTCAATCTTGGGTATAAGTCCAATATATCATCAAGAGTTCCAGTACTCATATAGTAGTTACGGAGTTCAGCATACCTCAGCCCAGGAGGGCGCAAGTCATTCAATATGGGACATTCTACAATATAATGTTCAAGGGAGTGCATGTTTTCTCTTTCACAAAGTTGACACATTGTGTACTCGACATTTGGGTGTTGAGAAAGCTGCCAGATACGTCTATATCCCAGGCGTATTCTGGCCACTATAACATCATATTGCCGAGTTCTTGCTCTATTAGTCCCATATGTGAATGTCTCCTCACGATATCTATCATAATATTTAATGCTACAACTTTCTGGTCTTTGGAAATTTGTTAGGTCGGTGAAATTTTCATTACATATTTGTTTAAGTATTCTCTTTGTCCCTAATAATGAAATATCCATATCAATTTCTACTACTGGTTTTCTACAGGCTGTCTTTGCAAGCATATCAACAGTGTCATGCCTTGAGATGCCAACATGTGATGGTATCCATAGGAATTTAATTTCAAATCTGTTTTCTTTAGCAGCTAAAACATTCATTCGAATATCACTTTTTTTTTTCTTTTTCTTTTTAGCAGGGATAATCCTGCGCGGGCCCTAAGCCTCTGGCTGGCCCACTAAGTGATGCTCGTTTCTGGTTTACCTGGGCGGAGGATGAGTATGTATGACCCGTATGGTCGCTTCAGTAAGATTTTGCCATATGTGTTTAACAACTTCCTCTGCTCTGTCGAATCGAAGGTGAAATCTTAACGGGTTTGTAACTGTGCACTGTGTTAGATAATGTTCCAGTGGTCTGTCGGGCATTTCTCCACAGTGTTGACATTTCCTCTCACCTTCCGGAACCTGTAAGCCTATTTCCCATGCACATGGGTATCCAAGCCTGATGCGATGTAAGTGCACTTCTGTTGTTCTACCGCCCCCTTTCATCAAACTAAGTGGTTCGTAGTTGGTTGAATTCTTGTACCAACCCGCAGATCCTGATGTTGCAACTGCTGCGTCGTGGTCACTGTACAGCCTTCGCATTGCTCTGTTTCGAATCACTTTCTTCATCTGGGAGAGACTCGGTGGTATGGAAATGTCTACATTCCTCCTCTTAGTAGCAAGTTTTGCAGCTTCGTCTGCAATGTCATTACCTAATAGTCCCACTTGACTTGGCACCCAGTTGATAAGCACCCGTCGGCCTTGTCGGTGGAGTGTGTGCATGAATGATAAGACATTGGTGATCAGATGGATGTTATCACATATGTGTTCCTGTTGCAAGGTTTCAATGGCGGTTCTCGAATCTGTATGGACGATAACATGTTGGCGGTGTTCAGCAAGAGCATGTTCCAAAGCCTTTTGAATGGCTAGCATCTCAGTCTGTAAAGTCGAACACCCATTTGAGAGCCTCCAACTATATACAGAGTTTCCTGCTTTAACTGCAGCTCCGGTTTCCTGTCCCTGCTGGTCTACTGACCCATCCGTGAAGTAAGTGAAGCTGTCGGATGCCATGTTTGCTTCTATATGCATCTGTGCAATGTGACGTAGCAGATGAGGATGTGTCTGGGTCTTCTTTCCGTCAAGAGCCATAATCTGAAAGTCTGCTGGCAGAGATTCCCAAGGGGCTTGCATAACAAAGTCTGCATGTATGTCGTCGACACCCCTCTCAGTGACTGTGTTTGCCATATCGAACGTATCGATGGCGTTTATCGCACAATGGGTCCACCTGTTGCTATTGGAGGCTCTTCTGTCCAGAGTTAGTGCTCCAGTGATCAAATCTTTAAGTGAACTGATTCTAGGTCTAGTCAATATCTTGGTCAGCATGCACGCAGCAATCCCCTTTACCCTTATTTCAATCGACGTTAGCTTTGTCTCTAGTCTTAGGTTCAGGATTTTAGTCCATCTGGGAGCACCTGTTATGACTCGCAATGCATCATTTTGAAGAACCTCAACGTTTGGCCAGTGACCAGGAGAAAGAGTGAGTAAGGCAGGTGCTGCATAATCAACCAGGGAACGAACGGCGTGTATGTAAAACATTCTCAACACTCTGTGTCCCGCTCCTAGACGGGGCCCTGTGATTGTTCTCATTATATTTATTCGTGACTTTGCTTTCTCCTTTAGATATTGAATTTGCTTATTGAATGTCATCTTAAAATCAATCCACACTCCGAGATATCGATATTGTGGAACCCACTGAAGGTTAATGTCCTGAATGCGTAGGTGCCTGTCTGGAGCCTTGCCACCGAGTCTCATCGCCTTAGACTTCTGTGCAGATATTTTTAGCCCTAAAACACTGCATTCAGATGTCACTTGATCTAAAGCACCTTGAGCTTTATTTAGAAGTGAAGGACCCGTAACGACTAATGCTAGATCATCAGCATAGCTTAGCAATGTAACCCCTTCTGTAAAGGACATGGTAACAAGGTTTTCCATAAGGATGTTAAAAAGACTAGGACTGAGGACTCCTCCTTGTGGAGTCCCATTCTCGTGCAAGTGGTAGTCCGACACTTGTCCTTGCAACTTTACTCTGGCATACCTGTGACTTAGGTAATCTTGAATCCATGCTAGCATTTTCCCCCTCACACCTTTTTTAACTAAGGTGTGTAGTATTGCTGGCGGGCTTGCAAGTTCAAATGCTTTTTCCAGATCAAGGAAGACCACTATAGCTGGACCCGAGTTAACTGTTCCTAGTAATGTTGCTATGCAGTTGGCAGTACCTACACCTCTAGTGAAGCCAAATATGTGTTAATGAAGGTCTCCAGTCTTCCACAGTAGCCTATTTAAGACCATCCGTTCTGCAGTTTTACTAACGCATGATGTTAAGGAAATGGGTCTGTAATTGCCAGGTTCATTCGGCTAAGGAATCGGTATGATGTCTGCTTTCTTTCAAGAGGGCGGTAGTTTGCCTTGCTGCCAAGACGCATTGATGACGTCCAACATCCCTCGGTCTCCAGCAGGACCTGCATGTGCGATCATTGAGTATGTAATGTTATCAGCACCTGGAGCAGTGTCCTTACCACCTTTTTTGGCTCTGCTAAGTTCCTGTTCGGTGAAGGGACAGTCACATTCGTCATTTATAGCTATGCCCTCATGAATGACTGTCATCCTCTCTTGTTTTAAGTGTTCTTGCTGCCTTCGGACCATTGCAGGAAGCTGATATGAAGCTGTTCTTTCTGCAAATTGGAGAGCAAGTCTCTCAGCCTCCTGCAATGGTTGAATACATGCCTGTGGCCGGGCTGGTCGACCTGATATAGTTTTAATCTGACCCCATATCTTGCCAAGACTACTATGTTCATTTAGAGTTTGACACCACTCAAACCATCTTGCCTCCTTTACTTCTCGAGAAACTCGCCTTGCTTCAGATATCACCGCTCGTAGCAGAGTTCTTCCTTCTGGTGTGGGGTTTCTCTTTAGATGTTTTCTGAAGATATTGACTCTGTGGTTCTGTTCTTTAACGTCATTACTATAGAACCAATAGTTCTTTCGTTTCGTGTTACCTGTGATAATGATTGGAATAGCTTTGTTCGCAGCAGCTGCAACGGCTTCCTGCAGATTGGTCTCGTGTATGTTCAAATCCTCAGGTGGCGTGTACGTTGCATACCATTTTTCAAGTTCTTCCTGGTATACATTCCAATTGGCCTTTCCTAAATTCCACCGAGGCCGCGCAGGAGGTGTAGGAGGTCGTGCCAGGTTGAGTGTCGTGACAATAGCATAGTGGTCACTAGTGATCACCGGGTCTACTTCCCACATCGCCTGTTGCTGGAGTGCTGTGGAGATGAATGTAAGATCAAGGGAACCTCCTAGAATGTGAGTGGGTTCCCCAGTGTTGAGAAGTGTAATTTCAGGTACTTCTCGCAGAGCTGCAGCTAAATGGCGCCCATCTGCATTGGCTGGCCCAGTTGCACCTAACTCTGGATGATGAGCATTAAAATCTCCAGCAAGAATTAAATTTTCCTGCGTGGCCAAGGCAAGCACTGCCTCTGCTTCTAGTTTACGTCTAGGGGGCTTGTAGACGTTGTATATGAGGAGCTCAAAATTAGCCATATTCACTGTAACTGCTAATACCTCTACTCCATCCCCACATGAAACCGAGTCTATTTTCTTGCTGGGTATGGTGTTTCTGACTAGGGTCATTAATCCTCTTAGTCTCCCCTGCTCATACGGGAGAACATAGTGCTGATATCCAGCTAATCTGAAGGATTTCGTGGCTGGGAAAAGAGTTTCTTCCAAAACGATTATATCTGCTTTCGTGCTGATTGCAGCCTCCTGAAGTGTGTTTTTTATTTCCAAGACCTTGTATGTTCCACTGCAGAATTCGTAATGGCCAGACGACGGGTTCGGGTGGTGTTGCTTGTTCTACTAGAACTCCTCCTCGGAATCGACCTCTATATTCTCCGCCTCGCAAGTCGTGTCGCTGCAAATCGGACTGCAATGATAGTTCGTGGTCATCCCCGACGTTGTTGGAATCTGTGCATAACTGTGGTCCATCGCTATGTTGTTGGAAGCGCTGCAGGTCGGACTGCATTGATTGTCCGTGGTCAACCCCGGCATTGTTGGAATCTGTGCAGAACTGTGGTCCATCACTTTGTTGTTGGTATTGCTGCAAGTCGGACTGCATTGATTGCTCGTGGCCGTTTCTTGTGTTGGCGGAACCTGCGCATCTCTGCTGTTCAATACGTCTTTGTTGGCGTTGCTGCAGATCAGACTGCATTGGCTGTTGTTGTCTGTCTCCTGTGTTGGAAGATTCTGTTGATCGTGGGTGGTCACTGCGTCTTGCAGTTGCGTTTGTGAATGTCGATGTTCCGGTGTCTTGACTAGCCGACTGTTGTCGGTAGTCAGTATGTCCAAGTTGCGTTGTTTGTCCTCTTGTGCTCCATCCTGTCGGAGACTGTCTATTTCTCGTGTAACTGTGGTCTGCTGCACGATCTTGTCCATTATCACACAAGTGATGTCTTGAGTCTGTTGTTGTGAGGCGTTCTGCGTCATCTGTAGGCAATTGATAATGGTTTCCGCCATGATCTTCACGATGGTTTGCAGCTGGACCTCGGTAAAACTGTATAGCTGGTGAGTAGATTCCGAAAGTAAGTGTTTTCTGCTAATTTGCACTTGCTGGACTTCTCCAACACTTTCGTGTAATGTCTGATTCGGAATTGACAGATTCGGGAAATTTTGCTCTGTGAGAGCGGGTGGCTGTTGTGGCTGTGCACGAGTGTTCCAGACGTTGGTGTTGGTGGATGTACCGCTGGTCAGTGTGTTGACCCTGGCCTGAGCTGTCTGCACTTTTTGTTTCCGTGCAGAGCAGGTTGTGCTCCAGGCATGATGTTTGCCTCCACAATTTGGACATTTGGCTGTTGTGGTCTGGTTTGCCTTGTGCTTGGCAATACAGTCTTTGGTGGGATGTCTCAGGCTGCACACACCGCACCTCTCCTGTCCTGTGCAGCGTGACTGATGGTGGCCGTATTTCTAACACCTGAAGCAGCGTAGGGGTTCCGGGACGTATGGCCTCTGTCGGTATGTCCCCCAATTTCCAAGACCGAAAGTTTCCGGCACATGTCCCATGACGGTCACCAGAACCTGACGCGTCGCTGCCTTGTCTACTTTTGTGTGGCAACGTTCCGCACTCAGGACTTGCTTGTGTTCTAGCACTGGATCCAGGGGAAAGTCGATTGGGTATCCCAAAAGCACGACTCGTGTGCGTCGTTCTGAAGGGTCCAGCTTTACCAAGCACACAGGTTTCCCCTGCAGGACTCTTACCTTCTCTAAGTAATGTGCAGTCTGTTGGTCTTGAGGTGTCAGTATTATTTCTCCCTTCAGGTTGACTGTAATGGAAAGTTTGAGCTCTGGTTGTTCTTTTTCCATCGCCGTTACTACTCCATATGCTGTAGGAAAGTGGTCGGTCTGCATGATCTTGAATTTCGGAAGAAGTGCAGAGGCTGGCGATGTCTGGTGTGAGACTAGTGGTGTCCTCCCCTGTCCCATACTGCTGTCCTGTGGCTGGGCTGTGGAGAGAGGAACAATGGCCGACATTGGCTGGCGTGAAACCGGTGGTGTCCTCTCCTGACTCATACTGCCGTCCCGCGGCAGCGTTGCGGACAGAGAAGCATTGACTGACACTGGCTGGTGTGTGACTGACGCTGTCCTCTCTAGGTCCATTACGTCCGCTGACTTGCTGGTAGAAGCAAGTGGTAAAGCCTCGATAGCAGTTTTCTTTGGGGCCTGCTGCACATCGGTCCCCCGTCCTTCCTCGTCCGAAAGCTGCTTCCATTCCCTCTTGCGCTGAGCCTTCCCCATGGCTCTCTACACGTAGTGAGAACCGACTCAAACCACCGGAGCAGCAGGCGACACGTCCTCACTGCACGGTAGCTCAGGAGCAACTCCTCCGAATATCACTGACTATTTTCTGTGTTTGGCAAAAATACGGTAATGTCTGTTTGAGTTTTGGTACTTCAATGTAATTGCACACTCCGGTGATATTGCCTCTTAGGGATAATTAGAGTAGAATATATTCCAATTTGATATAAATATTTCGTGTCAGTTAATAAATAAAGTGTATTAATGTATAGGGAGGTGTGAAAACGCCATCTGTTGAGCGTCCCCCCCCCCATCCCTCCGACCCTCATTTTCTGTTCCCCGGTGGAAGGTTGTGACCCAGTTTGATCCCGTTGTAGTTTCTGACTTGCTAATCACATTTTTGTCCGCAGAAATGGTGTGGAGAGTATCTTGGTCAACAGGAATCAGTTCAGCGAGGGCAGTACTTAACTCAAGACGTGTTCCAGCGGGAACAAGCGGCAGAGTCGGTGTAGACAGTGAGCTGTCGGGAGATACTTAGGGAAGTATTGTTGATTGGACCGACGTCCCCGGGATGGCCAGATTGAGTTACGAGACGGAACTACTGGCAGTCTGTTAAGGCTTGTTGTAAGCTTGTGTGGAGTTCTGCCAGTGTGTTGCTGGAGACCTCAGCCAGTGTGTTGTTGGAGACTTCTGCCAGTGTGTTGCTGAAGCCCTCTGCCAGTGTGTTGCTGAAGACTTCTGCCAGTGTGTCGCTGGAGACCTCTGCCAGTGTGTTGCTGAAGACTGTGAGTTTTTTTTTAAATTTGAATAAAATGAAATTGGTATAAGGAATTGAGCTCGGAAAATTTCTAAGAATTTTCTTTATTCTGTAACCTTTATTCCTGTCGTGATATTCAATTAGGTCGCCTGAGGAAGGACTTGCTTAGCTAACACACCAGTGTAGTAAGCAGCTCATTCCTCACTTTGGGACCATGTATGAACAATTGACTAGGCGTGAGCAAACGCCGAGACCCCAATGAAAATTGAAATCCCCCCTCTTAGGTCGCTGACCTTCGCCATTCGCCGAAGCGAATCTAGCGAGTAGGTCACGGGCTCTCACAACAATAATTTATTGTTGTGTGGTGCCGTATATTTGGTCCAAAGCTCAGAATCAGTCTCAATTTTTATTAGTCGAGTGTGAAGAACATTTGCATAACAATAATAATGTGTGGGGGTGGAATGAAAAGACAGTGTTAACCATAACAACTTAGTTTATTCAATAAAGTACTAACTACTACAACAAAACAAAAAGAAATGTCAATGACGTTACTCGAAATCCTTCCTGTGACACTATCAATGACAGCTAGACACCAGCCCCTCGGACTGCATAATGAACTAACTCGAACATAAGCGTGACCACAGAGGAATCAACAAGAAACAAGAACTAACAGCCCTATAATCACAATTACAACAAATGACACAGTAGGTTCTGAAACACGTCTCCAGTAACCTCCTAACTGTTCTACGCCTTAGTGCAGTCTACACCTGCAATGGCGGTTGCAATGCAATCAAATCAGTAGTCTTTCAATGACAACAATAACTAATGGGTTCACTGGCAACTCCAGCACCCTTCCTCTAATTAATCCTTACGTTAACACTCCGTCCCACGGACGATCAACAATCAATAACAATTGATTTACGTTAATAACACAATAACATTTACGTTAATAACAAAATAACATTTACGTTAAATTAATAACTCCTACAACTGTCACTAGTAACGCGGAAATTTCACAACACTCTACCCGTCGAGCACTCAGTGAGAAAATCCCATTAATCCCTGTACTACCAGACAGCTGATTAATCTCTTTACTACTTACGTTAATTTACGTTAATCGGTTACTAATCACTCAGCGATGGTAAACCCTGATTTACAATGTCCAAAGTGCTAAGAGAACGGTAATCACTCGTGATTACCTTTAGAGTAATTAATTACTATCCTCAAGATCAATAATTAAACAATTAAAATACGCAACCTTTCACACTGGCTCAGCAATTTACATTAAGGTATGAATTCCGTCTAAGCCTTCCATACTCAGACCAATTCAGGTGGCTAATAACAGTAATTAGCCCCACGTTTACGTTATTCTAAAATGACGTTACTCTTCCCACGAGTCAATCAAGTGCCGGTACTTCCGGGCAGATAAATAACGACGTTACGTTAATGGAACAACGGAGCCTTCGTGTGAGTCGATCAAACAAGGATCGAGGTTAATTACTTTGACTTTCTGAAACACGTCAATTACCCGGCCCACTGACCGTTAATTACGACAGACAGTACTCTAATTCTTATCTGGCTGATGGCTAGGCTCCTTGAGACTACCGTAGCTGCTTGCAGGAAAGTAAATTAACCCAAACGTATTCTACGTTACTCAAATTGTCAAAGAACAAATTCTCTTAAAGCAATGGGCGTTCCCTTGGTTACGTTATATTAATTGCCTCGCAATCACCTCACTGAATACTGGACTTCGATGTCCTACCAGATAACCAGGAGAATATATGTGTACCCAAGTACTCGTCTACAGCCGAGTTCACCCACGACAATGACAAATCACACTAACAAATCACAGTGATTTACGTTACAATCCGGTTGCAATGACAATACTGCAGAACCTAGTAAAATAACATACATGACATGAACCCTCTAGAACACTGCCCCACAATGACTTTACTGAACTGCAATCACCTACGGTGATGCTCAACACTAGCAACAATCACCATCAAATAACAACCCCTTTGCAATAACACACACGGCAAGTACTCTAATTTCCAAGTATTAGAATACTGCACACACTTACTTACTTACTGTTTTACAAATGACCCCAGTGCTCTCAATAACCCCTAGAACATAGGTCAAAATATTGCAATCACCACACAGTAAATGACACAATAACACTGGGCACCGTGACACTATATATATATATATATATATATATATATATATATATATATATATATATATATATATATATATATATATGTCGTACCTAATAGCCAGAACTCACTTTTCAGCCTACTATTCAAGGCCCGATTTGCCTAATAAGCCAAGTTTTCCTGAATTAATATATTTACTATAATTTTTTTTTTATGAAATGATAAAGCAACCCTTTTCTCTATGTATGAGGTCAATTTTTTTTTATTGGACTTAAAATTAACGTAGATATATGACCGAACCTAACCAACCCTACCTAACCTAACCTAACCTATATTTATAGGTAAGGTTAGGTTAGGTAGCCAAAAAAAGCTAGGTTAGGTTAGGTTAGGTAGGTTAGGTAGACGAAAAAACATTAATTCATGAAAACTTGGCTTATTAGGCAAATCGGGCCTTGAATAGTAGGCTGATAAGTGCGTTCTGGCTATTAGGTACGACATATATATATATATATATATATATATATATATTTATATATAATTACTGCTGACACATGTAACCTACAGCTATCAAACGTTATTGGGAACACTAAGGAGATCTCGCACTCCTAAATCACATGAGTGAGTGATTTATCGATCACGCATGCCGATAAACACTCTAGAGAGTTACGTTACTCGACAGAGCGATGGCGGTCCCTCCTGACAGCCTCGTCACTCCCCAAACTCTACCAAAATTACGTTAATACTGCAACCACAATACATATATATATAAATCACACTTGTCACGGCCCTGGGAACAATACTAGAAATTTAGACCACACTGTGGTATACTCCACAATAATCATTGCCAGGAATCACTGTCGTTACACATATACCTGAGCATTCAGTGTTGGAATTCCACACCTGCAAGACTACACATGGAAATGATATCACTCCGTCCCACGGACGATCAAAAATGATTAATTACCACAATGGAAAAATATAATTATTACATGGACATCCTCTCAGTCCTTGGCTAATCTATGTATACTCTGTTCCTGTGTGTACCCACACACACACACACTCTGTACGTCTGTGTACACCAGACGTAAGTCCCTCTGGACTGACAAGATAAAAATAAGGGCGATTATCTCCTCGTCCACACTCCACTTCCACCTCACAGGTGCTACGTGACAATGTGACGGAACACTTGACCTCGAATTCAAGCTTTTAGAGACTAACTGATCACCAGAAATACACACATAGGTACTTACTCATTCATACTGCCGGCTTACACACCATTAACAAACATCAGGCACCCCGCTACGGGTGGCTGGCTCGCTCACGGAGGTGGCGTAGGCGGCGGTAGTACCTCGCGTGGTATTTTACGTACAATTGGCGCGCACTCGAACCCCTCCCACTCACAACACGGCTCGGTTCGCACCCTCGACCCACCGGTGAAGTGAAGCGTTCGTACCCAGGTGACGCGCACAACGATAGCGTCTCACACAAACATGGGAAATCTGCCTGACACGAATTTCCCCGTTCCCATTGACTGCTACAGAGCACTAGCAAGTCTAATCATCACTGGTATGGGATCTACGAGTCTGTTACTGCTCGTATGCACATTCCCCACGATCCCAGATCACAAGATCTTCTCTACCTACTGTACACAATGTCTTTCTCCCCTCCAAGCGACGACTTCGGCCGGATTCTGTGACGACCGCTGTCGTTGGTGAAGCAGGAAGTGAAGCAGTTGAGTAGTCCAACCACCACGGCGCCCTATGCTCAATTTGGCCGAATTGAGCACAGAGAAGCGTCTTGACATAGTGGCAGCTGGGTTCAGAATGATGCTTACACCGACGATTCCCGCGTCCTCCTCGAAATAACCAATGAGAGGAAGACATACAGCGGCATACTCCTCTCATCCAACCAGCGACGGTGTAGCACAGCCCCTAGGGCAACTCCAAGATGGCCGACCAACATGGCGGCTCAAGATATTTACTAAGATGGCGGCTGTTTCCATCACGACGACTCGAGCGCTAGCACGCGGGAGGCCCACAGCTCACCCACGCCGGCGGCCTAGCTGTTCCCCCGCAAAGTTGTCTCGCTCCAAGCCATACAATAAGATGATGCTATCGGCTCTAGCACTGTCCACAGACATGCTACCCCGGCCAGGGTAACATTTCTGGACTGCTGATGACTGGGGCTCTCACATGAGCCCAAACACTAGATGTTTCGGTTGTTGGTTACCAAACTTAAGTCCGCCCACTTAACAAGTGCACTTAACAAGTGTACTGGCTCCCACAGGCATAAGAGCACTATTGTAAGTGAGCTGGTGAACCCTCTCCTCACAAAGACCCCTGCCAGTGTGTTGCTGGAGACCTCTGCCAGTGTTGCTGGAGACCCCGGCCAGTGTGTTGCTGGAGACCTCTGCCAGTGTTGCTGGAGACCCCGGCCAGTGTGTTGCTGGAGACCTCTGCCAGTGTGTTGCTGAAGACCTCTGCCAGTGTGTTGCTGAAGACCTCTACCAGTGTGTTGCTGAAGACCTCTACCAGTGTGTTGCTGAAGACCTCTACCAGTGTGTTGCTGAAGACCTCTACCAGTGTGTTGCTGAAGACCTCTACCAGTGTGTTGCTGAAGACCTCTACCAGTGTGTTGCTGGAGACCTCAGCCAGTGTGTTGCTGAAGACCTCTGCCAGTGTGTTGCTGAATACCTCTGCCAGTGTGTTGCTGAAGACCTCTACCAGTGTGTTGCTGGAGACCCCTGCCAGTGTGTTGCTGGAGACCTCTGCCAGTGTGTTGCTGAAGACCTCTGCCAGTGTGTTGCTGGAGACCTCAGCAAGTGTGTTGCTGGAGACCCCTGCCAGTGTGTTGCTGGAGACCCCTGCCAGTGTGTTGCTGGAGACCTCAGCCAGTGTGTTGCTGGAGACCTCTGCTGTGTGTTGCTGGAGACCTCTGCCAGTGTGTTGCTGAAGACCTCTGCCAGTGTGTTGCTGGAGACCTCTGCCAGTGTGTTGCTGGAGACCTCTGCCAGTGTGTTGCTGGAGACCCCTGCCAGTGTGTTGCTGGAGACCTCTGCCAGTGTGTTGCTGGAGACCCCTGCCAGTGTGTTGCTGGAGACCTCTGCCAGTGTGTTGCTGGAGACCCCTGCCAGTGTTTTGCTGGAGACCTCAGCCAGTGTGTTGCTGGAGACCTCTGCCAGTGTGTTGCTGGAGACCCCTGCCAGTGTGTTGCTGGAGACCTCTGCCAGTGTGTTGCTGGAGACCTCTGCCAGTGTGTTGCTGGAGACCTCTGCTAGTGTGTTGCTGGAGACCTCTGCCAGTGTGTTGCTGGAACGTAAACGTGGTGTTTGGCACTGTGACGATACTGTGTAGGACTGGCCCATGTTTACCTGAGAAAGGTGAACTCGCTGGTGAGAGGACCATAGAAGACAGACTAAGAGAGGGAGCCATGAGCGGTGTATAATAGAAGACAAAGTGGACTATCCGGGAAAATAAGATTGCGGGTGTTTTACAGTGTTCTGTTCAAAAGTGATACTATCAAAGAGATGTTAAGTACATATATGTATATATATATATATATATATATATATATATATATATATATATATATATATATATATATATATATATGTATATATATATATATATATATATATACATATATATATATATATATATATATATATATATATATATATATATATATATATATATATATATATATATATATATATATATATATATATATATGTCGTACCAAGTAGCCAGAACGCACTTCTCAGCCTACTATGCAAGGTCCGATTTGCCTAATAAGCCAAGTTTTCCTGTATTAATATATTTTCTTTAATTTTTTTCTTATGAAATGATAAAGCTACCCATTTCATAATGTATGAGGTCAATTTTTTTTTATTGGCGTTAAAATTAACGTAGATATATGACCGAACCTAACCAACCCTACCTAACCTAACCTATCTTTATAGGTTAGGTTAGGTTAGGTAGCCGAAAAAGTTAGGTTAGGTTAGGTTAGGTAGGTTAGGTAGCCGAAAAACAATTAATTCATGAAAACTTGGCTTATTAGGCAAATCGGGCCTTGCATAGTAGGCTGAGAAGTGCGTTCTGGCTACTAGGTACGACATATATATATATATATATATATATATATATATATATATATATATATATATATATATATATATATATATATATATATTTAAGAAGTACACTTGGTGAAGGTTTTAATTAGTATGGTTTATCCCTTTTCCTTTCATGGTATATTATTACATCCAGTACCGTCAGTTCTGGATAACTTACCAATGACTGTAGGATCATGTAAGAAGAGGTACTAAGGCCCAATATACAGTGTATGAAGTAAAGAACCCGGTTACTCTCTAAGTGTGGTCGTAATATAATTGTTGCACATGGTGTACAATTATGCACCTCACTTATGTATCATGCATTGCACTGTGAATTGTGTGAGTCAGTTATGTAGTGCACTGTATGAGCTATTTATGAAATGTTAGATGTATTGCATATTATTGTTACCATTGTTGCAAACTGTCTAATATGCCCTGGGAGAGTCATAAATGTAGAGCTTGTGTACTGTGCTTTGAGAGATCAATTTATGTGACTCGCACTGCTTTAACATTTAATCAAATTCTATTGAAAACTAAGGGAGATTCAACTAAACCATTTTAAATATTTTATTAAAACTAAACAGATATACTTATATCTGTATAAAACTTTAGTTTTATATCTGTATAACGGATATAAAACTAAATTTTATATATTTAAGTTTTGTGATCAAGTCAGTGATCAAGTCAGTAATCTGGTCACTTCAATCAAATTTACTATTGAGAAAGTAGGAATGGATCGTTGCATTTCTTGGCCAATAAGCAAGGTACCCTCAGTAGTTAACTTAAGCAAGGTACCCTCACAGGTTATTATAAGCATGTTACCCTCACAGGTTATCTTAAGTATGGTACCTTCACAGGTTATCTTAAGCTTGGTGCTCTCACAATCTTAAGCATTGTCCCTTCACAGGTTACATTAAGCTTGATGCCCTCAAAGGTTATCTTAAGCTTGGTGCCCTCAAAGGTTATCTTAAGCAAGACACCCCTCGCAAGTTATCATAAGCATGTACCCTCACAGGTTATCTTAAGAAAGGTACCCTCACAGGTTATCTTAAGCATGGTATCCTCACAGGTTAAAATTATTATTATTATTATTACTAGCTGTACCCGGCCACGCGTTGCTGTGGCTCAGCAACGCACATGCGTTCCATCCCGTCTCCCAGTCCTCCCCCAATTCACCCCTCCCCCAACACCTCGTCCTCCAAAACATTCCTCACTCTCCCATCCTCTAATCTTCCCAGCCATTCCCCATTCCCCTGTCCCCTTGTCCTCTCCACCATTCCCTCCCTTCCCATCATTTTGTCCTCCCCACCATCCCTCACTCCCCCGTCCCCTCGTTCTTCCTACCATTCCCCCCACCCCCGTCCCCTCGTCCTCTCCACCATCCCCCACTGTCCTGTCCCCTCATCTTAACCATTTCCAACTCCCTCGTCTCCTCGTCCTCCCCACCATTCCCCATTCCCTCGTCTGATTCATTCCCAAATGATATGATGTTCCCATCAGAAAATTGGGAACATAAAATGTTCCCAATTAAAAATTGGGAATATTCATTTAATGTTTTCACATTCAATTCATTTAAAAAATTAAATGAAAAGCAATACAAAAATAAACAATATTCACGAAATGAACGGTATGGTAAACAACAAATCTCAATTCCAGAGCAAAGTCACACAAGATAATTAAATCAATATGAAAATCAAAATCTATGAAAATTATATTTGTCAATGCAATCAGAGACATTGAAATGGAATCGTGTCATATTTAGTATAGCGTGTGTTGCGCTTACATACAAAAGATGACTCTGTTTCTTAAAAGAAAGAGAGAATATTTTTACCTGCCATAGGTGTGGCATCTGTACTTATACTTAAGAAATGAACAGTATGGTAAACAATACAGCTCAATTCCAACACAATGTCACACAAAATAATAAAATAAAAAATAAAATAAATCAAAATCTATGAAAATAAAATTTATCGATGCAATCGGAAATATTGAAATGAAATTCGTGACATTTAGTGTAGCTTGCATGTTGCCATTATGTGCAATAGATGGCGCTGTTTTTCAAAAACGCATGTTTTTACCTGTCACATGGGTGGCATCTATATAATAAGTATATCAAAACATGCGCCTATTCGAATGCAACGTTGTGTCAAAATTTCAAAGCAATCGGTGAAGAACTTTTGGAGATTACAGCGTGTGTTGCTCTTACGTCCAAGAGATGGCGCTGTTTTTAAAAAGAAACAAGTTTTTTTCCTGTCACAGGTGAAGCATGTATACAGTAGATGTATAAAAACACGCGCCTATTCGAATTCAAAGTTGTGTCAAAATTTCAAAGCAATCGGAAAAGAGGTTTCGAAGATTTCCCTTACATGAAAAAAACCTAAAAAAACACAGTTTTTCAAAAAGCATGTTTTTCCCGTCACAGCCGGGATATCTATATAGTATGTGTATAAAAACCCGCTCGGATGGGAATGTAACGTTGTGTGAAAATTTGAAAGCAATCGGAGAAGAAATTTCGGAGATTAGCGATTTTGAACAAATGAACATTTCCATTTTTATTTATATATATTATTATTATTATTATTATTATTATTATTATTATTATTATTATTATTATTATTATTATTTTTATTTGTCTTAATATTATTTTATAGGAGTTCAACCAGTCGTAACAACCGTCACAGATTATTCTGAGCGAGATGACATTGAGTAGTTTACTCCACAGAGACGACACCAGAGGCCGTTTACCCCACGAGACGACACCAGAGGGCCGTTTACCCCACGAGACGACACCAGAGGGACGTTTACCCCACAAGACGACACCAGAGGGCAGTTTACTCCACGAGACGACACCAGAGGGCAGTTTACCCCACAAGACGACACCAGAGGGCAGTTTACTCCACGAGACGACACCAGAGGGCAGTTTACCCCACAAGACGACACCAGAGGGCAGTTTACCCCACAAGACGACACCAGAGGGCAGTTTACTCCACAGAGACGACACCAGAGGGCAGTTTACTCCACGAGACGACACCAGAGGGCAGTTTACTCCACGAGACGACACCAGAGGGCAGTTTACTCCACAGAGACGACACCAGAGGGCAGTTTACTCCACAGAGATGACACCAGAGGGCAGTTTACCCCACGAGACGACACCAGAGGCCGTTTACTCCACGAGACGACACCAGAGGGCAGTTTACCCCACGAGACGACACCAGAGGCCGTTTACTCCACGAGACGACACCAGAGGGCCGTTTACTCCACGAGACGACACCAGAGGGCAGTTTACTCCACGAGACGACACCAGAGGGCAGTTTACCCCACGAGACGACACCAGAGGGCAGTTTACCCCACGAGACGACACCAGAGGGCAGTTTACTCCACAGAGACGACACCAGAGGGCAGTTTACTCCACAGAGACGACACCAGAGGGCAGTTTACCCCACGAGACGACACCAGAGGGCAGTTTACTCCACGAGACGACACCAGAGGGCAGTTTACTCCACGAGACGACACCAGAGGGCAGTTTACTCCACGAGACGACACCAGAGGGCAGTTTACTCCACGAGACGACACCAGAGGGCAGTTTACCCCACGAGACGACACCAGAGGGCAGTTTACTCCACGAGACGACACCAGAGGGCACTTTACTCCACGAGACGACACCAGAGGGCAGTTTACTCCACGAGACGACACCAGAGGGCAGTTTACTCCACAGAGACGACACCAGAGGGCCGTTTACTCCACAGAGATGACACCAGAGGGCAGTTTACTCCACAGAGACGACATCGGAGGACCGTGTAGTCCACGAGACGACACCAGAGGGCAGTTTACTCAACGAGACGACACCAGAGGGCAGTTTACTCCACAGAGATGACACCAGAGGGCAGTTTACTCCACGAGACGACACCAGAGGGCAGTTTACTCCACGAGACGACACCAGAGGGCAGTTTACTCCACGAGACGACACCAGAGGGCAGTTTACTCCACAGAGACGACACCAGAGGGCAGTTTACTCCACAGAGACGACACCAGAGGGCAGTTTACTCCACAGAGACGACACCAGAGGGCAGTTTACTCCACAGAGACGACACCAGAGGGCAGTTTACTCCACAGAGACGACATCGGAGGACCGTGTAGTCCACGAGCACATCAGAGGTTAGGCACACTTACAAGTTATCACACGTTAAGCACGAGTGAGTGAATACACGAGTCATTCTGCAGAATTGAATTAGGTCAAGAGACTCTGAACATAAAGCTCGAAGCCGTTGTATGTGAAAGTGCTGACCAGAGGTTCCTGCTCCACTTAATAATACAGCTCCAGCTTACACTATACATGTGTATCCAGGCAGATTATTATGTATATGTTGCCAAGGCGTCCCCATGTTGCCATGGCGATGCCATGTTGCCAAGGCGTCCGCATGTTGCCAAGGCGTCCCCATGTTGCCATGGCGACGCCATGTTGCCAAGGCGTCCGCATGTTGCCAAGGCGTCCGCATGTTGCCAAGGCGTCCCCATGTTGCCATGGCGACGCCATTCTCGCATGACAGAACTAACAATTTCTGCTGGAATGAAGACTTTTGAAAAGTTGAAGTTAGTGTCAGGTGCGGTAGTGTAGACTTAGTAGCGCAGTATTTAACAACTTAAATCATTATCTCTAAATGACAATAAAATTTATGTTCTGTTCCTTGTAGGAACATACATTATCAATATTTCACTCCTCACCTCACTCCCCCAACACACACAAACACACACACACACACACACACACACACACACACACACACACACACACACACACACGAGTCTGTACACCTGTTGATTGGCGGTTGTGAGGCGGGACCAAAGAGCCAGAGCTCAACCCCCCGCAAGCACAACTAGGTGAGTACAACTAGGTGAGTACAACTAGGTGAGTACACACGCACACAGTCTATAACGCAAAAATTATGAGGAGGATTGAAACTGAGGATGATAGTAGAAGGCTACAAGATGACCTAGACAGACTGAGTGAATGGTCCAACAAATGGCTGTTGAAGATCAACCCGAGTAAATGCAAAGTAATGAAACTAGGCAGTGGAAACAGGAGGCCAGACACAAGATACAGAACAGGAGATGAAGTTCTTAATGAAACGGACAGAAAGAAAGATCTAGGAGTTGATATCACACCAAACCTGTCTCCTGAAGCCCACATAAAGAGAATAACGTCTGCGGCATATGCGAGGCTGGCTAACATCAGAACAGCGTTCAGGAACCTGTGTAAGGAATCATTCAGAATCTTGTAAACCACATATGTAAGACCAATCCTGGAGTATGCGGCCCCAGCATGGAGCCCGTACCTTGTCAAGCACAAGACGAAGCTGGAAAATGTCCAAAGGTATGCCACTTGACTAGTCCCAGAACTAAGAGGCATGAATTACGAGGAAAGGCTGCGGGAAATGCACCTTATGACACTGGAAGACAGAAGAGTAAGGGGAGAAATGATCACAACCTACAAAATCCTCAGAGGAATCGACCGGGTAAACAAGGATAAACTATTCAACACTTTTGGTACGCGAACAAGGGGACACAGGTGGAAACTGAGTACCCACATGAGCCACAGAGACGTTAGAAGGAACTTTTTCAGTGTCAGAGTAGTTAACGGATGGAATGCATTAGGCAGTGATGTGGTGGAGGCTGACTCCATACACAGTTTTAAATGTAGATATGATAGAGCCCAGTAGGCTCAGGAATCTGTACACCAGTTGATTGACAGTTGAGAGGCGGGACCAAAGAGCCAAAGCTCAACCCCCGCAAGCACAAATAGGTGAGTACAAATAGGTGAGTACACACACACACACACCGGACTTACGGGGGCCGGTGGCTGACTGGACAGCACGCTGGACGCGTGATCCTGTGGTCCCGCCTTCGATTCCCGGCGCTGGTGAGAAATCATGGGCAGAGTTTCTTTCACCCTGATGCACCTGTTACCTAGCAGTAAACAGGTACCTGGGAGTTAGTCAGCTCCCAGTTGGGGGTTGCTTTTTTTTTTTTTGGGGGGGGGAAGTAGTTAGTAAACAGTTGATTGACAGTTGAGAGGCGGGCCGAAAGAGCAGAGCTCACCCTCCACAAGCACAACTAGGTGAATACAGCTAGGTGAATACACATCCGAGGGTAAAGAGGCAGGTCCCAGGAGCTATAGCAGCTCGACCCTTCGCACAAGTTCGGACATTACACGGAAATCGTAGTCCTTAATGGCATGGTTCGATTCCCGGCGAGAGAGAAACAAATGGGCAGTTTCCTTCACCTGATGCTGCTGTTGACTTAGCAGTAAACTCTCCTTCGTGACTCTTCTACGAGACTCTCCTACACTTCTCTCCTACACGAGTCTCCAACACTGCAACACGACTCTCCAACACGACTCCCCAACACGACTCTCCAACACGACTCCCCAACACGACTCTCCAACACTCCAACACGACTCTCCAACACGACTCTCTAACACGACTCTCCGTCACGACTCTCCATCACGACTCTCCATCACGACTCTCCAACACGACCCTCCATCACGATTCTCCAACACGACCCTCCATCACGACTCTCCATCACGACTCTCCATCACGACTCTCTAACACGACTCTCCATCACGACTCTCTAACACGACTCTCCATCACGACTCTCCATCACGACTCTCTAACACGACTCTCCATCACGACTCTCCATCACGACTCTCCATCACGACTCTCTAACACGACTCTCCATCACGACTCTCTAACACGACTCTCCATCACGACTCTCCATCACGACTCTCCATCACGACTCTCTAACACGACTCTCCATCACGACTCTCCATCACGACTCTCCATCACGACTCTTCAACACGACTCTCCAACACTCCAACACGACTCTCCAACACGACTCTCCATCACGACTCTCCATCACGACTCCAACACTCCAACACGACTCTCCAACACTCCAACACGACTCTCCATCACGACTCACCATCACGACTCTCCAACACTCAAACACGACTCTCCAACACGACTCTCCAACACTCCAACACGACTCTCCAACACGACTCTCCATCACGACTCTCCATCGCGACTCTCCATCACGACTCTCCAACACGACTCTCCAACACTCCAACACGACTCTCCATCACGACTCTCTAACACTCCATCACGACTCTCCATCACGACTCTCCAACACTCAAACACGACTCTCCAACACTCAAACACGACTCTCCAACACTCCAACACGACTCTCCATTATGACCCTCCATCACGACTCTCTAACACGACTCTCCAACACGACTCTCCAACACGACTCTGCTACACGACTCTCCAACACGACTCTGCTACACGACTCACCAACACGACTCTGCTACACGACTCTCCAAGCCCTAACACGACAAACAGTCCATGTGTGGTGAGAGAGTGAGAGTGAGGTGAGGTGCAATAGTGAGGTGAGGTGTGTGATGAAGAAGTGAAACAATGAGGTAACACGGTGAGTGAGTTCAGGTGATAAGGAAAGAGAGAGATGATATAATGAAGTGAATAAAAAAGGTAAAATAGTTTGTTTTTTTTGTGAGGTGAGATGAAATATGAGGTAAAATGATGAAGCGAGACATGAGGTGAAAGACAAAGATGAGACACGCACCAGAAGTGAGGAAAGACAAAAAAATTCTCAAAGTAGGAAAATATGTAGTGAGAGAGAGAGAGAGCGCCTTTTTGCCCTCATTATCACTTAAGCTTAGTAAGCTGGTAAAACTTTATCAGCTTATCCTGATTACACAAAACTAATAAAACACTGGGACAAATGCCTTTAAAAGTCTATGTTAACATTTTTCCTGACCTTTTCACGTGTATATAAGCACAGAAATATGCAAAATAGTTGTTGTGCCACGATGTTGTGTCGAGTCGTGAAAATGTCGTGTCACGATAAACAGTAAGGCTCGTGAAATTTAACTTTCCCTCGATAATCAATAACCCGCCTGGCCTCATATATCTCAGTGTAAATAGGTCTAGCGTAGAATTGAAATCTAAGTGAAATCCACTAGTTTACTGGGGCGAATTCAACCCGTCCTCTTAAAAATAACGTCGCTTTTCGCTTGTGTGCGCGCTATGGCAGAAAGTGGTCGTAATTTGAAATGAAATCGACTCACAAAAGTGACGTACTGTCCGTACTTTCTATTTGAGTCGTCCTGCTTACTCGGTAAGGTTTGAAGAGGAAACTTTCAAATAACGTTTTTCATAACGTTTTGAAACTTATGAGAATTTCCTGCACACCTAACCTCCCAGAGGACCCTTAACTTACTGTTGTTGAAAAAAAAATCCCAAATTTATTTTCATTTTTTTTCATTTTCGAATTACGTTCACTTTCGGCCATACGGGCAAACGGCCAAAAGCGACGTTATTTTTAAGAGGACAGGTTGATTTTTAAGAGGACAGGTTGGGCGAATTATCAACAGAACACCGCTTTTTATATACACAAATCTCTTATTAGGCCCGATTTGCCTAATAAGCCAAGATTTCATGAATTTATGTTTTTCTAATTTTTTTTCAAATGAAATGATAAAGTTATCCATTTCATTATGTTGAATGAATTTTTTTTAATTTGAGTTAAAACTGACGTAGATATATGACCGAACCTAACCAACCCTACCTAACCTAATCTATCTAAACTACGTGTCATCCTCTAAATCACCCAGAGATCAGTGAAGGTGGCTACAAGCTGACCCCCAGTCAACCGACAGTACGAACACTGTGCAATATATGACTCCACACGCAGTACAGAAAACAATCAGAATAATACTATATTGTTTTAGGTAATAATCAACTCGGGAACATACACAGATGTTCACTACACAAAATATAGTATTATATATATATATATATATATATATATATATATATATATATATATATATATATATATATATATATATATATATATATATATATATATATATATATATATATATATATATATATATATATTAGTATATTTTTTGGTAGCAGTCTTTCCTGTAGACATATATTATTAAATATGACCGAAAAAGTAAGATTAATAATTCTAACACGAATTTTCTCAATCTTTCGTACATTACGCTTCACTGTTGGAGGTAAATCAAAAATTAATTCTCCAAAATTCATTTTTATTTCTAGTCTGACACGACACGGGCGCGTTTCGTAAAACTTATTACATTTTCAAAGACTTTAGTTCACAAATACACAACTTAATAGAACTTACGTATCTCCGATTTTATATCTACATTTGAGTGAGGTGGAAGGGGTGATGTGGCATTAACACAAGACAGAACAAGATGTGGCATTAATAGGGTATTAATTTCATCAACACAAGACAGAACAAGAGTATTAATAGGGTATTAATTTCATCAACACAAGACAGAACACGAAACAATGGATATTGAATAGAAGTGTTTGTAGAAAGCCTATTGGTCCATATTTCTTGATGCTTCTATATTGGAGCGGAGTCTTGAGGTGGGTAGAATATAGTTGTGCAGTAATTGGCTGTTGATTGCTGGTGTTGACTTCTTGATGTGTAGTGCCTCGCAAACGTCAAGCCGCCTGCTATCGCTGTATCTATCGATGATTTCTGTGTTGTTTACTAGGATTTCTCTGGCGATGGTTTGGTTGTGGGAAGAGATTATATGTTTCTTAATGGAGCCCTGTTGCTTATGCATCGGTAAACGCCTAGAAAGAGATGTTGTTGTCTTGCCTATATACTGGGTTTTTTGGAGCTTACAGTCCCCAAGAGGGCATTTGAAGGCATAGACGATGTTAGTCTCTTTTAAAGCGTTCTGTTTTGTGTCTGGAGAGTTTCTCATGAGTAGGCTGGCCGTTTTTCTGGTTTTATAGTAAATTGTCAGTTGTATCCTCTGATTTTTGTCTGTAGGGATAACGTTTCTATTAACAATATCTTTCAGGACCCTTTCCTCCGTTTTATGAGCTGTGGAAAAGAAGTTCCTGTAAAATAGTCTAATAGGGGGTATAGGTGTTGTGTTAGTTGTCTCTTCAGAGGTTGCATGGCTTTTCACTTTCCTTCTTATGATGTCTGCTACAAAACCATTGGAGAAGCCGTTATTGACTAGGACCTGGCTTACCCTACAGAGTTCTTCGTCGACTTGCTTCCATTCTGAGCTGTGGCTGAGAGCACGGTCGACATATGCGTTAACAACACTCCTCTTGTACCTGTCTGGGCAGTCGCTGTTGGCATTTAGGCACATTCCTATGTTCGTTTCCTTAGTGTAGACTGCAGTGTGGAAACCTCCGCCCTTTTCCATGACTGTTACATCTAGAAAGGGCAGCTTCCCATCCTTTTCCATCTCGTAAGTGAAACGCAGCACGGAACTCTGCTCAAATGCCTCCTTCAGCTCCTGCAGATGTCTGACATCAGGTACCTGTGTAAAAATGTCATCAACATACCTGCAGTATATGGCCGGTTTCAAGTTCATGTCGACTAAGACTTTTTGCTCGATGGTACCCATGTAGAAGTTTGCAAACAGAACACCTAGGGGAGAACCCATTACGACCCCATCTACTTGCTTATACATGTGCCCATCCGGGCTCAAGAAGGGTGCCTCTTTAGTACAAGCTTGGAGTAGTTTCCTCAGAATATTTTCTGGTATGTCAAGAGGAGTACAGGCTGGATCACGATACACTCTGTCGGCTATCATTCCGATTGTCTCGTCCACAGGTACGTTGGTAAACAGCGATTCTACGTCCAACGAGGCTCTTATCCCTGTGGCCCGTGTGCCCCGCAGTAAGTCAACAAATTCCTTTGGAGACTTCAGGCTGAAGGCGCAAGGAACATAAGGAGTCAGCAGGCCGTTGAGTCGCTTCGCCAGTCTGTACGTGGGTGTGGGTATCTGGCTAATGATTGGCCGAAGTGGGTTTCCAGGCTTGTGTGTCTTGACATTTCCATACGCATATCCAGGTTTATATTCCCCAATGATCTTTGGCGGGTGGAGTCCGGATTTCTTGGCGTTCACAGTTTCGATCAGTTTGTTGACCTTTGCTTTTAATTCGGCTGTAGTGTCCTTCGTTACCCTTTGGAACTTAGTTTGGTCAGAGAGTATGATGTTCATTTTCGCCAGATATTCGTCTTTTTTAAGAATGACATATATTGGCGACTTGTCACCTCTCCTGACAACTATCTCCTTGTTCTCACGAAGGCTTTTAGCTGCCGCTTTAAGCTCGGGGGACAGTATGGTGCTTCTGTAATTGCCTCGATTCTTTCCTCCTTCTGCAATAAGTTCTGCTTGTAAGGTATCTTTGGTAGTGACCTTCTTTTGTGTCTCGAGGTCGAATATGTCGTCCAACAGAATTTCCAACTCTACTTTCCGGGCCATCTCACTCGGTCTGGACATAACATGACAGTTTATGCCCAGATTTAGGAGAGTGATTTGGTCCTCAGTGAGGTTAATTCCTGCAAGGTCCAGGAAGCCATCTCTTGGTCGTGGAATTGCCATAGGTCCTCCATATAAAGTTGTTAGTTTCTTGATAATCCTTGTTTCAGTGCTGAGGTGATGTTGGTCTGTGAGGATGTCGAGGTGTTGTTCAATGCGGGTACGGATACTTTCGTCGATGTTGCTATTTCTCCACTCGTTTGTAGCATGAAGTAGTTGCGTTTTGTTGTCTTTGATTTCATTCTCTGCCTTGTATATCTGATCACGAATCAGATCCTGGCGATATTTTATCGTGAAGGCTTGATTCCTTGCTGCTGGGTCGTGCGCTTTAATATTAGTATATTTTGGTAGCAGTGTTTCCTGTAGACATATATTATTAAATATGACCGAAAAAAGTAAGATTAATAATTCTAACACGAATTTTCTCAATCTTTCGTACATTTCGTTTCACTGTTGGAGGTAAATAAAAAATCAATTCTCCAAAATTCATTTATATTTCTAGTCTGACGCGACACGAGCGCGTTTCGTAAAACTTATTACATTTTCAAAGACTTTAGTTCACAAATACACAACTGAATAGAACTTACGCATCTCCGATTTTATATCTACATTTGAGTGAGGTGGTAGGGGTGATGTGGCATTAACACAAGACAGAACAAGATGTGGCATTAATAGGGTATTAATTTCATCAACACAAGACAGAACAAGAGTATTAATAGGGTATTAATTTCATCAACACAAGACAGAACACGAAACAATGGATATTGAATAGAAGTGTTTGTAGAAAGCCTATTGGTCCATATTTCTTGATGCTTCTATATTGGAGCGGAGTCTTGAGGTGGGTAGAATATAGGTGTGCAGTAATTGGCTGTTGATTGCTGGTGTTGACTTCTTGATGTGTAGTGCCTCGCAAACGTCAAACCGCCTGCTATCACTGTATCTATCGATGATTTCTGTGTTGTTTACTAGGATTTCTCTGGCGATGGTTTGGTTGTGGGAAGAGATTATATGTTCCTTAATGGAGCCCTGTTGCTTATGCATCGTTAAACGCCTAGAAAGAGATGTTGTTGTCTTGCCTATATACAGGGTTTTTTGGAGCTTACAGTCCCCAAGAGGGCATTTGAAGGCATAGACGACGTTAGTCTCTTTTAAAGCGTTCTGTTTTGTGTCTGGAGAGTTTCTCATGAGTAGGCTGGCCGTTTTTCTGGTTTTATAGTAAATTGTCAGTTGTATCCTCTGATTTTTGTCTGTAGGGATAACGTTTCTATTAACAATATCTTTCAGGACCCTTTCGTCCGTTTTATGAGCTGTGGAAAAGAAGTTCCTGTAAAATAGTCTAATAGGGGGTATAGGTGTTGTGTTAGTTGTCTCTTCAGAGGTTGCATGGCTTTTCACTTTCCTTCTTATGATGTCTTCGACGAAACCATTGGAGAAGCCGTTATTGACTAGGACCTGCCTTACCCTACAGAGTTCTTCATCGACTTGCTTCCATTCTGAGCTGTGGCTGAGAGCACGGTCGACATATGCGTTAACAACACTCCTCTTGTACCTGTCTGGGCAGTCGCTGTTGGCATTTAGGCACATTCCTATGTTCGTTTCCTTAGTGTAGACTGCAGTGTGGAAACCTCCGCCCGTTTCCATGACTGTTACATCTAGAAAGGGCAGCTTCCCATCCTTTTCCATCTCGTAAGAGAAAGGCAGCACGGAACTCTGCTCAAATGCCTCCTTCAGCTCCTGCAGTTGTCTGACATCAGGTACCTGTGTAAAAATGTCGTCAACATACCTGCAGTATATGGCCGGTTTCAAGTTCATGTCGACTAAGACTTTTTGCTCGATGGTACCCATGTAGAAGTTTGCAAACAGAACACCTAGGGGAGAACCCATTACGACCCCATCTACTTGCTTATACATGTGCCCATCCGGGCTCAAGAAGGGTGCCTCTTTAGTACAAGCTTGGAGTAGTTTCCTCAGAATATTTTCTGGTATGTCAAGAGGAGTACAGGCTGGATCACGATACACTCTGTCGGCTATCATTCCGATTGTCTCGTCCACAGGTACGTTGGTAAACAGCGATTCTACGTCCAACGAGGCTCTTATCCCTGTGGCCCGTGTGCCCCGCAGTAAGTCAACAAATTCCTTTGGAGACTTCAGGCTGAAGGCGCAAGGAACATAAGGAGTCAGCAGGCCGTTGAGTCGCTTCGCCAGTCTGTACGTGGGTGTGGGTATCTGGCTAATGATTGGCCGAAGTGGGTTTCCAGGCTTGTGTGTCTTGACATTTCCATACGCATATCCAGGTTTATATTCCCCAATGATCTTTGGCAGGTGGAGTCCGGATTTCTTGGCGTTCACAGTTTCGATCAGTTTGTTGACCTTTGCTTTTAATTCGGCTGTAGTGTCCTTCGTTACCCTTTGGAACTTAGTTTGGTCAGAGAGTATGATGTTCATTTTCGCCAGATATTCGTCTTTTTTAAGAATGACATATATTGGCGACTTGTCACCTCTCCTGACAACTATCTCCTTGTTCTCACGAAGGCTTTTAGCTGCCGCTTTAAGCTCGGGGGACAGTATGGTGCTTCTGTAATTGCCTCGATTCTTTCCTCCTTCTGCAATAAGTTCTGCTTGTAAGGTATCTTTGGTAGTGACCTTCTTTTGTGTCTCGAGGTCGAATATGTCGTCCAACAGAATTTCCAACTCTACTTTCCGGGCCATCTCACTCGGTCTGGACATAACATGACAGTTTATGCCCAGATTTAGGAGAGTGATTTGGTCCTCAGTGAGGTTAATTCCTGCAAGGTCCAGGAAGCCATCTCTTGGTCGTGGAATTGCCATAGGTCCTCCATATAAAGTTGTTAGTTTCTTGATAATCCTTGTTTCAGTGCTGAGGTGATGTTGGTCTGTGAGGATGTCGAGGTGTTGTTCAATGCGGGTACGGATACTTTCGTCGATGTTGCTATTTCTCCACTCGTTTGTAGCATGAAGTAGTTGCGTTTTGGTGTCTTTGATTTCATTCTCTGCCTTGTATATCTGATCACGAATCAGATCCTGGCGATATTTTATCGTGAAGGCTTGATTCCTTGCTGCTGGGTCGTGCGCTTTAATATTAGTATATTTTGGTAGCAGTCTTTCCTGTAGACATATATTATTAAATATGACCGAAAAAGTAAGATTAATAATTCTAACACGAATTTTCTCAATCTTTCGTACATTTCGTTTCACTGTTGGAGGTAAATAAAAAATCAATTCTCCAAAATTCATTTTTATTTCTAGTCTGACGCGACACGAGCGCGTTTCGTAAAACTTATTACATTTTCAAAGACTTTAGTTCACAAATACACAACTGAATAGAACTTACGCATCTCCGATTTTATATCTACATTTGAGTGAGGTGGAAGGGGTGATGTGGCATTAACACAAGACAGAACAAGATGTGGCATTAATAGGGTATTAATTTCATCAACACAAGACAGAACAAGAGTATTAATAGGGTATTAATTTCATCAACACAAGACAGAACAAGAGTATTAATAGGGTATTAATTTCATCAACACAAGACAGAACACGAAACAATGGATATTGAATAGAAGTGTTTGTAGAAAGCCTATTGGTCCATATTTCTTGATGCTTCTATATTGGAGCGGAGTCTTGAGGTGGGTAGAATATAGGTGTGCAGTAATTGGCTGTTGATTGCTGGTGTTAACTTCTTGATGTGTAGTGCCTCGCAAACGTCAAACCGCCTGCTATCACTGTATCTATCGATGATTTCTGTGTTGTTTACTAGGATTTCTCTGGCGATGGTTTGGTTGTGGGAAGAGATTATATGTTCCTTAATGGAGCCCTGTTGCTTATGCATCGTTAAACGCCTAGAAAGAGATGTTGTTGTCTTGCCTATATACTGGGTTTTTTGGAGCTTACAGTCCCCAAGAGGGCATTTGAAGGCATAGACGACGTTAGTCTCTTTTAAAGCGTTCTGTTTTGTGTCTGGAGAGTTTCTCATGAGTAGGCTGGCCGTTTTTCTGGTTTTATAGTAAATTGTCAGTTGTATCCTCTGATTTTTGTCTGTAGGGATAACGTTTCTATTAACAATATCTTTCAGGACCCTTTCCTCCGTTTTATGAGCTGTGGAAAAGAAGTTCCTGTAAAATAGTCTAATAGGGGGTATAGGTGTTGTGTTAGTTGTCTCTTCAGAGGTTGCATGGCTTTTCACTTTCCGTCTTATGATGTCTTCGACGAAACCATTGGAGAAGCCGTTATTGACTAGGACCTGCCTTACCCTACAGAGTTCTTCGTCGACTTGCTTCCATTCTGAGCTGTGGCTGAGAGCACGGTCGACATATGCGTTAACAACACTCCTCTTGTACCTGTCTGGGCAGTCGCTGTTGGCATTTAGGCACATTCCTATGTTCGTTTCCTTAGTGTAGACTGCAGTGTGGAAACCTCCGCCCTTTTCCATGACTGTTACATCTAGAAAGGGCAGCTTCCCATCCTTTTCCATCTCGTAAGTGAAAGGCAGCACGGAACTCTGCTCAAATGCCTCCTTCAGCTCCTGCAGTTGTCTGACATCAGGTACCTGTGTAAAAATGTCGTCAACATACCTGCAGTATATGGCCGGTTTCAAGTTCATGTCGACTAAGACTTTTTGCTCGATGGTACCCATGTAGAAGTTTGCAAACAGAACACCTAGGGGAGAACCCATTACGACCCCATCTACTTGCTTATACATGTGCCCATCCGGGCTCAAGAAGGGTGCCTCTTTAGTACAAGCTTGGAGTAGTTTCCTCAGAATATTTTCTGGTATGTCAAGAGGAGTACAGGCTGGATCACGATACACTCTGTCGGCTATCATTCCGATTGTCTCGTCCACAGGTACGTTGGTAAACAGCGATTCTACGTCCAACGAGGCTCTTATCCCTGTGGCCCGTGTGCCCCGCAGTAAGTCAACAAATTCCTTTGGAGACTTCAGGCTGAAGGCGCAAGGAACATAAGGAGTCAGCAGGCCGTTGAGTCGCTTCGCCAGTCTGTACGTGGGTGTGGGTATCTGGCTAATGATTGGCCGAAGTGGGTTTCCAGGCTTGTGTGTCTTGACATTTCCATACGCATATCCAGGTTTATATTCCCCAATGATCTTTGGCAGGTGGAGTCCGGATTTCTTGGCGTTCACAGTTTCGATCAGTTTGTTGACCTTTGCTTTTAATTCGGCTGTAGTGTCCTTCGTTACCCTTTGGAACTTAGTTTGGTCAGAGAGTATGATGTTCATTTTCGCCAGATATTCGTCTTTTTTAAGAATGACATATATTGGCGACTTGTCACCTCTCCTGACAACTATCTCCTTGTTCTCACGAAGGCTTTTAGCTGCCGCTTTAAGCTCGGGGGACAGTATGGTGCTTCTGTAATTGCCTCGATTCTTTCCTCCTTCTGCAATAAGTTCTGCTTGTAAGGTATCTTTGGTAGTGACCTTCTTTTGTGTCTCGAGGTCGAATATGTCGTCCAACAGAATTTCCAACTCTACTTTCCGGGCCATCTCACTCTGTCTGGACATAACATGACAGTTTATGCCCAGATTTAGGAGAGTGATTTGGTCCTCAGTGAGGTTAATTCCTGCAAGGTCCAGGAAGCCATCTCTTGGTCGTGGAATTGCCATAGGTCCTCCATATAAAGTTGTTAGTTTCTTGATAATCCTTGTTTCAGTGCTGAGGTGATGTTGGTCTGTGAGGATGTCGAGGTGTTGTTCAATGCGGGTACGGATACTTTCGTCGATGTTGCTATTTCTCCACTCGTTTGTAGCATGAAGTAGTTGCGTTTTGTTGTCTTTGATTTCATTCTCTGCCTTGTATATCTGATCACGAATCAGATCCTGGCGATATTTTATCGTGAAGGCTTGATTCCTTGCTGCTGGGTCGTGCGCTTTAATATTAGTATATTTTGGTAGCAGTCTTTCCTGTAGACATATATTATTAAATATGACCGAAAAAGTAAGATTAATAATTCTAACACGAATTTTCTCAATCTTTCGTACATTTCGTTTCACTGTTGGAGGTAAATCAAAAATCAATTCTCCAAAATTCATTTTTATTTCTAGTCTGACGCGACACGAGCGCATTCGTAAAACTTATTACATTTTCAAAGACTTTAGTTCACAAATACACAACTGAATAGAACTTACGCATCTCCGATTTTATATCTACATTTGAGTGAGGTTGAAGGGGTGATGTGGCATTAACACAAGACAGAACAAGATGTGGCATTAATAGGGTATTAATTTCATCAACACAAGACAGAACAAGAGTATTAATAGGGTATTAATTTCATCAACACAAGACAGAACACGAAACAATGGATATTGAATAGAAGTGTTTGTAGAAAGCCTATTGGTCCATATTTCTTGATGCTTCTATATTGGAGCGGAGTCTTGAGGTGGGTAGAATATAGTTGTGCAGTAATTGGCTGTTGATTGCTGGTGTTGACTTCTTGATGTGTAGTGCCTCGCAAACGTCAAGCCGCCTGCTATCGCTGTATCTATCGATGATTTCTGTGTTGTTTACTAGGATTTCTCTGGCGATGGTTTGGTTGTGGGAAGAGATTATATGTTCCTTAATGGAGCCCCGTTGCTTATTCATCGTTAAACGCCTAGAAAGAGATGTTGTTGTCTTGCCTATATACTGGGTTTTTTGGAGCTTACAGTCCCCAAGAGGGCATTTGAAGGCATAGACGACGTTAGTCTCTTTTAAAGCGTTCTGTTTTGTGTCTGGAGAGTTTCTCATGAGAAGGCTGGCCGTTTTTCTGGTTTTATAGTAAATTGTCAGAGCACCGTCGTCAGTGTGCGGATGCACTCGCTAACTTCTGGCCAGTATGTGGGTGTGAAGACCAATATTCGTACCCTGGGGATGCGCCTGCGGTCGGACATTTCCTCATCGGTCCGGCTTTTAGGGTACTTCGTTCGGGTGTAATATGCACGGCAACCACGGACTTGTTTTCGTTGTGGACAGTTGGGCCATCAAGCTGCCGGGTGCACTGTGGATGCGGTTGCCTCTGTGAACATGTTCAAGGAAGAGGATTTCCCGCCGCTCCCTCTGGAGGAGGACTCCGGGGGTGAGAAGGTGAGTGTCCCGTGGATACTGCGCCTCCCCCTGAATCCCCTGTCCTTCCTTCGGTTGTTGAGGACCCTCCTCCGGGTGTTGCCGTGCCGTCGGATGTTCTTCCTGATCCCATTGCTGTCCCCGCTGCTCCGGATGAACTTCCGGGCGATCTCTGTGCGTCGTTGGCGCTCTTCTCTTCCTCGTCCTCTGCTCCTGCGCCTAACCTTGTGCCATCGACTTGTGTTCCGTTTGTGGTGGGTGCTGGGGTGGCGGTGCAGCCGCCTGCTGTGTGCAGTCCGGTTCCACCAGTGGTTGAGGCTCCTGCTGTTCTGTGTCGGGCAGCGGTTCGTCCGTCTGGTAGTGCCCGTGTTTCTGGATGCAGCTCGGATGATGTCCGCCCGGAGCCCAAGCATTCCCGGTGTTCATCTTCTGCCTGGGCTGATGTTGGTGACTTCAGTGACTGTGGGTCTTCGGGTGCTGAGATGGATCCGGGTGCATCGGTGTCTACGGAGTTAGTGGTGGCGAAGGTCCATGTGCCTACTGGTGCTGGTGCCCGTGTGTCGGTCGTGCCTTCTGTTCCTTCGCCTCCAGGGGGCTCTCCGCAGTAGGGGGTGGTGGCTTCCGCCGCCAGGGATGGTATGGATACTGGTCCTGGGCATGGCCAAGTGGTTACCTTACGGAAGGATGCGCGCCGTTCGGTGCCCGTGGCCGTGGGTGCCCCATGTAGTGGTGCCCTTTGTAAAGTGCGCTCCTGTGAGGGTGTGCGTTGGAGACATGGAGGACGTGTTGCCGGCATCTGTCATGCTGCCGGGTCACTGGGCGTTGATTACCGAGTTATTCCTGTCGGATAACCGGACTGCTTTCATGCTGGGCAGGTTCCAGTCATGTGGAGCCGCGTGGCGACTATGCGCCTCGTCAGCACTACCATCTGGTTCCCTCTGTGCGAGTGTTTGTTTCCAGGATTCCGGAGGTTATGGCTTCACCAGTGGATGAGCTAAACCCTAGGCAGTGGTTGCTCTGGGAAGCGTTCAATGTGCGGTTCCTGCGGGCCCGGTTCCCGGGCAAGTATGTCCACTGATTATCTGTTTCTTTGATTATGTAGTGCTGTGTGCCCCCTATGGCTGTACATGTTTGCCCTACTGTGGTTTGTGCTCATGCCTCTCCTTTTCTTTATATGCGAGGCCGGTGTTTAGTTGTGAATGTACTTGTTTACATGTTTATGTTGAAATTGTGCCCTGTGTGGCTTGTGTTTTTTCCTTATGGCTTGTTGTATATGTTGATTTTCTTGTTACATTTTATGTTATTATATTTATGCCTTACCTGTACGTCATGATGCTTATGTTTGTTTGTTTCATGTGTTATTATGATTTGTGCAATTGCTTGCTTGTTTACATTGTTTTCTCTTCTGTTCTGTTTTGTCTTGATGTATGATGTTTTTCTCTTGTAATGCTTGTTGTTTGTACTGTGCTGTCGGTCCTTCTGGCCCATGTTTTTTTTGTTTCTGCTGTGTTATTCTGTTTCTTCGTTTGTTTTATTGTATTTATTATCTTTAACTTGCATGCTTGCATGTAAAAATAAAAAAAAAATAAAAAACTTCACTATCTCCTGGAATGTGAAGGAACCAACGACCTTATAAGAGCAATAAGTGTCCCTGAATTTTGCAGTAACCACTATGAAGTCATCAACACTGCCACTCTTCTGGTCAAAAAAGGTGTCCAGCAGCTGGACACCCTCATAAACACAGTCAAGTAGTGTCCTCCTCCGCAACAGCAGCCTGACGATTAAATGCGACCTCAAAACACTGAAAAGATTTACTGAATAAAAAATTGTACCACATACGGGCTATTGATGCCCGTTCCACCTCTTGGGTGGCTTAATCTTTATCAAACAATCAATCTTTCCTCTTAAACACAAGCTACAGCCCCGCTCCTACGACACGTAAGCCCACTACGGGCTCACCATAGCCCGTGCTACTTCAAACTCTTTGTTCAGAGTAGCTGAATCTTAAGCAACAACATGATGTCAGAGGGTGAGGTGAGATAAAATACGAGGTAAAAATATGAAGGGAGACATGAGGTGAGAGACAAAGATGAGACACGCACCAGAAGTGAGGAAAGAAAAAAAAATACTCAAAATATAAAAATATGTAGTGAGAGAGAGCGCCTCTTGCCCTCATAATCACTTAAGCTTAATAAGCTGGTAAAAATGTATCAGCTTATCCTGATTACACAAAACTAATAACAAACTCCGGGACAAATGCTTTAAAAAGTCTATATTAACATTTTTCAAGACTTTATCAAGCGTATAAAAGCTCTGAAATATGCAAAATAGTTGGGTTTTGCTGTGAATTTCAGCTGAAGGTCTATCAACGGCGAGAGGGTTATTAAGGCCACCACAAGAGCTTACTAACTACCCAGCACTTATACAGTAGTCAAGAACACAGCTGAGCTGTGCAGTAAACTGACTTTACATACACCTAAAAGCAAGGTATACACTTCTTTGTGAACAGGTGACTGAAAAATAGATGTTAGTCAATCCAACAATACAAGAAGAGTTTACTCTGCATTAAAAAAGTCTCCAGAGGCGTTCGTGTAGGCGCAAAAGTAGACAATGCAAGGTCAATATAAGTCAATGCAACAAGAGTTTACTCTGCATTAAAAAAGCCTCAAGAGAAGTTGGTGTAGGCGCAAAAGTAGGCAGCGGTGCGGGTACGATAAGCGTGGTAGTTATAAAAGTGGAGGCCAAGAACAGTTAGCGCGGCCTCAACTTTGGCCACAAGCCCCCGGCGGTGGGCGGTCGTCTTCCTGAATGCAAATTTAATGCAAGTTTTCTAATTTACTCCAGAGGCTCGCGGTGCTGGTTTTACTTTATAAAAGGTATTCACCTAGATGTACTTACCTAGTTGAGCTAGTGGGGGTTGAGCTCTAGCTCTTTCGGCCCGCTACTCGACTGTCAATCAACCTTTCTTTCACACACACACACACACACACACACACACACTGGTCGGGAGAATTGTGTTTGCGGGGGTTGAGCTCTGGATCTTTGGTCCCGCCTCTCAACCGTCAACCACCTGATGTACAGATTCCTGAGCCTACTGGGCTATATCATATCTACATATAAAACTCTGTATGAAGTCAGCCTCCACCACATCACTGCCTAATGGATTCCACCTGTTAACTACTCTGACACTGAAAAAGTTATTTCTGACGTCCCTGTAACTCATTTGGGCACTCAGTTTCCTCCTGTGTCCCCTTGTTCGCGAACCATCCGCTTTAAACAGTTTATCCTTATCTACCCTGTCAATTCCTTTGAGAATTTTGTAGGTAGTGATCATGTCTCCCCTTATTTTTCTGTCTTCCAGTGTCGTGAGGTGCATTTCACGCAGCCCTACCTCGCAACTCATGCCTCTTAGTTCTGGGACAAGTCTAGTGGCATACCTCTGAACTTTTTCCAGCTTCATTTTGTGCTTGACACGGTACGGGCTCCATGCTGGGGCCGCATATTTCAGGATTGGTCTTACATATAAGGTGTAGAAGGATCTGAATTATTCCTTACACAGGCTCCTGAAGGCAGTTCTGATGTTAGCCAGCCTCGCGTATGCCGCAGATGTAATTCTTTTTATGTGGGCTTCAGGAGACAGGTTAGGTGTGATATTAACTCCTAGATCTTTCTTTCCGTCCGTTTCATAAAGTACTTCATATCCTATTCGATATCTTGTGTCTGTCCTCCTGTTTCCACCGCCTAGTTTGCATTTATTTACCTTGCATTTATTCGAGTTGAACTTTAGTAGCCATTTGTTGGACCATTCACTCAGTCTGTCTAGGTCATCTTGTAACCTCCTACTATCTTCCTCTGTTTTAATCCTCGTAATATTTGCATCGTCAGCAAACAATTAGAGGAACGATTCTATACCATTTGGGAGATCCTTTACATATATCAGAATCAGTATATGTCCAAGAACTGGACCCTGCAGGATTCCACTGGTGACGTCTCGCCAATCTGAGACCTCACCCGTCACAGTGACTCTCTGTCTTCTGTGGCTTTGGTACTCCCTTATCCAATGGAGTACCTTCCCTTTCACTCCAGCCTGCACCTCCAGCTTTTTAACTTGCCTTCTGTGTGAAACTGCATCACAGGTTTTCTGGCAATCCAAAAATATGCAGTCTGCCCATCTCTCTCTTGCCTGATTTTTGTTGCCTGGTCGTAGAATTCAATTAATCCTGTGAGGCAGGACTTGCCATCCCCCTGAACCCATGTTGATGCTGTGTTACAAAGTTCCTTCGTTCCAGATGCTCCACTAGCTTTTTTGCACATTCTTCACCATCAACTTGCATGGTATGCAAGTTAGAGAGACTGGCCTGTAGTTCAGTGCCTCTTGTCTATCCCCATTCTTGTATATCACATTAGCCGTCTTCCAAATTTTTGGCAGTTTCCCTGTTACCAGTGATTTGTTATACACTATGGAGAGAGGCAGGCACAGTGCTTCTGCTCCTTCCTTTTGTATCTAAGGGGAGTTTCCATCTGGGCCTATAGCCTTTGTCACCTCACACTCTAGCAAAAGCTTCCTTACATCCCCCACTAGTAATCTCAAACTCTTCTAGTGGTTCCTGGTTAACTATTCCCTCTCTTATCTCTGGAACTTCTCCTTGCTCTTATGTGAAGACCTCCTGGAATTTTTTATTCAGTTCCTCGCACACTTTGTTGTAGTTTGTAGTGAATCTGTCTGACCTATTGCTCAATTTCATTACCTGTTTCTTTACTGTTGTTTTTATCCTGATGTGGTTGTGCAGCAATTTAGGTCGAGTCTTTGCCTTGCTTGCGATGTCGTTGTGATGTTGCTGCTTGCATATTGCACAACACTGCTTCCACACTTCCTTGCGATGTGTGTGTGTTGTAGTTGTACTTTGTGTGTGTGTGTACTCACCTAATTGTGCGTGCGGGGGTTGAGCTGTGGCTCTTTGGTCCTACAGGTTCCTGAGCCTATTGGACTCTATCATATCTACACATGAAACTGTGTATGGAGTTTAGCCTCCACCACATCATTGCCTAATGCATTCCATTTGTCAACCACTTTGACACTAAAAAAGGTCTTTCTAATATCTCTGTAGCTCATTTGGGCACTCAGTTTCCACCTGTGTCCCCTAGTGCGTGTGCCCCAGGTGTTAAATAGCCTGTCTTTATCTACCCTATTAATTCCTTTGAGAATCTTGTATGTGGTGATCATGTCCCCACAAATTCTTCTGTCTTCCAGCAACGTGATGTTTAATTCCCTGTAGTCTCTCCTCGTAGCTCATACCTCTCAGCCCGGGTACTAGTCTGGTGGCAAACCTTTGAACCTTTTCCAATTTAGTCTTATGCTTGACTAGATATGGACTCAATGCTGGGGCTGCATACTCAAAAGATTGGTCTGACAAAGGTGGTAAACAAAGTTCTGAATGATTCTTTACACAAGTTTCTAAATGCTGTTCTTATGTTGGCCAACCTGGCATATGCTGCTGATGTTATCTTCTTGATATGGGCTTCAGGGGACAGGTCTGGCGTGATATCAACCCCTAAGTCTTTCTCTCTCACTGACTTGAAGAATTTCCTCACCCAAATGATATCTTGTATTTTGCCTCCTGCCCCCTTCACCTATCTTCTTTACATTACACTTGCTTGGGTTAAACTCTAACAACCATTTGTTCGACCATTTCTTCAGTTTGTCTAGGTCTTCTTGAAGCCACCTCAAGCAGTCTTGCTCTGTCTTAAACCTTCTCATAATTTTGGCATTGTCAGTAAACATTGAGAGGAATGAGTTTATACCCTCCGGGAGGTCATTTACGTATATCAGCAACAGGATAAGACCAAGTACAGAGCCCTGTGGGACTCCACTGGTGACTTCACGCCAATCTGAGGTCTCACCGCTCACTGTAACTCTGCTTCTTATTGCTTATTGCCATTATCCACTGGCTTATCCAGAGCCAGACTAGGCTCTGTCTCTAAAGAATGTGAAGGGTCTGCGATAGTGATTTTTTACAGATTTTGATGAATATAGAGTTCCAAGAATACGGGCCTGGTGTAGATTGCATAGGAATACTGTCTATGGCTTCTTCAAAGTTCACTGTGGATAGGGTGACATCTAATATATGATTTGATGTTAACATCACATCCATGAAAAAATCATTTGGATTATCAATCTACAGTGTGTTTAGTGGTTTGCTGAAAACAGAGTCGTATTAATTCCTCAGTATTTCGCTCATTTCCTTGTTGTCATCAATGAACGTTCCATCTTCCTTTCGCAGGGGCCCGATATTATAAGTGATTTTTTATCTTGATTTTGCATATGAGAAGAAAATGTTTGGATTTCTCTCTATTTCACTAATAGCCTTTTGCGCTCTTTGCCTCTCCTGGGTTTTATATCATCCTTGTAGCTTTAGTTCAATCGTTTCTATTTCTCTGCCTGGTCTTCGTCGTTCTTGAGATAGTGTGTGATTTTCAAGTTGCTCCGTGATTCGTTTTCTGCGCCTAAAAGAGAGAACACCGTTCCCGTTCCAATCTGCATCTCTTCCTGTTTTTTCTTAGGGATATGCAGTTTGAGTATATTTCTAGCACTACTGAGCTTATTTTTTCCAGGCACTGGTTCAGGTTTGCATTTTCTAGTTTTTCTTCTCAGTTTATTTATGTGAAGTCTTGGTTTATTTGCTCCCAGTTTATCTGTTTATTATTGAAATTGAATTTGCTGAATTCTCCTCTACTGTGACTCGGGTCGGATTTTGCAAATCTATTCCTCATGCTTGGCAGAACTTCAATTAATTTGTGATTTGAGTAACAGGTATTTGTAATCATTATGTTCCTGATCAATTCTTCATTATTATTGAAAATGAAGTCCAGAATGTTTTCCTTTCCAATTGGTTCTACTATTTGCTGGTTTAAAGCAAATCAGTCGCACATTCGTAGCAGGTCATTTGTATGTGACTGTTCATTTAGGCTACTTCCCGGAATTCTCGCAGATATAACTGCATTAGCTAGGGTCTTCCATATTAGGTGCAGTAGGTTGAAGTTCACAAGCAGGATGATGTTTGAGGCTGAATTTTGAGGTTTTCTAAGCAATGTTCTATTTTCATTTGTTGGCCATTAAACTGCTTAGGATATGCCTCCGGTGACTTATATACAAGGACAATAACTACATTTAGGATCCCTATTTTGATTATCAGCACTTCCACCATATCGTTTGTGGTGTTTAGCAGCTCAGTACAGATGAGTGTCTTTGATGTACTGTCTGACCCCACCCTGTAGCCTGTATTTCCTGTCACATTTGGAAAGATTGTACTCCGAACTCCATATTTCACCATTATGGTAGTCCTTTATGTGGGTTTCCGTTAGGGCTGCAAACACTATATTTGCCTCATGTAGTAGGCCAGCTATAAAGTGAACTTAGTTAAATTTGCGTGGTTTTATTTCCTGAATGTTGGAAAATAAAAATTATGTTATCATGTTTGTGGAAGTGCTGGATACTGTACTTTGTGTTAATATCTCAGATTCTGGTAGGGACACTGTATTTGTGTCCTCTCTAGCATTTGACCGAGTTGGTGGTAGAGTCTGGACATTTTTAGCCATTCATCTCCCCTTCCTCTTGCTAAAATCATCCTGGTAAATAGTGATGTGGTTGCTTTCATCGAGGCGGTCTGACGGTTTTATTCGCCTTGTACTTCTTATATGGAACGTTGAACAGCGCTCCCGACCCTGGCGCCTCGATCACGCTCTGGTCTGGCTCCGTGACCGTGCTGGGATCTGGCTCCAAATCTGATTGTACCTGGGTGTCCTGGACAATTTGTCTGAAAATATTCGAGATTTCTGTGCAGGCAATTAGAAGTGATTCTCTGTGCTCTGCTGGGGTTTTATCCAGAATTGCGATCATCTTCAAGACAGTAATATTATCCTTTTTGCTGACCCAGTACACAGAGTGGTCTCTGAGGCCAATTTTTCTAGCATTATTTGTGATGTTGGCACATTTACTATGTATGGCTGATGAACATAGTCGGCACTGTAAGCTCTGCTGGTAATCTACTTCTTTGTTGCATTCTGTGTTCATCTTTACTAAAGGCACTTTTTACTGAATACTTGTGGTCACTGGTGGTGATAAGGCAGTGAACCAGAGGGTGTTGACAAGTGGTGAAGGGTGGGAGGGCGATCCTACACAGCTTACCGTGTACCCAGGTCAAGCTCTGTGGCCACTGTACACAGCGGCCACGATCTGTGTTGCCTCACTATTGCAGTGAATTTTCCACATGGCAGTTTTTCTACCCTTTCAGACCTTTATGTCTGTTGTGTTACTGTTCACTAAAGTCCATGTATACCGAGATGGATACATGTAAACATGGGGTTCCTGACACTACGCTCTCACACGGTCTGGTGCAGGTGGTTATTCTCTATTTTAACACAGTTTGAAGTTCTAGTGACATCACTATTTTCTTCTTTCCTAAATGTAGTTATACACTTTGTGATTCTGTGATCCGTATTCCATCACTAACCTTTTAATGTCATAGTATATTTAGTTTTTTTTGCGGAGCATGCAAACCCACACTGGTGGAGGTCTCCAGCAACACACTGGCAGACTTCCACACAGGCTTATAACAAGCTTTAACAGACGGACAGTACTTCCATCTCCTAACTCAACTTGGCCATCCCGGGGTACATTGGTCCAATGACCAATATTTCGCTATCACAGAAAAATAAGTCTACACTGACTCGGCCACTTGTTCCCATTGGAACACATCTTGAGTTATCAGGATTGCCCTGGGTGAACTGATTTCTGTCGACCAAGATACCACCACATCACTTCAGAGGAGAAAAATGTGGTTATTAAGGAATAAACTACATGGCTGTCAATATGATAACAGCTATCCACTGGGGAACAGAAAAGGGGGACGGGTGCATCCAACAGATGGCGTCAATATCGCCACACCACTTCTAAAAGAATTTTAGTTTCCTGAAAAAAATTTGCATTTTAGGTGCGTGACATGGCATCACCACATTTGCAACTCCTTTAATGTGTACAATACAATACACAATACTGTTGGAGGTGTAGGCTCCATCTGGTTAACCCGATATTCTTCCAACGGAACTGCGTTAAAAAATGTTAAAAGATTATTGTCAGATCTGACCAAAATTGGATATCCATTATTCGTCAAATAGACGTCAAAAGGTTGCACAGCACTCACCAGGTCCACGTTTTTTTCCTCACTGAATAATTCCGTTGACAATCTGTTATGAACTCATCGTAATTGGGTTCTTTTAAACTCTCTGACCCTTCTCAAATCCAGAGATCTCTAACCTTGGTGGAAATGCAGTGTAATGTTTAAGATAAGATAAATGAAATTGCACTTAAAACCATCCCTTATTATTATGTACAACTACCACTATAAACACTCCTCTGGCGAGGTCTTCCATCAAATCACTAGCCCTCACGCTAGCTAGCTTCCACGGTAACGTCTTCAAGCACCACCCCACTAGCCCTCTCGCTAGCACGTTCAAACAGGGAATTCTTCCAGCGCTCCATTAGCACTCTGGCTAGCACGCTCAAACTGAAATCTTCCAGCTCTCTACTAGTCCCCTCGCTAGTATGCTTAACCAATGAACTCTTTCACCGCTCCACTAGCTTCCTCGCTATTACGATCCAGTAGAAGCGTCCCAAGGTCGACCTGTGTACTGCTTCACGGTCTCTGCTTCTCTCCCGTATGCCACTAGTCACAGGTGGCATACCTCCCAGAACAGCAGACTAGAAGATGGGAAACTAATATTAGTGGGAGGGTCAACTATTTTAACTCTGAACCTGGATCACAGATGGCATCGAGGTCTCACACAATCACTTAATTTCTTGGAATAATAAGCCACAGGGGATAATAAGCTCTCTATTTAGTATCATTCTGTGACTAGACTGCCCCTTTGCAGTAATCTGAAGCATCGACGGTTAATATGAATCTGTCAAGGAAATTAGGGGTGGCATGAGAATGGGAGATGATATCAGTATGGCTTTTATGCTCTCAAACGTTATCTGACAGTCCTTGGTCCACATGAACTTTGCTCCCTTCTTCAGGAGATTGGTCAAAGGCACTGCAATAGTTGAGATATTAGGAACGAACTTACGACAGAATCCGGCCATACCCAGGAAACACAGGACCTCCTTGCGTGTTGAAGGGGTCGGGTACTGAACGACTGCTTCTATGTTGCTGTTCTTAGGGGCGATCCATCCTCCACCAACCACATGTCCTAAAATGATGATAGAGGTCTCAACAAATTCCGATTTATGCAGATCGAGTGCTTCCATATGTCGTAAATGATCTTCCCAGTTTGAGTCGTAGATCAACATGTCATCTATGTACACCATGGCATTCTCTACGTCGCATAGTACAATAGTCATCAATTGCTGAAATGTAGAGGCAGCATTTTTCATTCCAAATGGCATCATTTGACTCTCAAAAAGATCTCAGGAGTCACAAAAGCAGAAATATTTTTGGCATGCTCTGTCAGAGGTACCTGCCAATATCCCTTGAAGAGTTCGAACTTCGTGAGGTAGGTGGCCTTATCGATGGTATCAATACACTCTTCTATCCTCTGAAGGGGATATATGTTCACTACTGTGAGCTTTAGCCTATCTGTAGTCTATGCATAAATTATGCTCATTACCAAGCTTGGGTACTAGCAGAATGGGAACTACCACAGACTAATACTTGGATCGATCAGATTATGTTAGTACATGTAGTCTATGTCACGTCTCACCACCTCCTTCTTGCAGGGATTTATTCGGTAGGGATGTTGTTTTATCGGTCTCACGCCCTCCTCAAGGATAACGACGTGCTTCAAAATGGACGCCAGACACCGAGAATCTCTGAAAATAGGCTTATATTGTGTTATTAACTCTATGCAGGATCTCCGTTGCTCCAAAGACACGTGAGTTAACTTGCCAGGTTGTTACGGCCCTATTGGGTCGCAACTGGGGTTCTTCTCTGATGTTATTAGAGTTTGGGTATCCGGCCCCAAGTTAGTAGTGGCTTTCAAGGGGTGCGTTCCGTAACGCAAGTAAATTAAAGGGGAAGGGATACAAATACACAAATAAATATATATATATTAACCACCACCATAAATATATATCCGCCAGTCACCCGCTGGGGCTATAACTACACTTATATACAACAACTTGTCTTCCTCTGAAGACAACAGGATGCTCTACGGTGCTCAAGATGAGTAGCCCTAGTTCTCTTCTCGTGGCCTCACGATGAATCCTTTGATTCTCTGGCGAATCTACCCTGGCCACAGGCCAGCCAAATCACAGTCCCACTGGGTGCACCGTCGTGGAGGCCTTCAACCACAAATCCAGCCTGTAGCTGGCAGGTTCCAATCAGCTCCGCTGCATAGGCCACTCCACGACCGATACTAGAGTTGTGAGCCCTAGGCAGGAGCCTCGTGTGATTCCGCTGATCACCCTCCTCTCTATAGCACCACAGTGGCTAGTCTCTTCCACCAGTCAACCCCTGGTACGATGATTCCTCAACTCTGCCACGTCACATGCAGGCTAGCCGCAGTCTCCGTGGTGTAGTGGTAAGACACTCGCCTGGCGTTCCGCGAGCGCTATATCATGGGTTCATATCCTGGCCGGGGAGGATTTACTGGGCGCAATTCCTTAACTGTAGCCTCTGTTTAACGCAACAGTAAAATGTGTACTTGGATGAAAAAACGATTCTTCGCGGCAGGGGATCGTATTCCAGGGACCATAGGATTAAGGACTTGCCCGAAACGCTACACGTACTAGTGGCTGTACAAGAATGTAACAACTCTTGTATATATCTCAAAAAAAAAAAAAAAAAAAAAAAAAAAAAACACTCTCAGTAGTGTTCGTCCGGGAGCAACTCACAGCTTCTGCAGCAAACACGTGGAGAGACAATGGCTGCCTTGGGTAGACTGATCCAACGTCCAATACAGCAGTCCCAGGTCGACTCTGTAATCAGACACGTCATCAGTACTAGTTACACTCTAGGGCACCTCACTTACCGGCTTAGACAAACGTCCACCAATCCACTCCATAGATGGCGTTGCTGTCTAAGTGCCACCTCACCAGAGGTCAGCAGCGGCTATGTTACGAGCTGATTAAGATGGGAAACCAGCTCCTGTGGCCGGTATATCCCGCCCTCGCTAGATGGTGTCGTCCATTTGGAGGGGGTTTTGGGAGCTGACTCACAGATGGTGTGGACGTCACTGCTCCGTGCTACGACGCTGGGCTCAGGTCCGTAACACAGGTAGATTCAGCAGAAACTCAGAATTCGATATTACCTGCATATCAACGTCCTTCATCACCTCTTGGTTTGGTTCTCCTGAGACCACCATCGTCACGTCGCAAATATCCCGACCTTGGTACAGCTTCATCATGTTGACGTGTACCAACATCTGCCTCTTTTTCCTGTCTTGAGTGCTAAGTATATAGTTAGTAGCATTAACTTTCTTGAGAACAGGGTAATGACTAATATATTTGGTACTCAAGCTTCATGTTAATGTTGGAGAACATACCAGTACTAGGTCTCCTACCTGAAATTCCCTAGGTGCCGCTTTGCCTTCCTATCTCTTCTTGGCAATTACCTGAGAATGTAACAGGTTCTCTCTGGCTAGTTCCGAGAGATGTCCATGCAGTGAACAACCTGCCTTTGTGCATAGATACCAGTCCAGGACATCCATGTTGCTCTCTGTGTCCGCACACTGGCCCTTGATAAACATTAATGGCCCTCTCACTGTGTGACCATACACCATCTTGAATGGAGACAGGCTCAGAGACTCATTCGGCACTGATCTTATGGGAAAAAGGAGGTAAATACAAAAGATACGGAAGAAATATCTGGCTAGGCGATGAAAAACTTTCACAAGCCTGCAGTGTCCATAATATAATCCAGCATGAGCCGTTTCCAACAGCTTGGTCCTTGTGGGAGTATGTCTCCCAAGATCCTCCCACAGCTGACTGGAATGGCTCATTGCAGTGCACAGTGCACCGACTTCGTGCACAAGGTCCTATTTCTGTTAACCCAGGATAGTGACCTGGCATGTTGGGTATCTCCAGAATGCCCACTTAACCAGGAACACTTTCATAAAACGGAGGCCGCCATATGTCCAGGCAGGAAGTAGATACAGGGAGTTAAGCATACTTGCCACCAAAGGGTCAGTGAGTACATTGGCTGCGGCCAGCGTGAGAGTAGAGGGGAGACGCCTGCGAGGCGACAGTGTGACACTGAGGTCAACCTCAACCGGCGCGATGGAAAATAACAGCTATGACGTGGTCGTGACGAGTTCATGACGTCACTCCTGCTACTGATCATAGAACGTTCAATATGATTGGTTCCCGCTCATTTGTTGCAATGCTATTGGTCAAATTGTAACCTTTTGTGTTGGGTGCCCACGAGACACCCTGAGCTTCAAGCAAAAGTATTCACGTGAGGAAGACCTTACCCAGTGGACGTGTAGCTGTTCTGTCTATCGGCCAATAGACTGAACACCGTCTATTCCTCTCCGTCAAGTCAACTCAGCGTCTTTGCAGTATACCACACACTCGCCCAGAATCACGAGTGTGAATATATTGTTCAGAAGCCTAAAGTGACAAATCTCCAGAGCGAAACAGACTGGTATCAGGTAACCCCTGGTGACAAATTCGTTGTGAGTGACTTAGAGTGAACTAAGGCAGTGCCGCCGCCTAAGTAATCTGTGTGTGACTTTACCACAGTGTACCTGTACCACAGCGTGCAGTGTAGTGCATGGTACCATATAACCTGCAGCCGCCATCCGCTGCCGCCCTCACTGTACCACGTGACGTCACCACCCTTACTCACCGCCAGTACCAAGAGTGTGTGCGTGTGTCTGTACGCCCTACTGCGAGTACCCTCCGTGTCTACGAGTGGAACCAGCTGTCAGGCCACCTACGAGTTCTTACATAAATGTGTCTGAGTGCGTGAGTAAGGAAAGGTACCTTATCTGTATGTAAAAGATCTTGTCATTGTTTTATTGTGTCTGTGTTGATCTGAGGTATCAACCACAGTTTTCACCTTCTTATTCCTGTCACAGGTCATAGGTGAATCGACGGTGAATGCGTGGTTATCTGTGTGGTATCACTGCATTTCACTCGTCTGTGAATGTGAGCTTCACATACACCACACATTTAGTTATTGTGTGTGATTATTATTGTGCATGTTATTGCCTGTCCCATTGACAGTGCCATTGTGGTTATTGCATATCATCATTACCGAGTATCCGGTTGGAACTCTTGTGATCTCTTTCCATACCGGCAGTTAGGTTGCCGTGTTAATGATTGGCTGTCAACTGTGTTAAGTTAGGTGTTTCTCCATGAGTGGATACGAGTCGTTTAGCCAGACGTCAAGAGTCTCGCTAATATAACCATAGCCTTGCTGACGCCAATCTAAAGTAAATCAAGCACCCTTTGTATTAGTGGTTAAGTTAGTAAATAAACTACTGTTAAGCTTTATGCGGTGTTTCCGTTGAACCACTTCTGAATACTGTCAACATTACTCAAGCCTTCAGCTCTAGGTGTCTTCAACATCGAGTTGTCTATATTCACTAAACTATAAATGTGATGAGGACCCTAAGAGTCCCTTAAAGTGTTAAATCATTGACGAGATTCTAACGATCAACGTGGAGCAGGACCAGGTGAGGCTAGTCTGAGAAGAGACCCTCAAGGACTCTAACTCGACCTTGCTCCCAGGCCCTGTACGGTTGCTCTCGTATTTTCTGTTCTGCTATTTCCGACAGTTTCGTAAAGCGTCTGCCACATGTACATTGGCGACGTACGCATTGCAGTCGTGAAAGCAAAAAAGAAAACCTCCACAGTCCTGAACACTGAGGGCACGACTACCTGCATACCTACTTCTGGAGTATGGGGTGTTCTTTGCCGATACTTCCTGCACAGTACCTTATCATTCCAGAAGTACTTTTCACCTATCTTCGCACCAGACACAATGGTGTCTGCGAGTGCTTGTATCTGCAGGTCCTTCTCTTGCTCTGTCATCGAGGTTGCTGAAGTCCAGTGATTTGGTTCTGTAGAAGAATCTAGAGAGTTAGATGGAGTACTGTCGGCAACTTGTGGGGTAGGTGTAGGGTTAAACAAGTTATCCAATCCCAACTGAGTCCTTATCTGGGATCTGGTTTGTACAGCTACTACTACTGGCTTTCCCACGTCTTCTACTGCATCAGCAACAACTATCAGATAGTTACTCTCCAAACCAAAAGCTAAGTCATTGGCCAGTATTACCTATATCCATTCAATAGGAAGATAGTCTACTACTGCCAATGTACCATTGAAATGTGGTAATTCTAAATGAACCTCTACTAAAGGGGCAATGTATAAAGTGGAGAAAAATCCACCAAATATGACACTTTTCTTTCCTTCGTAGGCACTTTTTTGAGTAACGCATTCTTAAAAATCAGAGATTGGGCTGCTCCACTATCTCTGAGAATTACTACTGACCTACCACACTGGTCACACGATATATACCCTTTTCGAAGTGTATGGGGCAAACAATCCTGGTTTCTCCCTCCTATTTGTCCACAGGAAAAGGGTTTCCACTGGTGGTGTCACACAACTCACCAGCATAACTGCACTTTGCGGGTGAGTTGCCCGTACCTGCCCTGCTCCTACACTTGGCAGATACGTGTCCTTCCTTCCCGAATGTCCAACAAACAATGTCACTCCTGGGATAACCTGGGGTTTTCTTCACGGCACCATGGGGAACGGTTCTCTCCTCTTGCTTATATTTGGTAAAAGGTTTTGAATAGGTCTTGGAAACCTATCTTATAGAGGGTCTATGGGTTTAAATGTTTTTTTCAGCCATTGTGGCTGCAGCATCCAAAGTCTCTACTTACTGTTCCTCCAAGTATGTTTTCAGATCAACTGTTAATTAAACATTCCTTGAAATCTTCTAACAAAACAAGTTGTTGCAGCTACTCTTTAGTCTCAACCTTCTGAGACGCACACCTTTCATGAAATAACTGCTCTTTAATGCAAGCGAACTCCGTAATGGTGTGCTCTACTGTTTTCTTAAGCTTACGAAACTTCTGCCGATATGCTTCAGGCACCAACTGGTAAGACATTAACAACACCTTCTTGGCAGCGATATAGTCACTCGAGTCATTTACTGACAGTGACACTGTTTACTGACAGTACGCTGTTTGGCCTTCCCAGTCAGCACTGATTGAATCATAATTGCCCAATTGTCCCTCGGCCAGTCCATTGAGACAGCTATTTTCTCGAAGGCAGCAAAGAACTTTTGACAAGCCCTTTTCATTGAATTTAGGCACCATTTTCGTATCCCACACTGGATCGAAACCACTGGCTTCTCTTCTTCCACTTAATCTTAGCACTTCCAATTTGTATTGCCTTTCTTTCTCCTCCCATTCTCTCATGTCTTGTCTTTCTTTCTCTTTCTCCCTTTCTTCTCTGTCTATCCGTTTCAATTCAATTTTACGTTTTATTTCAATTTCCCTCTCTTCTCTTTCTCTACTTTCTTGTCTGTCCATCTCTTCCCTTCCTCTCCTTTCTTCTCTGTCTCTCTCCTTTTCTTCTTTCTCTAGTTATATCTTTTCCATTCGATTTCACGATTTATTTATAATTCTCGCATTTACAGTGTAAATAATCTCACACGTAGTTTACCTGGGTCACTCTCACCATCACATCCTTGGTCTTCCTTGTCAGTGGAATCCATGACACTCGCTATTTTGCTACGAACTCCACTTTCCTGTTTGTCGTCTGGTTTCAAATGTCTGTACACTTTCGAAAAGACCTCGACACGTGAATCTTGTTCTTTCACTTTTAATTTAATGTAGGCGCTTATCAACACTAGCTCCGGTTTCTCGAAAAACTTCAATTTGGAGAGGCAGTTCTCCTGGTTTAAGAACTCACGAACATCGTCCAGCGTATCAATTGTATGTTTCTCTGCCATTGCTCACTCTCTTAATAAACACTGCACTTCGACACAAAAAGGGAATCTGTAAAAGGGGGGGTTGCATTAATCAATTACCCACGGTCCCATCTAACTTACCTGACAAGAAGTCGGATCCCGCTGGGGATGCCAATTATGTTACGGCCTGCTTGAGCCAGTAACCGGGCTTTTTTACTTATCAAAGTGTATAGGGGGCCTAGGTGCCTCTTCTTACACGACCATTGTCATTGATAAGTTATCCCCGAGTCTTTGGTAAGTTATCAAGAACTAGCAACAACACTAAACAAACACTACAAAGTGTTAGGGTATACAACACTAAACAGAACCATCACCAAGTGTACTTCTTAAGTATATATACACATATGCACATGGCATAACACTGCAGGTGTCACTTTACCACAGGACACTATACAACTTCTGCATTCTTCTTTCCCGGCGAGTCCACTTCTATCGTACACAGCTCAAGGTTCCCTCCCTGAGTCTGTCTTCTCTGGTCCTCACGCCGGCGAGTTCACCAGTCTCAGTAAATTATATGCCAGTCCTATACAGTTTTGTCACGGTGCCAAAACAAAACTTCTACTCTCCAGCAACACTGGCAGACTTGAACACAGGTTTATTACAATCTTTAACATTAACAGACAAACTGTACTTCCATCTCGTAACTCAACTTGGCCATCCAATCACAATACAGCAAGTACGTCGGTACAATCACCAATACTTCACTATGTATCGCAGACAAATCACTGTATACACTGACTCGGCTACTTGTTCCCACTAGAGCTTGTCTTGAGTTCAGGACTGGCCTGGGTGAACTGATTTCGACCAAGATATCACCACATCATTTCTGAAGAGATAAATGTGGTTATTAAGAATTAAACTACACAGCTGTCCATAAGATCACAGCTATCCACTGGGAAACAGAAAATGGGGATGGGTGCGCCCAACAGATGGCGTTGACATCGTCACACCTCTCCTGAAAGAATTGGGGTCGGGGCTCTCAATAGATGGTTCGACATTTTCACAAGGAGTCAGTGCTTTAAAAACTAGAAAGGTGGGATTTAAGAGCAAATGCTCTATCCTGCAAGACAATTAAGTGAGTATAAATAGGTGAGTATACACACACACACATACACGGAGGTGTTGTAGCCGAGTGGACAGCGCGCGCGACTCGTAATCCTGTGGCCCGGGTTCGATGATTCAACTACTATGGTTCGATTCCCGGACTAGGCAAAGACAAACGGGCAGAGTTTCTTTCACCCTGATGCTCTATTATCTAGCAGTAAATAAGTACCTGAGAGTTAGACAGCTGTTACGGCTGCTTCCTGGGTGTGTGTTTGTGGAAAAAAATTAGTTAGTTAGTAGTTAGTAACAGTTGATTTATTGACAGTTGAGAGGCGGGCCGAAAGAGCAGAGCTCAACCCCTGCAAGCACAACTTTGCGTATACAACTAGGTGAATACACACAGCCGAGGTGTCTCGCGGCTGCGTGGATAGCGCTTGGGGATCGTAGTCCTAAGGGCCCGGGTTCGATTCCCGGCGGAGGCAGAAACAAACGAGTAGAATTTATTTCACCCTGATTCACCTGTTCACCCAGCAGTTAATAGGTGCCTGGGAGTTAGACAGCTGATACGGGTTGCTTCCTGGGGATGTGCGTGTGCGTGTGGGTTAGATAAATATATGTAGTAGATATAATTGAGGAAAAATTTATTGCTTAGAAAGGCGGGGTCCAAGAGCTAATAGTTCGATTCTGCAGGCACAAATAGTAAATACACAAACACATACGTACATATGTGTGTTTGTATTTTAGTAATATTTCTCTCTCTTTTCTCAGAATCTCTGTTACTTGTTCTTATATTTCTCCCTTACCCCCCCCCCTACTTCCTTCCCTCCCTCTGTACCTCTCTCCGTCCCTCCCTTACTATCTCCCTCCCTCTCTATCTTCCTCCGTCTCTACCTCCTTCCCTCCCTCCCTCCACCCCTACCTCCACCCCTACCTCCCTCCCTCACCCCGTACCTCTCCCTCTCCCTCTTTACCTCCCTAACCCCCTCCTACCTTCCTCTCTCCCTACCTCTTTCCCTTTCTACCTCCCTCACCCCCTACCTCCTTCCTCCTTGTCTCCTTTACTACCTCCCTCACCCCCTACCTACTTCCTCCTTGTCTTCTTTACTACCTCCCTCACTCCCTACCTCCTTCCTCCATCCCTACGTCCCTTCCACTCTACCTCCTTCCTCTCTCCCTCCTTCCTCTCTTCCTTCAATTCTACCTCCCTCCCTCCCTCCCTCCCTCCCTCCCGCTCTTATGAGTCCCTCTTACATTATGTCATAATATCCAATTATGTAAAAAAGTAGAGGATTGGCGCATGATACAAAACAACTCCTGTATCGTATTTCCCGGAGTCAACGAGACTTGAGGTAATTATATGCAACAATTACTGCAAGCGCTGGTAACGGGACACGGGTGAATGTACCCGCAGCACGCAGCACGCAGCACGCAGCACGCAGCACGCAGCGAAGCACCGTGAAGTTCAGTCTTTTGACGCTGGCCTTTGATGAATGTGTGTATTCACCTAGCTAGATTCATCTAGTTGTGCTTGCGGGGGTTGAACTCTGCTCTTTCCGCCCGCCTCTCAACTGTCAATCAATCAACTGTTACTAACTAAAAACTATTTTTTTTTTAAAACACACACACAAGCAGGAAGCAGCCCGTAACAGCTGTCTAACTCCCAGGTACCTATTTAATGCTAAGTAAAAGGCCATCAGGGTGAAGGAAACTGTGCCCATTTGTTTTTCCGGCGGTGCCGGGGATCGAGCCCCGGTTCCTAGGTCCACGAGTCTAGAGTGCTGTTCACTCAGCTACCAGCCCCCCCCCATTACGCACACATCTGTGTGTGTGTGTGTGTGTGTGTGTGTGTGTTTACTAGTTGTGTTTTTACGGGGGTTGAGCTTTGCTCTTTCGGCCCGCCTCTCAACTGTCAATCAACTGTTTACTACTATTTTTTTTTTTTTCCCCACACCACACACACACACACACACACACACCAGGAAGCAGCCCGTGACAGCTGACTAACTCCCAGGTACCTATTTACTGCTAGGTAACAGGGGCATTCAGGGTGAAAGAAACTTTGCCCATTTGTTTCTGCCTCGTGCGGGAATCGAACCCGCGCCACAGAATTACGAATCCTGCGCGCTATCCACCAGGCTACGAGGCCCCCTTAGAGTGTGTGTGTGTGTACTCACCTAGTTGTGTCTGCAGGATCGAGCATTGACTCTTGGATCCCGCCATGTGTGTGTGTGTGTGTGTGTGTGTGTGTGTGTGTGTGTGTGTGTGTGTACTCACCTATATGTGCTTGCAGGATCGAGCATTGACTCTTGGATCCCGCCATGTGTGTGTGTGTGTGTGCGTGTGTGTGTGTGTGTGTGTGTACTCACCTAGTTGTGCTTGCGGGGGTTGAGCTCTGGCTCTTTGGTCCCGCCTCTCAACTGTTAATCAACAGGTGTACAGGATCCTGAGCCTATTGGGCTCTATCATATCTACACTTGAAACTGTGTATGGAGTCAGCCTCCACCACATCACTTCCCAATGCATTCCATTTGTCAACCACTCTGACACTAAAAAAGTTATTTTCTAATATCTCTGTGGCTCATTTGGGCACTCAGTTTCCACCTGTGTCCCCTAGTGCGTGTGCCCCTTGTGTTAAACAGCCAGTCTTTATCAACCCTGTCGATTCCCTTGAGAATCTTGAATGTGGTGATCATGTCCCCCCTAACTCTCTTGTTTTCCAACGAAGTGAGGTTAAATTCCCGCAGTCTCTCCTCATATCTCATACCTCTCAGCTCGGGTACTAGTCTGCTGGCAAACCTTTGAACCATTTCCATTTTAGTCTTATGCTTGACTAGATATGGACTCCATGCTGGAGCCACATACTCCAGGATTGGTCTGATATATGTGGTATATAATGTTCTGAAAGATTCCTTACACAAGTTTCTAAAGGCCGTTCTTATGTTAGCCAACCTGGCATATGCTGCTGCCGTTATCCTCTTGATATGAGCTTCAGGAGACAGGTCAGGCGTGATATCAACCCCCAGGTCTTTCTCTCTCTCTGACTCTTGAAGTATTTCATCTCCCAAGTGATACCTTGTATCTGGTCTCCTGCTTCCTACCCCTACCTTCATTACATTATATTTCCTTGGGTTAAACTCTAACAGCCATTTGTTCGACCATTCCTGCAGCTTGTGTGTGTGTGTGTGTGCATGTGTGTGTGCATGTGTGTGAGTGTGTGTGTGTGTGTGTGTGTGTGTGTGTGTGTGTGTGTGTGTGTGTGTGTGTGTGTGTGTGTGTGTGTGTGTGTGTGTGTGTGTGTGTGTGTGCGTGCTCTCGCCTAGTTGTACTCACCTGGTTGTGCTTGCAGGGATTGAGCTCTGGCTTTTGGTCCCGCCTCTCAACAGTCAATCAACTGATGGACAGATTCCTGAACCTACTGGGCTCTATCATATCTACATTTGAAACTGTGTATGGAGTCAGCCTCCACCACATCACTGCCTAATGCATTCCACCTTTTAACTACTCTGACACTGAAAAAGTTTTTCTAACGTCTTTGTGGCTCATGTGGGTACTCAGTTTCCACCTGTGTCCCCTTGTTTGCGTACCACCCGTGTTAAAGAATTTATCCTTATCTACCCTGTCAAATCCTCTGAGAATTTTGTAGGTAGTGATCATTTCTCCCCTTACTCTTCTGTCTTCCAGTGTCGTGTGGTGCATTTCCCGCAGCCTTTCCTCGTAACCCATGCCTCTTAGTTGTGGAACTAGTCGTGTGGCATACCTCTCAACTTCTTCCAGCTTCGTCTTGTGATTGACATGGTAGTGGCTCCATGCTGGGGCCGCATACTCCAGGATTGGTCTTACATACGTGGTATACAAAGTTCTGAATGATTCCTTACACAGGTTCCTGAAGGCTGTTCTGATGTTAGCCAGCCTCGCATATGCCGCAGATGTAATTCTTTTTCTGTGGGCTTCAGGAGACAGGTATGGTGTGATATCAACTCCTAGATCTTTCTCTCTGTCTGTTTCATGAAGTACTTCATCTCGCATTCTGTATCCTGTGTCAGGCCTCCTGTTTCCACCGCCTAGTTTCATTATCTTGCATTTACTCGGGTTGAACTTTAGTAGCCATTTGCGGAGCATTCATTCAGTCTGTCTAGGTCATCTTGTAGCCTCCTACTATCATCCTCTGTTTTAATCCTCTTCATAATTTTTGCATCATCAGCAAACAATGAGAGGAACGATTCTATGCCCTCTGGGAGATCATTAACGTATGTCAGAAACAGTATAGGTTCATGGACTGACCTCTGCGGGACTCCACTGGTGACATCTTGCCAATCTGAGACCTCACCCTTCACAGTGACTCGTTGTCTTCTGTTACTTAGGTACTCCTTTATTCAAAGGAGTACCTTTCCTTTTACTACTGCCTGCATCTCCAGCTTTTTCACTAGCCTCTTTTGTAGTACTGTGTCAAAAACTTTCTGGCAATCCAAAAATGTGCAATATGCCCACCCCTCTCTTTCTTGCCTGATTTTTGTTGGTTGGTCGCAAAATTCAATTAATCAATCTGTGTGAATTACAGAATTCAATTAAGTCAATTAATCAATGTGTGTGTGTGTATGTGTGTGTGTGTACTCACCTAGTTGTACTCACCTAGTTGTGTCTGCAGGATCGAGCATTGACTCTTGGATCCCGCCTTTCGAGCATCGGTTGTTTATAGCAATGACTCCTGTCCCATTTCCCTATCATAACTGGTTTTAAAATTATGAATAGTATTTGCTTCCACAACCTGTTCCTGAAGTGCATTCCATTTTCCCACTACTCTCACGCTAAAAGAAAACTTCCTAACATCTCTGTGACTCATCTGAGTTTCAAGCTTCCATCCATGTTCCCTCGTTCTGTTACTATTCCGTGTGAACATTTCATCTATGTCCACTCTGTCAATCCCTCTGAGTATTTTATACGTTCCTATCATGTCCCCCCCTCTCCCTTCTTCTTTCCAGTGTCGTAAGGCACAGTTCCCTCAGGCGCTCCTTATATCCCATCCCTCGTAGCTTTGGAACGAGTCTCGTTGCAAACCTCTGAACCTTTTCCAGTTTCATTATATGCTTCTTCAGATGGGGACTCCATGATGAGGCGGCATACTCTATGACTGGCCTCATGTACGCAGTGTAAAGCGCCCTAAATGCCTCCTTACTTAGGTTTCTGAATGATGTTCTAACTTTTGCCAGTGTAGAGTACGCTGCTGTCGTTATCCTATTTATATGTGCCTCAGGAGATAGATTAGGTGTTACGTCCACACCCAGGTCTCTTTCGCGCGTCGTCACAGGTAGGCTGTTTCCCTTCATTGTGTACTGTCCCTTTGGTCTCCTATCTCCTAGTTCCATTTCCATAACTTTACATTTGCTCGTGTTGAATTCCAGTAGCCATTTCTCTGACCATCTCTGCAACCTGTTCAGGTCCTCTTGGAGGATCCTGCAATCCTCATCTGTCACAACTCTTCTCATCAAATTTGCGTCATCCGCAAACATCGACATGTAGGACTCTACGCCTGTAAACATGTCGTTAACATATACAAGAAATAGAATTGGTCCCAGCACCGATCCTTGTGGTACTCCACTTGTTACTGTTCGCCAGTCCGACTTCTCGCCCCTTACCGTAACTCTTTGGCTCCTTCCTGTTAGGTAGTTCCTTATCCATGCTAGGACCTTTCCCCCACCCCCGCCTGCCTCTCGAGCTTGAACAGCAGTCTCATGTGCGGTACTGTATCAAAGGCTTTTTGGCAGTCCAGAAATATGAAGTCTGCCCAACCATCTCTGTCCTGTCTTATCCTCGTTATTTTAACATAGAATTCCAGAAGGTTTGTTAGGCACGATATCCCTGTTCAGAACCCATGTTGATGTTTGTTCACAAACCTAATGTTCTCCATGTGTGCAACCAGTCGTAGCCTAATTATTCTTTCCAGTATTTTACAGGGGATGCTTGTCAGTGATACAGGTCTATAGTTAAGTGCCTCCTCCCTATCGCCTTTCTTGAAGATCGGCACAACATTTGCCGTCTTCCAGCAACTGGGCAATTCTCCTGACATAAGTGACTCATTAAAGATCATTGCCAGAGGCATGCTAAGGGCCTGCGCTGCTTCTTTTAGTATCCACGGTGATACTTTGTCTTTGTCTGAACACACACACTGTGTGTGTGGGTGTGTGTGTGTGTGTGTGTGTGTGTGTGTGTGTGTGTGTGTGTGTGTGTGTGTGTGTGTGTGTGTGTGTGTGTGTGCGTGTGCGTGTGTGCGTGTGTGTATATACTCGCCTATTTGTACTCACCTACTTGTGCTTGCAGGATCGAACATTAACTCTTGGATCCTGTCTTTCTATCCATCGGTTGTTTACATTAATGATTCCTGTCCCATTACCCTATCATATCTAGTGTTAAAATTATGAATAGAGTGTGCTTCCACAACCTGCTCCTTAGGTGCATTCCATTTTTCTACTACTCTCACGCTAAAAGAATACTTCCTAACATCTCTGTGACTCGTCTGAGTTTCCAGCTTCCACCCATATCCCCTCGTTCTGTTAATAGATTAAATGTGTGAACATTTAATCTATTTCCATTTTGTCAATTCCCCAGAGTATTTTATACGTTCCTATCATATCCCTCCTCGCCCTTCTCTTTTCTAGTGTCGTAAGGTTCAGTGCCTTCAGGCGCTCTTCATACCCCATCCCTCGTAGCTCTGGGACGAGTCTCGTTGCAAACCTCTAAACCTTTTCCAGTTTCATTATATGCTTCTTCAGATGGGGACTCCATGATGAGGCGGCATACTCTAAGACTGGCCTTACGTAGGCAGTGTAAAACGTCCTAAAAGCCTCTTCACTTACTTTTCCGAATGATGTTCTATATTTTGGCAGTTTAGAGTACGCTGCTGTCGTTATCCTATATATGTGTGCCTTAGGAGTTAGATTAGGTGTTATGTCCATTCCCAGGTCTTTCTCGAATCGTCATAGGTAGGCAGTTACCCTTTATTGTGTACTGTCCCTTTCGTCTCCTATCATCTGATCCCATTTCTATAACTTTACATTTGCTCTTGTTGAACTCCAGTAGCCATTTCTCTGACCATCTCTGCAACCTGTTCAAGTCCTCTTGGAGGATCCTACAATCCTCATCTGTCACAACTCTTCCCATTAATTTTGCTTCATCCATGAACATTGACATATAGGATTCTTCTCCTGTAAACAGGTCATTTACGTATATTAGAGATAGAATTGGTCCAAGCACCGATCCTTGAGATACTGCACCCGTTACTGTTCGCCAGTCCGACATCTCGCCCCTAACCATTACTCTCTGACTCCTTCCTGTTATATAGTTCCTTACCCTTATTAGGGCCTTTCAGCCCTAGTGTGTGTGTGTGTGTGTGTGTGTGTGTACTCACCTAATGTGGTTGCGGGGGTTGAGCTTTGTCTCTTATGTCCCTCTAAGGTACTAAGTTTCCACCTGTGTCCCCTTGTTCGTGTCCCAGCCGTGCTGAAGAGTTTGTCTTTGTCCACCCTGTAAATTCCCCTGAGAATTTTGTTGGTGGTTATCATGTCTCGCCTAACTCTTCTGTTTTCCAGGGACGCGAGGTTCAGCTCCTTTAGCCTTTCCTCGTAGCTCATACCTCTCAGTTCCGGGACGAGCCTGGTGACATACCGCTGAATCTTCTCGAACTTTGTCGTGTGTTTAACTAGGATTGGACGCCAGGCTGGAGCTGCATATTGCAGGATTGGTCTGACATAAGTGGTATACAGGGTCCTGAACGATACCTTACAAAAGTTTCTAAAGGTAGTTCTTATGTTGGCCAGTCTAGCATATGCCGCTGATGATATCCTTTTGATGTGGGCCTCAGGGGACAGGTTCGGTGTGATATCAACCCCCAGATCTTTCTCTCTATTTGACTCTTGCAGGATTTCACCTCCCAGATGATACCTTGTGTTCAGCCTCAAAACTCCCATCGCCTAATTTCATTACCTTACACTCTCCTGAGTTAAACTTTAGCAGCCATGTAAGCCATATGTGTGTGTGTGTGTGTGTGTGTGTGTGTGTGTGTGTGTGTGTGTGTGTGTGTGTGTGTGTGTGTGTGTGTGTGTGTGTGTGTGTGTGTGTGTGTGTGTACTCACCTAGTTGTGTTTGCGGGGGTTGAGCTCTGGCTATTTGGTCCCGCCGCTCAACCGTCAATCAACAGGTGTACAGATTCCTGAGCCTATTGGGCTCTATCATATCTACACTTGAAACTGTGTATGGAGTCAGCCTCCACCACATCACTTCCTAATGCATTCGATTTTTCAACCACTCTGACACTAAAAAAGTTCTTTCTAATATCTCTGTGGCTCATTTGGGCATTCAGTTTCCACCTGTGTCCCCTTGTGCATGTGCCCCTTGTGTTAAATAGCCTGTCTTTATCTGCCCTATCAATTCTCTTCAGAATCTTGAATGTGGTGATCATGTCCCCCCTAACTCTTCTGTCTTCCAGCGAAGTGAGGTTTAATTCCCGTAGTCTCTCCTCGTAGCTCATACCTCTAAGCTGGGGTACTAGTCTGGTGGCAAACCGTTGAACCTTTTCCAGTTTAGTCTTATCCTTAACTAGATATGGGCTCCATGCTGGGGCTGCATACTCCAGGATTGGCCTGACATATGTGGTATACAAAGTTCTGAATGATTCTTTACACAAGTTTCTGAATGCCGTTCGTATGTTGGCCAGCCTGGCATATGCCGGTGATGTTATCCTCTTGATATGGACCGCAAGAGACAGGTCTGGCGTGATATCAACCCCCAAGTCTTTTTCTTTCTCTGACTCCTGAAGAATTTCCTCTCCCAGATGATACCTTGTATCTGGCCTCCTGCTCCCTACACCTATCTTCATTACATTACATTTGGTTGGATTAAACTCTAGCAACCATTTGTTCGACCATTCCTTCAGCTTGTCTAGATCTTCTTCAAGCCTCAAACAATCCTTTTCTGTCTTAATCCTTCTCATAATTTTGGCATCGTCCGCAAACATTGAGAGAAATGAATCGATACCCTCCGGGAGATCATATACATATATCAGAAACAAGATAGGACCGAGTACAGAGCCCTGTAGGACTCCACTGGTGACTTCACGCCAATCGGAGGTCTCACCCCTCACCGTAACTCTCTGCTTCCTATTGCTTACGTACTCCCTAATCCACTGGAGCACCTTACCAGCTACACCTGCCTGTCTCTCCAGCTTATGTACCAGCCTCTATTGCGGTACTGTGTCAAAGGCTTTCCAACAATCCAAGAAAATGCTGTCCGCCCAGCCCTCTCTTGCTTGCTTAATCTTTGTCACATGGTCATAGAATTCAATTAAGCCAGTCAGGCAAGATTTACCCTCCCTGAACCCATGTTGGCGATTTGTCACGAAGTCCCTTCTCTCCAGATGTGATACCAGGTTTTTTCTCACGATCTTCTCCATCACCTTGCATGGTATACAAGTCAAGGACACTGGCTTGTAGTTCAGTGCCTCTTGCCTGTCGCCTTTTTTGTGAATGTGGTCCGGCATATTGGGACCACATTCACCGTCTTCCATATTTCTGGTAGGTCTCCCGTCTCCAGTGACTTACTATACACTTTGAAGTGTGGCAAGCAAAGTGCCTCTGCACACTCTTTCAATACCCATGGCGAGATCCCGTCTGGACCAACAGCCTTTCTAACATTCAGATCCAGCAGGTGTCTCTTGACCTCCTCTGTGTGTGTGTGTGTGTGTGTGTGTGTGTGTGTGTACTCACCTAGTTGTGTGTGTGTGTGTGTGTGTGTGTGTGTGTGTGTGTGTGTGTGTGTGTGTGTGTGTGTGTGTGTGTGTGTGTGTGTGTGTGTGTGTGTGTGTGTGTGTGTGTTTGTGCGTGTGTGTCCGCACACGTGTGGGTGCGTGTGTATAAAAACATTGCCGCAAGGACAATGGTGTCGCGTGTTATGTTTCATACTAATTAACTCCGTCGATGGTGTAGACGCCGCTTGACTCTTTGTCGTGGATTACTATCCATCAGCGCCGCTCCCTTTTTTGTTACCTAACGTCGCTTGTGTTTCTCTCGCTTCCGAGCTTGGTCTAAAATGGTCCGTACTCCCTTTGTTTACTTTTTAATCAGTGTTATAATTAGTTATTACTCATGTCTCTCAACTTTTCCACCATTAGCATTTTCGTTTCAAATGTTGTTGACTTCTGAAGAATCCAAACAGACGCAGCATAATGAATGATCACACATACAGTAGTATTGTATGATCCTACATACCGTAGTATTGTATGATCCTAAATACAGTATTAGTGTACGATCCTACATACAGTAGAAGTGTTTGATCCTACATACAGTAGAAGTGTATGATCCTACATACAGTAGTTGTGTATGATGCTACAAACAGTAATAGTGTATGATCCTACATACAGTAATAGTGTATGATCCTACATACAGTAATAGTGTATGATCCTACATACAGTAGTAGTGTATGATCCTACATTCAGTAGTAGTGTATGATCCTACATACAGTAGCGTATGATCCTACATACAGTAGTTGTGTATGATTCTACATAAAGTGCCTGCCTATGTAAAGGGTGCCTGACAGCTGAGAGGACAGCACTTCGTATTCGTAGTCCTGAGGTTCCGGGTTCGATCCCCGGTGGAGGCGGAGATAAATGGGCAAAATGTTTCTTTCACTCTGATGCTTCTGTTACCTAGCAGTAAATAGGTTCCTGGGAGTTAGACAGCTGCTACGGGCTGCTTCCTGGGGGGGGGGGGGTGTAACGAAAAGATAGCCAGGTCGAAGACCGGGCCGCGAGGACACGAAGCCCCAAAATCATCTCAAGATAGAAGTAGTACTGTATGATCCTACATTCAGTAGTACTGTATGATCCTACATTCAGTAGTAGTGTATGATCCTACATTCAGTAGCAGTGTATGATCCTACATTCAGTAGCAGTGTATGATCCTACATTCAGTAGTAGTGTATGATCCTACATTCAGTAGTAGTGTATGATCCTACATTCAGTAGTAGTGTATGATCCTACATTCAGTAGCAGTGTATGATCCTACATTCAGTAGTAGTGTATGATCCTACATTCAGTAGCAGTGTATGATCCTACATTCAGTAGCAGTGTATGATCCTACATTCAGTAGTAGTGTATGATCCTACATTCAGTAGCAGTGTATGATCCTACATTCAGTAGTAGTGTATGATCCTACATTCAGTAGCAGTGTATGATCCTACATTCAGTAGTAGTGTATGATCCTACATTCAGTAGCAGTGTATGATCCTACATTCAGTAGTAGTGTATGATCCTACATTCAGTAGTAGTGTATGATCCTACATTCAGTAGCAGTGTATGATCCTATATTCAGTAGTAGTGTATGATCCTACATTCAGTAGTAGTGTATGATCCTACATTCAGTAGTAGTGTATGATCCAACATTCAGTAGCAGTGTATGATCCTACAGTCAGTAGTAGTGTATGATCCTACATTCAGTAGCAGTGTATGATCCTACATTCAGTAGTAGTGTATGATCCTACATTCAGTAGCAGTGTATGATCCTACATTCAGTAGCAGTGTATGATCCTACATTCAGTAGCAGTGTATGATCCTACATTCAGTAGCAGTGTATGATCCTACATTCAGTAGTAGTGTATGATCCTACATTCAGTAGTAGTGTATGATCCTACATTCAGTAGTAGTGTATAATAGTATATACAGTAGTAGTGTATGATCCTACATTCAGTAGCAGTGTATGATCCTACATTCAGTAGCAGTGTATGATCCTACATTCAGTAGCAGTGTATGATCCTACATTCAGTAGTAGTGTATGATCCTACATTCAGTAGCAGTGTATGATCCTACAGTCAGTAGCAGTGTATGATCCTGCATTCAGTAGCAGTGTATGATCCTACATTCTGTAGTAGTGTATGATCCTACATTCAGTAGTAGTGTATGATAGTATATAGAGTAGTACTGTATGATCCTACATTCAGTAGCAGTGTATGATCCTACATTCAGTAGCAGTGTATGATCCTACATTCAGTAGCAGTGTATGATCCTACATTCAGTAGTAGTGTATGATCCTACATTCAGTAGTAGTGTATGATCCTACATTCAGTAGTAGTGTATGGTCCTACATTCAGTAGCAGTGTATGATCCTACATTCAGTAGCAGTGTATGATCCTACATTCAGTAGCAGTGTATGATCCTACATACAGTAGTAGTGTATGCAGTGTAAACTACACTGCACGCTCAAACACGACTGTTTCTCTTTGTAATATTAGAGCCAATGTATAAAAGTCCTTGGCGTTAAACAAAAATATAGATTTTTTTATCATTCACTATGTAGCTGCAAGAGCTTTGTTGCATGATAACCGAACACCATAACAGGACTGTCGTAAGTAATATCATTAGCGATATTGTTAATGTCTAAGACAATAGCTATCACTACAGAGTCACAAAAACTCTTGAACACGAACAATAACAGTAAAATATCTTTGTCCATAAGGTTTACAAAACTTGTCACAAACAGGTTCATAATCTTCTTCTTGCCAGCCATTAGGCAGCTGTAACATTATTTATTTTTGGTTCCTTCTGCATGGATGGGTCCAATGGATGGGGGAGCGCAGGATGGGGCCAATGGATGGGGAAGCGCAGGATGGGGCCAATGGATGGGGGAGCGCAGGATGGGGCCAATGGATGGGGAAGCGCAGGATGGGGCCAATGGATGGGGAAGCGCAGGTACATCCCAGGTACATCTTCCCTTATTATGAGAAATAACATCTCCGCCTCTTCTGACAAGCTGAGGTGTACTAATGTAGTGTATCAATACAAATGCAGCGTTGGAGACTGTGCACTCCTATATATATGCTATATTGGACTGTTACGACCCTGGGTTCCTTAATTGGAAACCAGAGGTCAAATTGAGCTGTAAATAATTACTTTACATTAATTGATAGGAGTTGATCATGTGAGAAGGATAATTAATTAACAATAACATTTATACTCTGGCTCCTCTCACTGCTGATGCGCTTTTGTTCCTATCTTCCTTGCCAGACTTAAGACGAATCTTGTTTATTAAATATAATATTGAACTAATTGTCAGCTATTTTTAGAATGATTAAATGAATGAGTAATGAATGTCTGAGTAAACTTGGGATGATGTCTGCTGTACGATCAGCTGAGTATCCGTCCGGCAGCAATCAGAGTAGGAGGCAGGAGGACTCTGGGTCGCTCTCTCTGGCTGGCTGTGTGGTGGTGGACACAACTCTTCTGTGTGGTTCTGTTTCTTTTCCTCCTCTCTTCCCTTACCTTATTTCATATTTTATTAGATAAGTCCATTCCAAGGTTTGTTTCGTGTTACTAGCTAGGTGTATGTTTTATTTATTTATTTATTTTATTTATTTATATACAAGAAAGTACATTGGGTTTGTGAGAATACATAGCATAGTACAGTATTTACACTCTTGTAAAGCCACTAGTACGTGCAGCGTTTCGGGCAGGAAAGTATTGTGTCTTATGAGTATAAGATTTATAAGTATTTATAAGTATTGTGTAGTCTAAGCCAGTGTTTTGGCATCACTAAATGTACTCCATTGTGACTAGGGTACCACGTGGGGCATAGCTACCCTAGGCTGCCTCAAGCCTTGCAAGTGCCTTTTCAAAGTAGACTTTACCCTAGTTTTGTGAGTGTAAACCTTGAATCCTGCCTAAGTGGACCAAGGTGGTTAACGTAAGGTAGAGTGGTAAATTGTTTTATTGTAGTAATGTATATGGGGGGTTAGTAGAGGGTTCAATAAATAAGTACTAAGAAAGGAGTATCTATTCATCCCGTTGAGAGTGGAATAGGGTATTACCTTAGACTAGACCGTTTACTAGCCAAGCAATTGTTTATTTTCTGGGAATATTCTTTCCTTGGGGGCCGAGGCCTCCCTATTGACACTATTTTAGGAACTCTTTTATTTCGTACTATTGGCCCTCTCAGTTCAACTACATACTTTCCATAACATGGACACACCACGAATACACTGAGTAGACGTCTTACACTTCATTTGGAAGAGGGAAGTATTAAGTCATATCATTCTCAACACCACAACACCATCCTGAATCACCAAGATATAGTGATTACGACAATAATCAAATGTCCCAACGATTGTTAAGTGATCTGGTGTTTCTTCACCCTCCAGATGGTAAATGGTATTTGCATAGAATGGAAAAATATATAAGAAAATTATCAATAGTCGCAATGATGTTGTGCTTAATGGCGCAACACAATATCCCCAACTCCTCAACTTTCTAAAGCGGTGTTCCGAACCCGTGGGTCATACCACTTCCCCCTAGGTCACGACCCCACTACGAGGATATGGTTCCCAACCGGTGAGTTACGACCCCATAATGGGTATGGTTCCCAACTGGTGAGTCACGACCCCATAGTGGGTATGGTTCCCAACCTGTGAGTCACGACCCCATAGTGGGTATGGTTCCCAACCTGTGGGTCACGACCCCATAGTGGGTATGGTTCCCAACCTGTGGGTCACGACCCCATAGTGGGTATGGTTCCCAACCTGTGGGTCACGACCCCATAGTGGGTATGGATCCCAACCTGTGGGTCACGACCCCATAGTGGGTATCGTTCCCAACCTGTGGGTCACGACCCCATAATGGGTATGGTTCCCAACCTGTGGGTCACGACCCCATAGTGGGTATCGTTCCCAACCTGTGGGTCACGACCCCATAGCGGGTATGGTTCCCAATCTGTGGGTCACGACCCCATAGTGGGTATGGTTCCCAACCTGTGGGTCACGACCCCATAGTGGGTATGGTTCCCAACCTGTGGGTCACGACCCCATAGTGGGTATGGATCCCAACCTGTGGGTCACGACCCCATAGTGGGTATCGTTCCCAACCTGTGGGTCACGACCCCATAGTGGGTATGGTTCCCAACCTGTGGGTCACGACCCCATAGTGGGTATCGTTCCCAACCTGTGGGTCACGACCCCATAGCGGGTATGGTTCCCAACTGGTGAGTCACGACCCCTTAGTGGGTATGGTTCCTAACCGGTCGCTCTTAGGTCTTTCTAAGAGTCTTTCATTGATTCTTGACAATTTTTATTGTCTAGCTCATATCTGGTAATTATTATTGTTAGCTAAATTCCCTTACATTTCCTTAGCATTAAACTGTACCTGTCAATCTTTCATCCATTTTGAAAATCTTTGTAAATCGTCTTGTTGCGATTTTTGGGTCTGTGAATTTTTTCCTGCTCTATTTTTGGATCTTTTAAATGTGTGAATATATTTAATTTCAATCCTGTAAAAAAATAATTTCTATAGTTAACGAGAGGTCTCAAAAAAGAGCCCCGGGACACACAACTTAGAACAGGTTCCGTTTAGGACTTCAACTATACTATGCCTCTATGTGGTTTGAAATAACTAAGTTCTGATCTAACTTAGGTCACTCCCTAACTTTCCCCCACCCCGCAGTACCACGAGCATCTAAGTTTTTAAATATATTTTGTGATGTACAATATTAAAGCTCTTGCTAAAGTCAAGATACAGAATATCTCATTCCTTCCCGCTCTCAACAGCTTGCAATATATTGGAAAATAATATTTGTAAATATGTGAAACATGTGCAGATATTAGTAAAGTATGTTATGAACCTTTATTAATATATTTTTTCTTTCAAGATGTAAGCAAATAGCTTTAGGATTATCGACTAAAACAATTATTACAATAGACTTTTTAGAGAAGTCTTAATAAACAACAAAGTTTTTTATACTTTTTTTACAAACATAAAGAAGCAATTTTCTAATTGGACGACAGTTGAAGCCGCGTGATCGGGTCCCTCTTTCTGAAAGTCTTCGCCACATTACCAGCACTCCACGTAACTCGGCTCGATTATATTGATATATTACAAATGTAAACAAAAATAACTTATTATGTTCTGGTTTATCAGTCCTTCAGCATACTGGAAAATAATTAGTGTGCAGACGATGAGTGACAATAACGTGGCTGAAGATATGATGACCAAACCACACACCAGAAGATAAAGAAACGACGACGTTTCGGTCCGTTCTGGACCATTATCACATACGACTTGATAATGGTCCTGGGACCAGATTCACGAAGGTACTTATAAATGTTTTTCTTCTTAGTGCCTTTGTAGCAGCTACGTCGGTATTCAGGTAGGCATACTAAGAAGGAAAATCTTCGTAAGTTTGCTCCGTCGGCTAAGGTTGCTGTCGACCACTCGTAGCCTTACGTAAACTGGATATAACTCAATTTCTCTCTACTACACAACATGGAGGATCGATTTTATTATAAACAAAAGATTTTAGCTGGAGAATTTCGTCAAGAGGAGTCCTTTGTGTTAGTTATATATGCATTCTCTGCTTCAAACTTGCAGTAAATATGTATTTTATGTTATTAAAATTAGTTATATAATAGCAAGATATTATACCAGTAGTTATTAAGTAGATAAACACTAGTGAACATGAAATATGAGAGAAGGTGATGAACCCCCTGCCTAATGGGAGCATTTACTATCACCACGTTCACCTACTAATAAGTATAGATGGGTATGTATATGAATGGGTATTACATATACATATATATGTAATTTATTTTCTTTGGTTTTACTTTGAAATTAAATCTGGGTGAGACATAAAAAAAAATGTGAAGCTCAAATGATGTTAGGTTAGGGTAAAAACTTTAAAAACTTTTCTCATTGAAAATACTTATATGAGAAAATAATATGGTGTTTAACGAAGATAAGTTCCAGCTCATGCGCTATGGAAAAAAATGAAAATATAAAAACGGAAACCATGTACAAAACTCAGGCAAATCATAACAGAGAACGAAAAGGCAATGTAAAGGATCTGGGTGTACTCATGTCGGAAGACCTTAGCTTTAAAGAACACAATAAAGTAGCCGTCACAACTGCAAGAAAAATGACAGGTTGGATAACAAGAACTTTTCACACTAGAGATGCTATACCGATGATGATACTTTTCAAAACGCTAGTGCTCTCTAGAGTGGAGTACTGCTGCACAATGACAGCCCCTTTCAAAGTTGGAGAAATTGCTGATCTCGAGAGCGTGCAGAGATCCTTTACTGCTAGAATCCACTCAGTAAAACATCGAAACTATTGGGACCGACTAAAGAGCCTAAATCTGTACTCCCTTGAGCGCTGGCGGGAGAGATACATAATAATTTACACGTGGAAAATATTAGAGGGGCTGGTCCCAAACCTGCACACAGAAATAACATCACATGAGACCAGAAGACATGGCAGGATGTGCAGAATAACCCCGTTGAAAAGCAGAGGTGCAACAGGTACTCTGAGAGAGAACTCTATCAACATCAGAGGCCCGAGACTGTTCAACACGCTTCCGCTACACATAAGGGACATAACTGGCAGACCCCTCACAGTGTTCAAGAGAGAACTGGATAGGCACCTCCAAAGGATACCTGATCAACCAGGCTATGACTCATACGTCGTGCTGCGAGCAGCCGCGTCCAATAGCCTGGTTAATCAGTTCAGCAACCAGGAGGCCTGGTCGACGACGGGGCGGCGGGGACGCTAAGCCCCGGAAGCACCTCAAGGTAACCTCAAGGTTGAATACTTAAACCTATAATTATGACTATATGGATTATTAGAAAAGAGAGAGGGAAATAGGGGTTCAAGACCTCTTCCTGTTACACAATTTGGGCGTGTGGAACAAGTAATTATCAAAAGAAGGCACCATGCCGAGAAGGTTATGTAGCAGTAAGGCAGTGAGGTGAGGCAGCAACTTATATGAGGAATGCTTATTTTATTTACCTTATAAGCTGAGGCAACTTATTTTATTTGAGGAATGCTCAGCTGATTCCTCTACATTTAACATAGAACAAATATGTGTCCAAGACCTCTTCCTGTTGCACAATTTGGCTGTGTAACAATCGATAAGTAATTATCAAAAGAAGGCACCAAGCTGGGAAGGCTATGTAGCACCATTGAGTGTAACAATAAAGCTAATATTTTTAAACAAATAATGCACCAGTGAGAAACAAATCCTGTCAGCTGTAAAAATATTGATGCAGTTATTTAAATAAAAAAATATAATAAAAAGAAATATTACTGATATTTTTATCCTATCTTTTTGTACTATACAGTATAGTATATCCAATGAAGTGAAAAATTGAGACATAATGCACAATTTAATGAATGATTCAAAAGAAATATGACTTACATATCAACTTGAGATCTTAATGATCCACGGTTAACATGATTTAATAAGGATATTATTGGTAATAATACAAACAATAATTTAAAATCTTTATTACTGATATTTTTGTATTAAGAAGCTTAGGTATACACAGCAATGTGCTGCTACCCTATTCTATATGGAAGATTACACAATGTTGGTAAAAAACTAGCTATAAGTTCATCTAATACTCCCATCTCACAGGATGGTTAGTCATACATGGAATCAGGGGAGAAAATACCAGCCTCAATACAAAAAACAAATCAACTCTGACTAAACAACAACTTCACGATTTTCACAGGATGTAAGCACTGAATCATGGGAACATTATATTATAACTACTCTTTCCAGTTTCTACAAGACTCCTCTCAAACAATGTATTTTTTTAACATGCTGAGGTATACACAGCAATGTGCTGCTTCCCTATTCTGTATGAAGGACCATATAGTCTAGATCAAAAACCAGCTATAAGCTCATGCAACATCTCCACCTCACAGGATGGCCAGTCATACATGGAATCAGGAGAGAACAATATGTAAGGCTGATCTATTAGCCTCCACTAGCAAAATCTGGGTACAGCACAAGAATATCTTCCAATATTCATGAGTGTATGAAGTAATTACAGAGCTCAAAGTACCTCATACCATTTGGTATGAAGTCACTGATAACAGGCAATCACAGATATAGTGTTGGAGAGTATGTCCTCTCAAGTAGGACTGAAAACATGTTTTTTCCACCCAGTGGGTTAAAACCTATGGAACCCGCCTACCTACTGAAGCCGTAAATGCCAAAATCCACCTAGAAAATATAATTAGGACAATTGGCGGGACTTAACAAGCTCGTCGAGGCCACTAGATAGTTAGTGGCCTTTGGGTAAATTTAGGTAAATATATACATAAATAAAAACCATCGCTTCACAAATCTTGAGAGCAACAAGGAATCCTACAGACTATCTCTTAAAATTACGTAGATAAACAAAAAATGTAAAATATTTGTTTACTACAATGTCGGTGCTGACTGTACAAGTTGAAAAAACATAGTTTTACTTCAAAATATACTAATTTTATAAGAAAATTCGACGTAAATAAGTTGCAAGTGCATCAAGGATAAGCTCCGATATGCCAGATAAGCGTTGTGATTGGCTACAGCTGTAAGATGAAAAAGTTACCTTCTCTCTGATTGGCCAAACTAATAGCCTAGTGATATCTAGTGAGACCTAAGTGAATTACTGTCCTGTACTTAAAAATCTTCGTATGTACACTTTTATGAAACGCTCTTTGCCGCATTCTTAGCCGGCACCTAGGAACCTTCGTAGCACATATACTTATGAAGAAATACATGGAGCTTCGTGAATCTAGGTCCTGTGTGTGGTTTGGTCATCAATAATAGTCTGGACCTGGGGACTTGTATAAAAAAAAATCATTTATTTGGTAACTTCCTTAATGGTAACCACTAAACTGGTCAGCTTGTCCTCCTTCCCAGCAACACTAATTTCTTCAAATGCTGGCATAATGATAAGTGTTTTTCTAGTAAATACAGAGAGGAACAATTTATATAAAATACTACACAAGTCTTTGTCATCAACCCCGGGCGTCTTGCTTGAGCATCAGTCTCACGATATCGACCAAGGCTGACATAAACATTTCCAGCTACAAAATGCGGCTACCACGCAGGAAGAAAGTCTCCCTCACCAAAATCATTTATTTAGAAAACTTCTTAGTGATGATGAATGTTTCTCAGGCAGTGGACACGAATTTAGGATTCCAAGCAACGAAGCCTACTCTGGATCTGAGAGTAAAAGTGAGGAATCACCTGCTCATTTCAAGCAGCGTGGGTAGGGGGAGGGGGAAGGGTTGCACTGAACGTTCTCAACCGTGTGGTGGAGCCAGAGATTGTCCGAGGTATCCATGATGTTCGCGGTGTGCGGCTTTTCTTCTTACAAATTACGGCTGAACTGACCGTTTGCCCATATGGCCGAATATGGACGTAATTTGAAAATGAAAAAAAAAAATTGAAAATCAATTTTGGATTTTTTTTTCCAAAACAGTAAGTTAAGGGTCCTCTGGTTGGTTAGGTGGGTAGGCAATTCTCCTTAAGTTTCTAAACGTCATGAAAAATGTTAATTGAAAGTTTCCTTTCCTAACCTTTCCGAGCAAGCTAGAGGACTCAAACGAGAAAACGAGACAGTACATCACTTGCGGGAGCCGATTTCATTTAAAATTACGTCCATTTTTGGCCAAGGCGCGTATACGAGCGAAAAGCGACGTTATTTTTAAGAGGACGGGTTGAGCCAAGGGCATGCAGACATTTGGGGGCCGACACCATGGACGACCTGTATACGACTGTAGTTAGGGTTGTCAACCACATGTGCCTCATCCAGGTGTGAGCAGTTTTGTTGCTGCAAAAGGGAAGGGAATTATCAGATGAAAGCGCCAAGTCATTACGACTATACAGCACTGGGAAGAGGTCAGGATAAGGATTTGGGATGGGCCGGGGGAAAGGAATGGTGCCCAACCACTTGGACGGTCAGGGATTGAACGCCAACCTGCATGAAGCAGGACCGTCAATCTACCGTCCAGCCCAAGTAGTTGGACTTGTTGCTGCTGAGAGCAAAATGGGCAAAATTAATTATTATATGGAGCATTTTAACGAGGCATTGTTAGAATACTTTGTGAAGGAAAAGAAGATGTTGATTGCTGTTGGAAATCCTAGCCCAAGATAATTTAAAATTATAATATTCTAAGGGTCAACTGCATTTGTAATATAAATTATCATAAAGAAATAAAGTAAAACAGTCTATGAAGCACTTAGCATGATTGCAGCATTGTTATTGAGAGAAGATACAGTTAATCGCAGCCTCTCTGACAACAATGGAATGTAATAAGAAAAATCTCGATTTATAGGTTGGTTGCTTCTCTTCAACCTGCAACATTCACCTTGAAGTTTTATGTTGATATGCCTCATAACCAGGTAGCCTAGTTCAAAATTATACACTAGTTCTCCTAAAATAAGAACTGTAAATATCAGTGGTAAAACCAATGTACACTTAGCTGAGCCAAATTTGCAGTAGCTCTCGAGGGAGCGGTCCAGTGAAGATGGAACACATGACCTTCCGATGTACAGGACCGGGGGTCCTGAGATTGTAACAGTGGTCATCTTGATAGCCAAATTTTCTTTGCTTGTATTCATGTGGTTAAGAACTGAAGATAATGCTCCAGTCACATTCATGCCAGTACCAACTCCGTGGCAATCTGCCGATAACGACAGGAAGTCGTATCTTGTTTCCTTAATCAAGCAATTACGTCTGTTGTAGAAAGGAAACGACTAGCTTCTTTGAACAAGAGTTAAGAGGCGTCTGCGCTGTTGAACAAAAACTGCCGTCTTGCCAGAACAAAATGTGGGACAAGTTGTAGAGTTTGGTGAGATGGGGGGGAACCCGCTCTCGCACAAGGCAGTACATATATGACTTATTGCCTATAGTCACTATTTGCCTTATTAACAAGTACATATGTGGCATATTCCAAATTACATTTTGTTTTCAAGGTACAAACTCTTCGTATAGATTTTCTCTACACCAGTTTTAATATTAGGAATTTCTTTCAGTTTTATTAAACAATAGAGATTTTATTCAAAATTTGACAATATCCTGAGTTACTTTACAATTTATTTACATATTTTAGTTTTGTTTTATTATCTTTATAAAACTGTAATATCAATATAGGTATAGGTTAAGTACTAATTGTAATTAAGAAACAATACGATGCTTATCTTAACATACTAAGAAGGTTAGGTTAGCTCGGTGTTTTCAATTCAGCTTTTCAAGGTAAACTCAAATATTCACAATAAATTTGTATGTCACATATGCACTTATTAATAAGCCAAATATTGACTATAAGCAAGTGCGTGAACGGGTTGGAGGGGGAGGTGTCTGGGAGCAGTAGGCTGCCGGCTCGCTGTCCCTCGCAAATGGGTTGCCATTAGATTTAATATAAAACTAATTAATTTAGCCATTGTGGTTCTACTACGCTTTTATTTATTTATCTTTAGAAAGAGCAAAGGCTTTCGTTATTGCTGGTTGTTATTTCGTTATTATAATTCACTGTCTCGGATTGAGGATTGCTCGGAATTTCAATTACAGTGAATTTCCACTAATGTATTAAAATGTCCAGAGGGAATTTCTTGAATTAAATGAATTGCTTTAATAAATTTATTTAACCATCAGGTTTTTAGTATACTTAATACACAATGCACTAGGCAACGTTTCTGGTGTTAAACAATGTCAAAGTTGTACTCAAATATGTTTGATAATTATTTAAAGGCGAGTATTTAACAAACATTTATGTTAAAACCAATACTTCAGCCCCCCAGACAGCATAGTCAGGAAGGCTGTGGCCTCCCAGATCATGCTTTCATACTCCAGCGACCTGTCGATGACTTACTTTTAATAACAATCAAAAATTTATTCGAAACCGTGGAATATTTTTCCAGAGTTGGGGCTCATGGAAAACGAGGATTTGCCTCCACATTCACGTATGCATAGATGGAAGGAGGGACATATTGCTGAACGTTATACATTAGTAACTGTAACATTGATGAAGCATTTTAAGATACATATTACAAAAGATTATTTGAACAAGATTGTCTCACATACTGGCCCCTACGTACAGCAAGTTTATCTTGTTAGGCAGAGTTCTGCCACTCATCAGATGTTCACACTTCACCGGTAATTATATAACAGATAACAGCAATCGACTGTGGAAAGTCGATCGCTGTCCGCTTACGGAGGCGGACAGTCCGTAAGGTTGATGTGGATCAACACAAGGAATATGTACTTCTGATAATGACACATAATTAATTAAGGAGTACTCACTTTGATAAACCGGCTTACATTCAAATACTTCTTTCACACTCAGTAAAACTCTGCCGTTGATTGAAACTCAGGCAACATCACAGACCGCACGTGGTAGATTCCTTTTTCACAGGAACACGTGTTGGGTGCTGTAGCAACAGGACGCTGGGTGTCGAGGGCGGTGTAGGCTCAGAGTCCCAGAGGAGAAAATCGCGTACTCCCACGAGATTTCGTCGGGGAGAGCGCAGTGGGCGACACAGGAGGTGCGGGCACCACGGTAAATGAAATTTAATCTAAGTCACAACAGTTCGTAAATTAACGTTATTCATTCGAATTTTAACTTCGGTCACAGGGAATTTTATATAATAAATTACTACTAACAGTTCACTAAGCGAAATGTTGACGGATCGTTAACGATTGACTGGATGACCACGGATATGATAACTACAGTCCAGTTTCTCTGTTGGTTAACACGCGTAGAGATACTCTTCTAACGTACCACTATCTTCGTCACTATATATGTGCGCGCCGTTGCGGTACCTGACTCTCACACACAGAATTGCTAGGACGTGATTGATATACACTGGGCTAAATGAACTCGTGTTAAGACAGAATATTCCGTAACTTTGGCCGAGGTTACGGGAACACGTCCTCCCAGATCAAAAGCCACTTTCAGAATAATTATCCCAACGCGGAAAACAGCTTGGGGGCCTCCCTCGACACTCTTCCCCCCATGTTCTTCAAGGCGACTAATCAGGCGACAGCATCTTGGAGGCCCAAAGGAGTGCCGCTTACAATAACCTCTTGACCCTTAGTCACGTGACTCAAGTGACGTGACAACCTACCGGCCAATGTTTATACTAGCTAGGGAACGGTTAGGGATCCTGACTCAATGTCACCTCTCGCTGCTTGCTGTCTCTAAACAACTTGAACTTAAAATCTTACTAATGCTGAAATTCCTTCTACAGTAAGGTTACGGCTGACACCACAGCTTTACCGACCAGCCGAGGGCGTCGGTTTTCCATAGACACCAAAAAATTTACGTTCAGCTCCCATACTAAGAAAACTAGAGCGCGTACACACATGATCACCCGCTTGTTAACAAAATGGAGGAGTGCTTTCTTCAATCAAACATGTGTAAGCTTGCGGGAATTTCTATTCCCTCACAATCATTTACCTGACAGACTGACTGTCAAGGACTATACACAACTGTAGGAAACCCAGCCCCCTACCACCTGCAGGAAACCCAGCTCCCCTACCTCCTGCAGGAAACCCAGCTCCCCTACCTCCTGCAGGAAACCCAGCCCCCCTACCTCCTGCAGGAAACCCAGCCCCCTACCTCCTGCAGGAAACCCAGCCCCCCTACCTCCTGCAGGAAACCCAGCCCCCTACCTCCTGCAGGAAACCCAGCTCCCCTACCACCTGCAGGAAACCCAGCTCCCCTACCTCCTGCAGGAAACCCAGCCCCCTACCTCCTGCAGGAAACCCAGCTCCCCTACCTCCTGCAGAAAACCCACCCCCTACCTCCTGCAGGAAACCCAGCCCCCTACCTCCTGCAGGAAACCCAGCCCCCTACCTCCTGCAGGAAACCCAGCTCCCCTACTTCCTGCAGGAAACCCAGCCCCCCTACCTCCTGCAGGAAACCCAGCCCCCTACCTCCTGCAGGAAACCCAGCCCCCTACCTCCTGCAGGAAACCCAGCTCCCCTACTTCCTGCAGGAAACCCAGCCCCCTACCTCCTGCAGGAAACCCAGCTCCCCTACCTCCTGCAGGAAACCCAGCTCCCCTACCTCCTGCAGGAAACCCAGCCCCCTACCTCCTGCAGGAAACCCAGCTCCCCTACCTCCTGCAGAAAACCCAGCCCCCTACCTCCTGCAGGAAACCCAGCCCCCTACCTCCTGCAGGAAACCCAGCCCCCTACCTCCTGCAGGAAACCCAGCCCCCTACCTCCTGCAGGAAACCCAGCTCCCCTACTTCCTGCAGGAAACCCAGCTCCCCTACCTCCTGCAGGAAACCCAGCCCCCCTACCTCCTGCAGGAAACCCAGCCCCCTACCTCCTGCAGGAAACCCAGCCCCCCTACCTCCTGCAGGAAAACCCAGCTCCCCTACCTCCTGCAGGAAACCCAGCCCCCTACCTCCTGCAGGAAACCCAGCTCCCCTACCTCCTGCAGGAAACCCAGCCCCCCTACCTCCTGCAGGAAACCCAGCCCCCTACCTCCTGCAGGAAACCCAGCTCCCTTACCTCCTGCAGGAAACCCAGCCCCCTACCTCCTGCAGGAAACCCAGCCCCCTACCTCCAGCAGGAAACCCAGCTCCCCTACCTCCTGCTGAAAACCCACCCCCTACCTCCTGCAGGAAACCCAGCCCCCTACCTCCTGCAGGAAACCCAGCTCCCCTACCTCCTGCAGGAAACCCAGCCCTCCTACCTCCTGCAGGAAACCCAGCCCCCTACCTCCTGCAGGAAACCCAGCCCCCCTACCTCCTGCAGAAAACCCAGCTCCCCTACCTCCAGCAGGAAACCCAGCCCCCTAACTCCTGCAGGAAACCCAGCTCCCTACATCCTGCAGGAAACCCAGCTCCCCTACCTCCTGCTGAAAACCCACCCCCTACCTCCTGCAGGAAACCCAGCCCCCTACCTCCTGCAGGAAACCCAGCCCCCTACCTCCTGCAGGAAACCCAGCTCCCCTACCTCCTGCAGGAAACCCAGCCCCCCTACCTCCTGCAGGAAACCCAGCCCCCTACCTCCTGCAGGAAACCCAGCCCCCTACCTCCTGCAGGAAACCCAGCTCCCCTACCTCCTGCAGAAAACCCACCCCCTACCTCCTGCAGGAAACCCAGCCCCCTACCTCCTGCAAGAAACCCAGCCCCCTACCTCCTGCAGGAAACCCAGCCCCCTACCTCCTGCAGGAAACCCAGCTCCCCTACTTCCTGCAGGAAACCCAGCTCCCCTACCTCCTGCAGGAAACCCAGCCCCCCTACCTCCTGCAGGAAACCCAGCCCCCTACCTCCTGCAGGAAACCCAGCCCCCCTACCTCCTGCAGAAAACCCAGCTCCCCTACCTCCTGCAGGAAACCCAGCCCCCTACCTCCTGCAGGAAACCCAGCTCCCCTACCTCCTGCAGGAAACCCAGCCCCCCTACCTCCTGCAGGAAACCCAGCCCCCTACCTCCTGCAGGAAACCCAGCCCCCTACCTCCTGCAGGAAACCCAGCTCCCCTACCTCCTGCAGGAAACCCAGCCCCCTACCTCCTGCAGGAAACCCAGCCCCCTACCTCCTGCAGGAAACCCAGCTCCCCTACCTCCTGCTGAAAACACACCCCCTACCTCCTGCAGGAAACCCAGCCCCCTACCTCCTGCAGGAAACCCAGCTCCCCTACCTCCTGCAGGAAACCCAGCCCCCCTACCTCCTGTAGGAAACCCAGCCCCCTACCTCCTGCAGGAAACCCAGCCCCCCTACCTCCTGCAGAAAACCCAGCTCCCCTACCTCCAGCAGGAAACCCAGCCCCCTAACTCCTGCAGGAAACCCAGCTCCCTACATCCTGCAGGAAACCCAGCTCCCCTACCTCCTGCTGAAAACCCACCCCCTACCTCCTGCAGGAAACCCAGCCCCCTACCTCCTGCAGGAAACCCAGCCCCCTACCTCCTGCAGGAAACCCAGCTCCCCTACCTCCTGCAGGAAACCCAGCCCCCCTACCTCCTGCAGGAAACCCAGCCCCCTACCTCCTGCAGGAAACCCAGCTCCCCTACCTCCTGCAGGAAACCCAGCTCCCCTACCTCCTGCAGGAAACCCAGCCCCCTACCTCCTGCAGGAAACCCAGCCCCCCTACCTCCTGCAGGAAACCCAGCCTTTATTTGTGTGGTGTAAGCTGGGACACCGAAGGACAGGTGTGGTGACCACTGCGTCACTGAAGGACAGGTGTGGTGACCGCTGCCTCACCGAAGGACAGGTGTGGTGACCAGTGTGTCACTGAAGGACAGATGTGGTGACCGCTGCGTCACCGAAGGACAGGTGTGGTGACCATTGCGTCACTGAAGGACAGGTGTGGTGACCACTGCGTCACTGAAGGACAGGTGTGGTGACCATTGCGTCACTGAAGGACAGGTGTGGTGACCACTGCGTCACTGAAGGACAGGTGTGGTGACCACTGCGTCACTGAAGGACAGGTGTGGTGACCATTGCGTCACTGAAGGACAGGTGTGGTGACCACTGCGTCACTGAAGGACAGGTGTGGTGACCACTGCGTCACTGAAGGACAGGTGTGGTGACCACTGCGTCACTGAAGGACAGGTGTGGTGACCACTGCGTCACTGAAGGACAGGTGTGGTGACCGCTGCCTCACCGAAGGACAGGTGTGGTGACCAGTGCGTCACTGAAGGACAGGTATGGTGACCGCTGCGTCACCGAAGGACAGGTGTGGGGACCACTGCCCCACCGAAGAACAAGTCCCGTGTTCCTACACCTGCTGGCGGGCCTCGCAGAAACGCTTGGTATGCACTTGATTGTACCTCAGGAATGGTGCCAATGTCGTCACGAATTTCAATTACGCCTGGGAGGTTCCGCTCCGCCACTGACGTCCGCAAAACCGCACGGGAATTAGAGTTAACATTGTTTCATTATAACAGTAAATGCTGGCGGGGAAATGTCATTTGATATGTGCGTTCTGGCGAGATAATGTTTTACACACATTTACATTACAATTTTAATTATGTTTACAATCTAAATTATATTGTAAACAGATTTGTTTCAATAGCATTAGACAAAGGCAGAGATAGGATAATTCAGGATTATGGTCCACCCACAATACGTAAGGGAGATGGTATGAGATGTGGACTCCTAAATTACTGCAACTTGCTCTGTTAAGACAAGTTTGATCTTCAGCAGGGTTTGGTCTGGAGGAGGGATCAGCCCCTCTAACAACTGGTTTTGTAAGGTGGATTTAATGCGCTCACTTGGTCGGCATACGGGGATGGACTCCGAGAGTTACAGCAAGTTACTTTGTGAACAGTTCCTTCCCTTCGTGTCCTCATATCCCAGCTCCTTATCCTCACATCCCAGCTATTTGTCCTCTTCTCTCACCTCCTTGTCCTCACATCCCAACAACTTGTCCTTATATCCCTGCTCCTTGCTCTCATAGTGGTTTTCCCGACCATTATGACCGTCCCCACATACACAACAGTCACCCTGCAGAGTATGGTTGGGCTCCAGTGTTTGGCACCCAACCGTGAGACAACAGATATCCAGATATCCTAATTTATGTATGTAAACATTTAACTAAACAATCAGGAATTTGAGCTTGGAGATGCACATAACCAAGTTCTCACTTAGGCCAGGATGCTCACAGTTAATTAAAATATCTAACTCAGTGAATATATATATATATATATATATATATATATATATATATATATATATATATATATATATATATATATATATATATATATACATATATATATATATATATATATATATATATATATATATATATATGTATATATATATATATATATATATATATATATATATATATATACATATATATATATATATATATATATATATATATATATATATATATATATATATATATATATATATATATATATATATATATATATATATGTCGTACCTAGTAGCCAGAACGCACTTCTCAGCCTACTATGCAAGGTCTGATTTGCCTAATAAGCCAAGTTTTCATGAATTAATGTTTTTTCGACTACCTAACCTACCTAACCTAACCTAACCTAACTTTTTCGGCTACCTAACCTAACCTAACCTATAAAGATAGGTTAGGTTAGGTTAGGAAGGGTTGGTTAGGTTCGGTCATATATCTACGTTAATTTTAACTCCAATAAAAAAAAAATTACCTCATACATAATGAAATGGGTAGCTTTATCATTTCATAAGAAAAAAATTAGAGAAAATATATTAATTCAGGAAAACTTGGCTTATTAGGCAAATCGGGCCTTGCATAGTAGGCAGAGAAGTGCGTTCTGGCTACTAGGTACGACATATGTCTATATATATATATATATATATATATATATATATATATATATATATATATATATATATATATATATATATATATATATATATATAACTGAAAACTCACACCCCAGAAGTGACTCGAACCCATACTCCCACAACTGGTATGTACAGGGACGCCTTAATCCGCTTGACCATCACGACCGGACATAAGGAAGTGATAGCCGAGGCTATTTGAACCACTTCCCCGCCGGCACTCGGATGGTAATCTTGGGCATAGCATTTTATCAAATCACCTCATTCTTTGGGGCACACGTGAGGAACACAAATGCAAACAAGCCTGAATGGTCCCCAGGACTATATACAACTGAAAACTCACACCCCAGAAGTGACTCGAACCCATACTCCCACAACTGGTATGTACAGGGACGCCTTAATCCGCTTGACCATCACGACCGGACATAAGGAAGTGATAGCCGAGGCTATTTGAACCACTTCCCCGCCGGCACTCGGATGGTAATCTTGGGCATAGCATTTTATCAAATCACCTCATTCTTTGGGGCACACGTGAGGAACACAAATGCAAACAAGCCTGAATGGTCCCCAGGACTATATACAACTGAAAACTCACACCCCAGAAGTGACTCGAACCCATACTCCCACAACTGGTATGTACAGGGACGCCTTAATCCGCTTGACCATCACGACCGGACATAAGGAAGTGATAGCCGAGGCTATTTGAACCACTTCCCCGCCGGCACTCGGATGGTAATCTTGGGCATAGCATTTTATCAAATCACCTCATTCTTTGGGGCACACGTGAGGAACACAAATGCAAACAAGCCTGAATGGTCCCCAGGACTATATACAACTGAAAACTCACACCCCAGAAGTGACTCGAACCCATACTCCCACAACTGGTATGTACAGGGACGCCTTAATCCGCTTGACCATCACGACCGGACATAAGGAAGTGATAGCCGAGGCTATTTGAACCACTTCCCCGCCGGCACTCGGATGGTAATCTTGGGCATAGCATTTTATCAAATCACCTCATTCTTTGGGGCACACGTGAGGAACACAAATGCAAACAAGCCTGAATGGTCCCCAGGACTATATACAACTGAAAACTCACACCCCAGAAGTGACTCGAACCCATACTCCCACAACTGGTATGTACAGGGACGCCTTAATCCGCTTGACCATCACGACCGGACATAAGGAAGGGATAGCCGAGGCTATTTGAACCACTTCCCCGCCGGCACTCGGATGGTAATCTTGGGCATAGCATTTTATCAAATCACCTCATTCTTTGGGGCACACGTGAGGAACACAAATGCAAACAAGCCTGAATGGTCCCCAGGACTATATACAACTGAAAACTCACACCCCAGAAGTGACTCGAACCCATACTCCCACAACTGGTATGTACAGGGACGCCTTAATCCGCTTGACCATCACGACCGGACATAAGGAAGTGATAGCCGAGGCTATTTGAACCACTTCCCCGCCGGCACTCGGATGGTAATCTTGGGCATAGCATTTTATCAAATCACCTCATTCTTTGGGGCACACGTGAGGAACACAAATGCAAACAAGCCTGAATGGTCCCCAGGACTATATACAACTGATAAAATGCTATGCCCAAGATTACCATCCGAGTGCCGGCGGGGAAGTGGTTCAAATAGCCTCGGCTATCACTTCCTTATGTCCGGTCGTGATGGTCAAGCGGATTAAGGCGTCCCTGTACATACCAGTTGTGGGAGTATGGGTTCGAGTCACTTCTGGGGTGTGAGTTTTCAGTTGTATATAGTCCTGGGGACCATTCAGGCTTGTTTGCATTTGTGTTCCTCACGTGTGCCCCAAAGAATGAGGTGATTTGATAAAATGCTATGCCCAAGATTACCATCCGAGTGCCGGCGGGGAAGTGGTTCAAATAGCCTCGGCTATCACTTCCTTATGTCCGGTCGTGATGGTCAAGCGGATTAAGGCGTCCCTGTACATACCAGTTGTGGGAGTATGGGTTCGAGTCACTTCTGGGGTGTGAGTTTTCAGTTGTATATAGTCCTGGGGACCATTCAGGCTTGTTTGCATTTGTGTTCCTCACGTGTGCCCCAAAGAATGAGGTGATTTGATAAAATGCTATGCCCAAGATTACCATCCGAGTGCCGGCGGGGAAGTGGTTCAAATAGCCTCGGCTATCACTTCCTTATGTCCGGTCGTGATGGTCAAGCGGATTAAGGCGTCCCTGTACATACCAGTTGTGGGAGTATGGGTTCGAGTCACTTCTGGGGTGTGAGTTTTCAGTTGTATATAGTCCTGGGGACCATTCAGGCTTGTTTGCATTTGTGTTCCTCACGTGTGCCCCAAAGAATGAGGTGATTTGATAAAATGCTATGCCCAAGATTACCATCCGAGTGCCGGCGGGGAAGTGGTTCAAATAGCCTCGGCTATCACTTCCTTATGTCCGGTCGTGATGGTCAAGCGGATTAAGGCGTCCCTGTACATACCAGTTGTGGGAGTATGGGTTCGAGTCACTTCTGGGGTGTGAGTTTTCAGTTGTATATAGTCCTGGGGACCATTCAGGCTTGTTTGCATTTGTGTTCCTCACGTGTGCCCCAAAGAATGAGGTGATTTGATAAAATGCTATGCCCAAGATTACCATCCGAGTGCCGGCGGGGAAGTGGTTCAAATAGCCTCGGCTATCACTTCCTTATGTCCGGTCGTGATGGTCAAGCGGATTAAGGCGTCCCTGTACATACCAGTTGTGGGAGTATGGGTTCGAGTCACTTCTGGGGTGTGAGTTTTCAGTTGTATATAGTCCTGGGGACCATTCAGGCTTGTTTGCATTTGTGTTCCTCACGTGTGCCCCAAAGAATGAGGTGATTTGATAAAATGCTATGCCCAAGATTACCATCCGAGTGCCGGCGGGGAAGTGGTTCAAATAGCCTCGGCTATCACTTCCTTATGTCCGGTCGTGATGGTCAAGCGGATTAAGGCGTCCCTGTACATACCAGTTGTGGGAGTATGGGTTCGAGTCACTTCTGGGGTGTGAGTTTTCAGTTGTATATAGTCCTGGGGACCATTCAGGCTTGTTTGCATATATATATATATATATATATATATATATATATATATATATATATATATATATATATATATATATATATATATATATACAAACAAAATAGAATCTCTGTTTATCTGAAGTTGGAGACTCCACGGTTGCGTTCGGTCTCATACAATTTTTCATTGTGAATAGTGATTGTACAGTGAGAGCCATAGGATGGAGCTGGGTCCAACCCCATGCTCCCTCATTCCATTCCATTCCATTCCAAGTAGGAATCGCTCCTATTAAGACAATCAACGTCTTCTGTGGAGTCTGAAATGTGGGTTTGGATGTCCAGTGAGCATTTTCAACAGGTTTTCAGCTGTTTAAAGCCCACACAGCATAACCACAACGTTCGTATACCTTTTTATATTTGGTAACAATAGTGAAACAAAATTACATTATGTGTACACTGTGTGTTTGTTGGCCCACTTGTAATGAATGTTCTGAGAGGCAAGTAGAGACCAGGAGGCATAGGAGCAAGAGAACTGGATGGAGAAATAAGGAGAGGCAGGCAGAGAGAATGGGATTGAAGGGATATGGAAAGGTGTGATTGAGAACAGGGAAGAGAGAGAATGAGTGTGTGTGTGTACTCAACTAGTTGTACTCACCTAGTTGTGTTTGCGAAGGTTGAGCTCTGGCTCTTTGGTCCCGCCTCTCAACCGTCAATCAACTGATGTACAGATTCCTGAGCCTACTGACCTCTATCATATCTACACTTGAAACTGTGTATGGAGTCTGCCTCCACCACATCACTGCCTAATGCATTCCACCTGTTTACTACTGACACTGAAAAAGTTCTTTCAAACGTCCCTGTGGCTCATCTGGGTACTCAGTCTCCACCTATGTTCCCTTGTTCGCGTACCACCCGTGTTAAAAAGTTTATACTTATCTACACTGTCAGTTCCTCTGAGAATTTTGTAGGTAGTGATCATGTCTCTCCTTACTTTTCTGTCTTCCAGTGTCGTGAGGTGCATCTCACGCAGAATTTCCTCGTGACTCCTGCTTCTTAGTTCTGGGACTTGCCTAGTGGCATACCTCTGAACCTTTTCCAGCTTCGTCTTGTGCTTGACAATGTACGGGCTCCATGCTGGGCCGCATACTCCAGGATTGGTCTTACATTTGCGGTATACAAGATTCTGAAGGATTCCTTACGCAGGTTCCTAATGGCTGTTCTGATGTTAGCCAGCCTCGTGTATGTCGCAGATGTAATTTTTTTATATCGGCTTCAAGAGACAAGTTTGGTGTGATATCAACTCTTAGATCTTTCTCTCTGTCCGTTTCATGAAGTACTTCATCTTCTATTCGGTATCCTGTGTCTGGCCTCCTGATTCCACCACCAAGATTCATTACTTGGCATTTTCTTAGGTTGCACTTTAGTAGTCTTTTCTTGGACCATTCTTTCAGTTGTCCGGGTCTTCTTGAAGCCTCATGCTGTCCTCCTCTATCTCTAATCCTTCTCATAATTTTAGCATCATCAGCAAACATTGAGAGGAATGAGTCTATACCCTCTGGAAGATCATGTACGAATATCAGAAATAGGTTTGGTCCGAGTACAGAATCCTAGGAGACTCCGCTGGTAACTTCACTCCAATCTGAGGTCTCACCCCTCACAGTAACTCTGCTTCCTATTGCTTAGGTACTCCCTTATCCACTGGAACTCCTTACCAGTTTATCTTGTCTGTTTCTCCATCTGATACACCAGCCTCTAATGGGGGTGCTGTGTGAAAAGCTTTCCGACAGTCCAGGAAAATGCAGTCTGCCCACCCTACTCTTTTTTGCTAAGTTTTTGTCACCTGATCGTAGAATTCTATTAAACCAGTGAGGCAAGATTTACCTTCCCTAATCCCATGTTGATGGTGTTTCACGAAGTCCCGTCCCTCCAGACGTGTTACTAGATTTTTTCACGCGATCATCTCCGTCACCTTGCATGGTATATAAGTTAAGGATACTGGCTTGTAGTCTGTCACCCTTTGTGTATATTGGGACTACATTAGCCATCTTCCATATTTCTGGTAAGTCTCCCATCTCCAGTGACCTATTCATAATGGAGAGTGGGAAGCAAAGTACCTCCGTACACTCTTTCAATACCAATGGTGAAATTCCGTCCTGATCAACAGCTTTTCTCACATCGCGATCCAACAATTGCCTCTTAACCTCATCTCTGGTAATTTTTAACCTTTCCAATGCTGCCTGGTTTTCTGTCACCTCTCCTAGCTCAGGGACTTCACTTCGTTCTATTGTGAAAACCTCCTGGAATATCTTGTCGAGTGCTTCACACACTTCTTTGTCATTCTTTGTGTACCTGTCCACAACCGTACTTAGTTTCATCACCTGTTCTTTCATTGTTGTTCTCCTCCTGATGTGACTGTGGAGTAACTTTGGTTCGGTCTTGGCTTTGCTATACTATTTTCAAACTGTCTCTTTCCTTCTCTTCTCACACTAACGTACTAATTTCTGGTTCTCTGGCATTTCTTTCCACTTTCTGGTTTTCTGTTATTTAGGAAGTTCCTCCACACCCTTTTGGTCAGTTCCTTTGCTTCAATACATGCCCTATTAAACCACAGGGTCTTCTTTTGCTTCTCATTTTTTTTGGGGACGGAATAAACCTGTTTACTTCCACTTTTAAATGACATAGTCCATCGTGTCTTGTATGGTCTCAGTTCTGAGTTGTGTCACATGGTATTTCTCTGAGGAATTTTCTCATCTCATAATTTCCCTTTGGGTATGCCAGTCCTTTGTTTTCTAATTTATTTTTTGGGGAAGATTACTGCTAGCTCTACCAAGTACTCAAATATCATTACACACTCATTCCCAAGGGGGAATGAATTTGTAGTGATACTGGAGACCTTGGTAACTCGGGGGAATGTCTTGACCCTACTTGAACAACAGAGGTCGTGAGAGAGGGTCGCACTTTGCTGAACTCTTGGCAAAGGAGGAATCCCTAGTTGTGTGCTCTTTCAAGAGGAGGGAACCAGGCAGGCGTTTATGTGTGAATCCTGAGGACGACTTAAAGTGCTCATGTCAGGACTAGAATAAGTATTGTGAGGGAGTCCTATAGCGATTTTGTGGGCGTCATTGTGAGGACCAGGACCTGAGCGCCCTCGAGATGCAGACTCTGCGGTTTGTTTGGGGAGGAGTTGATGGAAGAACTTCGAGGCCAGGGAAGAAGTTAATGGAGGAAACTTCGAGGCTGGAGAAGTGTATACTGAACTCTGTGGGATGGCAAAACTCCATATTGAGGAGTTGACTGCAAGCAGTGTAAAGGAGCAGTGAAGAGGAGTTTCACGTGTCTCTGTGGAATCAGTGGTGAAGCATCACTGGTGTTTGAAGAGGACTTCACTGTGCAGCAGTTTTGGGAGAACTACAGAAGTGACTTGTTGAATATTTTGGAGGACCTAGAGATATACATAGTTATCTTGAGGTTATATCTTGAGATGATTTCGGGGCTTTAGTGTCCCCGCGGCCCGGTCCTCGACCAGGCCTCCACCCCCAGGAAGCAGCCCGTGACAGCTGACTAACACCCAGGTACCTATTTACTGCTAGGTAACAGGGGCATTCAGGGTGAAAGAAACTTTGCCCATTTGTTTCTGCCTCGTGCGGGAATCGAACCCGCGCCACAGAATTACGAGTCCTGCGCGCTATCCACCAGGCTACGAGGCCCTGATGGTAGTGAGCCTTGAGGAGCAGAGGAGAGGTTTATTGTGGATACACAGGAATGTATAAGGGAAGTGCTTGAGTGCTTATTGGCGTATAAGATGATGTGCAAGTTGAGAGTTTAATTTCTTCTTGTGTTGAGGAATATTTATACAGATGTTTCTGGTGTTTCAGCCACACTCTGAGTTTATATACTTTTAGGGCTGAGTATATAATATTGTTATGATGAGATTTCACCCCCATTTAGTGCGGGAGTAGTAAGTGGTAAGCCAAGAGTTGAGAAGCCACTTGATATGAACAGCTGGTGAAGTCTGGATATGATACTGTATTGCTACCAGGTTGTAGCAGCTTAGGGTGTTGTATGGTAATTTCTATTGTTTTTATAGCATGTATTGTGTATGTTTTTTCGTTTATTAAATGTGTATTGTTAGCTGGCTTTTGCGCTTGTCCTGGTGAGGCTTCCCAGAAAGCAGGAGAGAGAGAGAGAAAGAGAGAGTGAGAGAGAGAGAGAGAGAGAGAGAGAGAGAGAGAGAGAGAGAGAGAGAGAGAGAGAGAGAGAGAGAGAGAGAGAGAGAGAGAGAGAGAGAGAGAGAGAGAGAGAGAGAGAGAGAGAGAGAGAGAGAGAGAGAGAGAGAGAGAGAGAGAGAGAGAGAGAGAGAGAGAGAGAGAGAGAGAGAGAGAGAGTGAGAGAGAGAGAGAGAAAGAGACAGTGAGAGAGAGAGAGAGAGAGAGAGAGAGAGAGAGAGAGAGAGAGAGAGAGAGAGAGAGAGAGAGAGAGAGAGAGAGAGAGAGAGAGAGAGAGAAAGAGAGAGTGAGAGAGAGAGAGAGAGAGAGAGAGAGAGAGAGAGAGAGAGAGAGAGAGAGAGAGAGAGAGAGAGAGAGAGAAAGGATCACAGCTACAGACAGGGTGGCAGAAAATTCTAATTCGTAAAATGGGGATTTAGGAGATCATACCAAACAAGGAGAGAGTGGGGAATCACGGCGGCTCAAGTAGGGTGTGTATACAGGACAACGAGGCCAGTGTTGGAGCCACATCCCTAAACAATTGATTCTGAACACCTCTCCAAGATCAAGAGGCGTACAGAGTGATCTTCTGTGTAAATTGCAAGCACTCCAGTGTTCATTGTTGGTCGACAGACGGTAGAGGGGAGTATGGCTGCCGAGGTCGGTTGTCTGCTCTGGCAGAGAATGGATGGATGACGTTGTATGCCCGTCTGCAAGTAACAGTCTGGTACAACAACCAGAGCTCTCTTTGGAGGTTTAAGTTCCATAAACCCAATCCCTTCAGACCAGAACAGTAGTCACTGAAACCTTCACAGCACTGGATAACCATCTCTTCAATACTCCAGTTTTTCTTATCAGCAGAGCTAATCCACTTCCTCCTCTTCCTACCCTCTCTTTCCTTACTACATAATATTCCTGCAGAAACACTGCATTTGTTATGGTTTTCGTTAGCTTTGTTTCTGTGAGTGCTATTATCTGTGGGTTTTCTTCTTTTGCCCATTCTCTAAGTTCACTTGATTTTATTTAGTCCAATCGATGTTTGTGTAAATATACCTTGAATCTCACTTTTTCCTGTCCATTCTTGTTTCCTATTCTTGGTGATCTTTCTGCTGATGGAGGAAGTCGTTCCAGAGGCGAGGAGATTTGTGAGTTGATTAACAGGGTGTCAAAGGATTGTGAGGTGAGGGGTGGAGGGTCAAGCGAAGTGCGGACAGGGAGGGTATTAGGTGAAGGGGGAGGGGACAAAGTAGAGCATGGGGTGAGGGGAGGGGAGGTGGTACAGGGGAAGGAATGGGGTGAGATGGGAATGGGGACAGGGAAGGTATGGGGTGAGGGGTAAAGAGGGTTGGGAGGGTATTGGGAAAGAGGGAGGGAGGGAGGGTTGAATGGGCATTTTAATGGGGACCGGGGGGTTCAGGGTAAGGAGAGTTTCTATGGGTAGGAGGGTGAGAGTGTGTGTGTGTGTGTGTGTGAGTGTGTGTGTGTGTGTGTGTGTGTGTGTGTGTGTGTGTGTGTGTGTGTGTGTGTGTGTGTGTGTGTGTGTGTGTGTGTGTGTGTGTGTGTGTGTGTGTGTGTGTACTCACCAAGTTGTGCTTGCTGGGGTTGAGCTTTGGCTCTTTTGTCCCGCCTCTCAACCGTCAATCAACAGGTGTACAGGTTCCTGAGCCTATTGGGCTCTATCATATCTACACTTGAAACTGTGTATGGAGTCAGTCTCCACCACATCACTTCCTAATGCATTCCATTTGTCAACCACTCTGACACTAAAAAAATTCTTTTTAATATCTCTGTGTCTCATTTGGGCACTCAGTTTCCACCTGTGTCCCCTAGTGCGTGTGCCCCTTGTGTTAAACAGCCTGTCTTTATCAACCCTGTCGATTCCCTTGAGAATCTTGAATGTGGTGATCATGTCCCCCCTAACTCTTCTGTCTTCCAACGAAGTGAGGTTTAATTCCCGTAGTCTCTCCTCGTAGCTCATACCTCTCAGCTCGGGTATTAGTCTGGTGGCAAACCTTTGAACCTTTTCCAGTTAAGTCTTATGCTTGACTAGATATGGACTCCATGCTGGAGCCGCATACTCCAGGATTAGTCTGACATATGTGGTATATAATGTTCTGAAAGATTCCTTTCACAAGTTTCTAAAGGCCGTTCTTGTGTTAGCCAACCTGGCATATGCTGCTGATGTTATCCTCTTGATATGAGCTTCAGGAGACAGGTCAGGCGTGATATCAACCCCGAAGTCTTTCTCTCTCTCTGACTCTTGGAGCAGCAATTCATCTCCCAAATGATACCTTGTATCTGGTCTCCTGCTTCCTACCCCTATCTTCATTACATTACATTTGCTTGGGTTAAACTCTAACAGCCATTTGTTCGACCATTCCTGCAGCTTGTCCAGGTCTTCTTGAAGCCTCAAGCTGTCCTCCTCTGTGTTAATCCTTCTCATAATTTTGGCGTCGTCAGCAAACATTGAGAGCAATGAGTCTATGCCCTCTGGGAGATCATTTACGTATATCAGAAACAGGATAGGTCCAAGTACAGAGCCCTGTGGGACTCCACTGGTGACTTCACGCCAATCGGAGGTCTCACCCCTCACCGTAACTCTCTGCTTCCTATTGCTTAGATACTCCCTTATCCACTGGAGCACCTTACCAGCTACACCTGCTTGTCTCTCCAGTTTATGTACCAGCCTCTTATGCGGTACTGTGTCAAAGGCTTTCCGACAATCCAAGAAAATGCAGTCCGCCCAGCCCTCTCTTTCTTGCTTAATCTGTGTTACCTGGTCATAGAATTCTATTAAGCCAGTCAGGCAAGATTTACCCTTCTTGAACCCATGTTGTTGATTTGTCAAGAAGTCCCTTCTCTCCAGATGTGCTACCAGGTTTTCTCTCACGATCTTCTCCATCATTTTGCATGGTATACAAGTCAAGGATACTGGCCTGTAGTTCAGTTCCTCTTGCCTGTCGCCCTTTTTGTATATTGGGACCACATTCGCCGTCTTCCCTATTTCTGGTAGGTCTCCCGTCTCCAGTGACCTACTATACACAATGGAGAGTGGCAAGCAAAGTGCCTCTGCACACTCTTTCAGTACCCATGGCGAGATCCCGTCTGGACCAACTGCCTTTCTAACATCCAGGTCCAGCAGGTGTATCTCGACCTCCTCTCTCGTAATTTCAAACTCTTCCAAGGCCGCCTGGTTTACTTCCCTTTCTCCTAGCACAGTGACCTCACCGTGTTCTGTTGTGAAGACCTCTTGGAACCTCTTGTTGAGTTCATCACACACCTCTTTGTCATTCTCTGTATACCTGTTCTCGCCTGTTCTAAGTTTCTCTACCTGTTCTTTCACTGTTGTTTTCCTTATGATGTGACTGTGGAGTAGCTTTAGTTCGGTCTTGGCTTTGTTTGCTATATCATTTTCATAACTTTTCTCTACTTCTCTTCTCACCCTGACATACTCATTCCTGGTTCTCTGGTATCTCTCTCTGCTTTCTGGTGTTCTGTTATTCCAGAAGTTCCTCCACGCCCTTTTGTTCAGTTTCTTTGCTTCCATACATGCCCTATTATACCATGGATTCTTCTTTTGCTTCTCGGATTTTTCCTTTTGGGCCGGGATGTATCTGCTTACTGCCTCCTGACACTTTTGGGTGACATAGTCCATCATATCTTGTACAGACTTAGCTCTGAGGTCTGTGTCCCAAGGTATTTCCCTTAGAAAGCTTCTCATCTCCTCATAATTTCCCTTTCAGTATGCCAGCCTTTTGTTTCCTAGTTCTTTTTTTTTTTTTGGGGGGGGGGGGGGGGGATAATTCCTAGCTCTACCAGGTACTCAAAGTTCAATACACTGTGATCACTCATTCCCAAGGGCGCTTCCATCTTGACTTCCCTTATATCCCACTCATTTAGGGTAAATATCAGATCAAGCATTACTGGTTCATCTTCTCCTCTCATTCTTGTTGGATCCTTGATGTGCCGGCTTAGAAAGTTTCTTGTTGCCACGTCCAGCAGCTTAGCTCTCCATGTTTCTGGTCCTCCATGCGGGTCTCTGTTCTCCCAATCTATCTTCCCATGGTTGAAGTCTCCCATAATTAGTAGTCCAGATCCATTCCTGCTAGCAACAGAAGCTGCTCTCTCTATTATGTTAATGGTGGCCATATTGTTTCTATCATATTCCTGTCTGGGTCTTCTGTCATTTGGTGGCGGATTATATATGACTACGACTACAATTTTTTGCCCTCCAGTTGTTATTGTTCCTATTATGTAGTCACTGAATCCCTCACATCCCTGAACAACCAACTCCTCAAAATCCCAGCCTTTTCTTACTAGCAGAGCTACACCACCCCCACCTCTTCCTTCCCTCTCTTTCCTCATAACATAATAGTCCTGTGGGAACACTGCATTTGTTATTGTGTGCGTTCGTGTGTGTGTGTGTGCGTGCGTGTGCGTGTGTTTGTTATTGCGTGTGCGTGCGTGTGTGCTTGCAAACGTACGTGTGCATGCGTGCGTGCGTGTATGTGTATGCTTGTGTTACGGGGGTCCCGTAAAATGTCAACCGCTACCCAAAATGAGCCGTATACTGAACAAGAATTTGGTAATATTTTACCTCTGTACACCTGAAGAGTTGACCAGAGAGGAGTACCTACCTGTCAGCCTCCCGCTCACACAACCAGGTGAATAATTACGATGGCTGGATGACGAAGTGATCCGCCGTCGACTCCCACGCGGTGATTCACTAATCCAGTAGATTGATGATGGCGGTTCTTCTCTATCTAACACAAATCTCTAGAGTCAGTCACTGTATCGGTGTGTCTGTTGTGTTACAGTTCACCAATTCACTGTACCACTAATCACTTGACCCAATATGTAAAAAAGCCTCGTGGGCCCTCCCACGTGGCCTGTCTGGTGAATTCACTGTTTAACACCAAGTTCTAGTGATAGCACTGTATTTTTCTTTCCTAGTCGTGGCGGTTATACACTTTGTGATACCCCTAGATCTGTGATCTGTCACTGTACCCTTAATTAACCCAAAAATATTGGCGATTATTGTAGCGTGACCCCAGCTACCCTCCCTGCGAGGCTGGCTGAACTGTGTGTGTGTGTACTCACCTAATTGTGCTTGCGGGGGTTGAGCTCTGGCTCTTTGGTCCCGCCTCTCAACCGTCAATCAACTGGTGTACAGATTCCTGAGCCTATTGGGCTCTATCATATCTACATTTGAAACTGTGAATGGAGTCAGCCTCCACCACATCACTTCCTAATGCATTCCATTTGCTAACTACTCTGACACTGAAAAAGTTCTTTCTAACGTCTCTGTGGCTCATTTGGGTACTCAGCTTCCACCTGTGTCCCCTTGTTCGCGTCCCACCAGTGTTGAAAAGTTCGTCCTTGTTTACCCGGTCGATTCCCCTGAGGATTTTGTAGGTTGTGATCATGTCTCCCCTTACTCTTCTGTCTTCCAGTGTCGTGAGGTGCATTTCCCGCAGCCTTTCCTCATAACTCATGCCTCTTAGTTCTGGGACTAGTCTAGTAGCATACCTTTGGACTTTTTCCAGCTTCGTCTTGTGCTTGACAAGGTACGGGCTCCATGCTGGGGCCGCATACTCCAGGATTGGTCTTACATATGTGGTGTACAAGATTCTGAATGATTCCTTACACAGGTTCCTGAACGCCGTTCTGATGTTAGCCAGCCTCGCATATGCCGCAGACGTTATTCTCTTTATGTGGGCTTCAGGAGACAGGTTTGGTGTGATATCAACTCCTAGATCTTTCTCTCTGTCTGTTTCATTAAGTACTTCATCTCCTATTCTGTATCCTGTGCCTGGCCTCCTGTTTCCACTGCCTAGTTTCATTACTTTGCATTTACTCGGGTTGAACTTCAACAGCCATTTGTTGGACCATTCACTCAGTCTATCCAGGTCATCTTGTAGCCTCCTACTATCATCCTCTGTTTCAATCCTCCTCATAATTTTTGCATCGTCGGCAAACATTGAGAGGAACGAATCTATACCCTCTGGGAGATCATTTACATATACCAGAAACAGTATAGGTCCGAGGACTGACCCCTGCGGGACTCCACTTGTGACGTCTCGCCAATCTGAGACTTCACCCCTCACACAGACTCGTTGTCTCCTGTTGCTTAGGTATTCCTCTATCCACCGGAGTACCTTCCCTCTCACTCCAGCCTGCATCTCCAACTTTCGCACTAGCCTCTTGTGTGGCACTGTATCAAAGGCTTTCTGACAATCCAAAAATATGCAGTCTGCCCACCCTTCTCTTTCTTGCCTTATTTTTGTTGCCTGGTCGTAGAATTCAAGTAACCCTGTGAGGCAGGACCTGCCATCCCTGAACCCATGTTGATGCTGTGTTACAAAGTTCCTTCGCTCCAGATGCTCCACTAGTTTTTTTCGCACAATCTTCTCCATCAGCTTGCATGGTATGCAGGTTAGGGACACTGGCCTGTAGTTCAGTGCCTCCTGTCTATCCCCTTTCTTGTATATCGGGACTACGTTAGCTGCTTTCCAAATATCTGGCAGTTCCCCTGTTGCCAGTGATTTGTTATACACTATGGAGAGTGGTAGGCTCAGTTCTCTTGCTCCTTCCTTTAGAACCCAAGGGGAGATTCCATCTGGGCCTATAGCCTTCGTCACGTCCAACTCTAGTAAACACTTCCTTACTTCCCCACTGGTAATCTCAAACTCTTCCAGTGGTTCCTGGTTAGCTATTCCCTCACTTACCTCTGGAATTTCTCCTTGTTCTAAGGTGAAGACCTCCTGGAATTTCTTATTCAATTCCTCACACACTTCCTTGTCATTTGTAGTGAATCCTTCCGCCCCTATCCTTAATCTCATAACCTGTTCCTTTACTGTTGTTTTTCTCCTAATGTGGCTATGCAACAATTTAGGCTGAGTCTTTGCCTTGCTTGCGATGTCATTTTCGTATTGTCTTTCTGCCTCTCTTCTCATCCTGACATATTCATTCCTGGCATTCTGGTATCTTTCTCTGCTCTCCAGTGTCCTGTTATTCCTATAGTTTCTCCATGCCCTTTTACTTTGCTGCTTAGCTAGCCTACATCTTTGATTAAACCATCGGTTTCTCATCTTCATTTCTCTGTTTTCCTTTTGGACTGGGACAAACTTGTTTGCTGCGTCCTTGCACTTCTGCGTGATGTAATCCATCATATCTTGGGCCGTCTTTCCCCTGAGCTCTGTTTCCCATGCTATATCTGTTAGGAATTTTCTTATCCCCTCATAGTTTCCCTTTCGGTATGCTAACCTTTTGGTTTCGGTATCCCTCCTCGAGTTCAATAACCCTTCTTCAATCAAGTACTCAAACACCAGTACACTGTGGTCGCTCATTCCTACTGGGTCCTCAAAACCGATTTCTCTTATGTCGGAGTCGTTCAGAGTGAAGACTAGGTCGAGTCTCGCTGGTTCGTCATTGCCTCTCATCCTTGTGGGTTCTCCGACATGCTGCGTTAAAAAGTTGCTTGTCACCACCTCCAATAGTTTGGCTCTCCACGTATCCTCGCCTCCATGCGGTTCCTTGTTCTCCCAGTCAATCTTTCCGTGATTGAAGTCGCCCATGATGAGCAGGTGGGATCTATTTCTACAGGCAGCAGAGGCTGCCCTCTCAATTATAGTGTTAACTGCCTTGTTGTTGTTTTCATACTCTTGACTGGTCTCCTGTCATTTGGTGGAGGGTTGTATATTACTGCTACTACTATTCTTGGTCCTCCCATTGTTATGGTGCCTGCTATGTAGTCTCTGAACTCCTCACAGCCCGGGATGGCCATCTCCTTAAAACTCCATTCCCTTCTCATGAGTAGGGCCACTCCGCCTCCTCCTCTACCTTCCCTCTCTTTCCTTATTACTGTATACTCCTGGGGAAACACGGCATTCGTTATGTGTGTGTGTGTGTGTGTGTGTGTGTGTGTGTGTGTGTGTGTGTGTGTGTGTGTGTGTGTGTGTGTGTGTGTGTGTGTGAACTCACCTAGTTGTACTCACCTAGTTGTGCTTGCGGGGGTTGAGCTCAGGCTCTTTGGTCCCGCCTCTCAACCGTCAATCAACAGGTGGACAGATTCCTGAGCCTATTGGGCTCTATCATATCTACACTTGAAACTGTGTATGGAGTCAGCCTCCACCACATCACTTCCTAATGCATTCCATTTGTCAACCACTCTGACACTAAAAACGTTCTTTCTAATATCTCTGTGGCTCATTTGGGCGCTCAGTTTCCACCTGTGTCCCCTTGTGCGTGTGCCCCTTGTGTTAAATAGCCTGTCTTTATCTACCCTATCAATTCCCTTGAGAATCTTGAATGTGGTGATCATGTCCCCCCTAACTCTTCTGTATTCCAGGGAAGTGAGGTTTAATTCCCGTAGTCTCTCCTCGTAGCTCATACCTCTCAGCTCGGGTACTAGTCTGGTGGCAAATCTTTGAACCTTTTCCAGTTTAGTCTTATCCTTGACTAGATATGGACTCCATATCTAGCCTTAGCCTTCAAACTTAGCCTTAGGGAATCTTGGGAGATTGGTAGCCTCAGCGCGAGCATACGGCTACACTTATACAAGACTCTAGTCCGGTCGCATCTTGAGTACCTTCCAGTACTACAACACACCTTATAGAAAACTAACACGCAAAAACTACAAGCAGTTCAAAATAAGGCGATAGAAAATTTGCAAACGACTGTTCACATTTCAGGAGCTTCAAGAGTTCTTCAGCCGGTAAACATCGGACTGTAATTGCAAGTCACCACACACCTAATTATAGTGTCCTAATTGTGTTTGCTATGGTTGAGCTTCGTCTCTTTGGTCCCAACTCATGTGGTGTCCACCTTGCTGCCTCAGTCATCAGGTGTGCAAGTTCCTGAGCCTACTGGGCTCTATCATATCTACATTTGAAACTGTGTATGGAGTCATCCTCCACCACATCACTGCCTAATGCATTCCATTTGTTAACTACTCTGGCACTGAACACGCTCGACACGTTAGACGATCTAGTGCTAGCCGGATAAGACGCCCCACGCCCACAGCTGGTGGCACAAGAGCTTGGATCTACTCAGTGACAAGTCCCCATAATACATCATTTCAATTATAGACCAACCACCTTCTTCCCCGCACAAAAAAACACCCATAAACAGAATATCAAAACACATATATAACATCAGTTCACGAAATATATTTTTCACAATAAGAGAAATATTTGATTTTAACAATATTTTTCGTGCTGAATACAAATATATTATTTGATTTTGTATGACACAAAGTTTTAAAGTCACACAAGGGTTAATTGTTAAAAATCCTATATGTACATATATATATATATATATATTGGGACGATGTCAACACCATCTGCTGAGCACAGCCGTCCCCATCTCCTGTTCCCCAGTGGAAGGCTGTGATGTTACTGACACCTGTGTAGTTTCTTGCTTACTATACAACTTTTACTCCTGAATAGTGATGTGGATGGTACCTTGGTCGAGTAACTCTTGGTCGACAAGAGTTAGTTCTCCCAGTGGGAACAAGTGGGCCGAGTCTGTGGAGACTGATTTGTCTGTGATAACCGTTGAAGTATTGGTGACTGAACCGACGTACCCCGCCATGGTCTAGTTGAGTTACTAGATGGAATTAACGTCCGTCTGTCCTCTAAGATTGAGGCTTTGTTATAGGAGGATCCTTTAGGGAAAGCCAGCCAGCGAGTTCCTGGAGACAAGCCAGCGTGTTCCTGGAGAGTAAAAGTGGAGTTTTGATACTGGTAATACTGTGGACTTCTGGCCCATGATTTACTGGGAAAGGTGAACTCGCCGGCGTGAGGTCCATAGAGGAAAGGCTCAGGGGAGGGTATCTTGAGTGGTGTATGATAAAAGACAGAAGTGGACTCGCCGGGATAGAAGATGGCAGAAGTTCTTTTGTAGTATCCTGTGTGAAAGTGACACCTGCAGTGTTATGTGTTGTACATATGTAATGTGTATAAGTTAAGAAGTACACGTGGTTATGATTTAGTTTGGTGTTGTTTACCCCAATTCCCGTTGGATTGACCATTACTGCACAGTTCTTAATAACTTAAGTATGACTGGTGGTTGGATCTGGTAAGAAGAGGCACTAATACCCTACATAAAGTTTGAAATGAAAAGAACACGATTATTGGCTAAGTTGTAAAATATACATATTGCAAATTTTTAACATTAACTGAAGGGTGATTTTTTATGACTTCCTGATATATTGTGTTTGTAAGAGAACCCTCATGGCTGTCCAGCAGCAGTCAGCCGGCACACCATGACCCCGCTTGCCCTGGTACCCTGTTATCTTCCAGCCCGGCCTCCTAAGGTTTCCCAACGTCAAGGAAACGGTCAATTTAAAGTGTCCATTCCTAACCTACCAGTGGACCCAAACCAGAAAATGGGACAGTACGTCACTTTCGCGAACCTCTTCTATTTTCTAATACGAAATTGTCTGGCCTTTTGTAACTCTTACGATCGAAAACCGACGTTCCTTGTAGGAGGACTGGTTGCTTCTCCATGCTCGACCTGTCCTGGAGAAATCTCTCTCTCTGTGTTCGTTGCCGTCAGAGATTTCCGAGAAGAAATCCAAGTTTGCAAATACTAAATAATGATAGTTTTCTGCATTTGTATTGCGCAAAACGTTTTTGGTAGCATTTTACCAAATGGTAACATATTATAGGACGTAAGTAAGGGAGGGAAGGAGGGAGGGAGGAAGGGATGTATGTATGAAAGGTGGAATTCATATATTCATACGTATGTATGAATTCTGGTCAAAAACCCAGCAGTTAACGACCAACATTCTCGGAATATCTAAGCACTGATATACACCAAGCCTTCAGCTGCTTACTACGGCCGAGTTCCTGCCTCTAATTGAAACTTTCAATCTTTTATTAGTAAGAAACTAATGAGCATAGAAAACCACATTTCTCCATTACCTAAACATTTACGACACCACTACACCTAACCCTTCTAAACTGCATCATTGACCTTGGCTCAAAAAACTGTGATGTAATGCTGCTGGGATGTAGATGTTTCAAATGCGGCGTTCATCCAGAAGGAGGACTTTTCCAGTGGAATTTCCTGAGTACACGGTTACTAAGTGGTCTCGCAAGAACACGATCTTTCTTGTTGATGGATGTGGGGTATAGAGGCAGCGGGAGACGTGTGAAGGCCAGGTGGGTAGGTTAGGTGGGTAGGCCAGGTGGGTAGGCCAGGTGGGTAGGCCAGGTGGGTAGGCCAGGTGGGTAGGCCAGGTGGGTAGGTTAGGTGGGTAGGCCAGGTGGGTAGGCCAGGTGGGTAGGCCAGGTGGGTAGGCCAGGTGGGTAGGCCAGGTGGGTAGGCCAGGTGGGTAGGCCAGGTAGGTAGGCCAGGTGGGTAGGCCAGGTGGGTAGGCCAGGTGGGTAGGTGGGTAGGTCAGGTGGGTAGGCCAAGTGGTAGGCCAGTTGGGTAGGCCAGTTGGGTAGGGCAGGTGGGCAGGCTAGGTGGGTAGGCCAGGTGGGTAGGCCAGGTGGGTAGGCAAGGTAGTCAGGCCAGGTGGGTAGGCCAGGTGGGTAGGCCAGGTGGGTAGGCAAGGTAGTCAGGAAAGGTGAGAGATGTGCAGAGTCGGGGGACGGAGGTGCGTGCTGACCACACGAAGCGAGCAACACGAAGCAAGCAGTACGAAGCCATCATCGCAAAGCATGAAAAATACATAAAGCAAGTAGTACGGTGCAAGCATCGCGAAACAACCAGCATGAGGCAAGATTCACGAAGCATCTATCAGGAAGCAAGCAACACAAAGCGAGAATTATAAAGCACGCATAGCGAAACAGGGCTCTCTTGCCTCTCACAATTGCTAGATCACTATAGTGAGAAAAATCTTGGGGTTGATTTCACACAGAACCTGTCCCCAGAAGTCCACATCAAAGGGACATCATCAGCGGCGCATGCTAGGTTGGCCAACATAAGAACTCCTTTTAGAAACTTTTGTAAGGAATCGTTAAGGATCTTGTATACCACTTATGTCAGACCAATCCCGGAGTATGCAGCTCCTGCCTGGAGTCCATACCTAGTTAAACACAAGACAAAATTAGAGGTGATTCCGAGGTACGCCACCAGAATAGTTCCAGAACTGAGAGGGATGAGCTATGAGGAAAGGCTACGGGAGCTAAACCTCACGTCCCTGGAAGACAGAAGAGTAAGGGGAAACATTATAACCACATACAAAATTCTCAGAGGAATTGACAGCGTGGACAAAGACAAACTATTTAGCACGGGTGGAACACGAACAAGGGGACACAGGTGGAAACTTAGTACCCAAATGAGCCACAGACATTAGAAAGATTTTTTCAGTGTCTGAGTAGTTAATAAATGGAATGCATTAGGGAGTGATGTGGTGGAGGCTGACTCAATACACAGTTTCAAATGTAGATTTGATTGAGCCCAATAGTCTCAAGAATCTGTACACCAGTTGATTGGTTGTCGAGAGGCGGGACCAAAGAGCCAAAGCCCAACCCACAAGCACAACTAGGCGAGTGCATGGCCTCAGGTGTCATGAAAGACAAGCAAAACGCGTATGTAATATACACAGACTTTGCAAAAGCCTTCGACAAATGTGACCATGGTATTATTGCGCTGAAAATGCGCTCAAAAGGAATTAGTGGCAAAGTAGGGAGATGGATCTTCAACTTCCTAGCAGACAGAACGCAGAGTGTAATAGTCAGCACAGTAAAGTCCAGATCATCCACCGTGAAAAGCTTAGTCCCTCAAGGTACCGTACTAGCTCCGGTACTTTTGTTCATTCTCATATCAGACATAGACAAGGATACAAACTATAGTACAGTATCATCCTCTGCAGATGACATTAGCAATTTCATGATAGTAGACAATATAAAGTACACAGCAAACTTCCAATTTGATGTTAATCGAGCCTTTCAATAGAGCACAGATAATAATATGATTTTTAATAAAAATAAATTCCAGTTTCTGTGCTATGGAAAACACGGAAACATAAACTCAATGAAAACACGAAAATAAAAATTATTTTTGAAACTCAGTCAAATCCCACAATATAACGAAAGATCAATGTAAAGGATCTGGGAGTAATCATGTCGGAAAACCTTACCTGTGAAGAACACAATAAAGTAAGTGTCACAACTGCAAAAAAAAATGACAGGTTGGATGAAAAAAACTTTCAAATCAGGGATGCCATACGAATGATGATACTTTTCAAGACACTTGTGATCTCTAGGGAATATTGCTACACAATAACAGCTCCATTCAAGGCCGGAGAAATTGCTGAACTGGAGAGCCTGGAAAGATCCTTTAGTGCTAGAAACCACTCAGTAAAACTTCTAAATTATTGGGGCCGATTAAAAGTTCTAAATCTGTATTCTCTAGAGCGCAGGCGAAAGAGATTCATATGCAATAGGTACGCTGAGGGAGAACTCTATCAACATCAGAGGCCCGAGACTGTTCAACACGCTACCGTTACACATATGGGGCATAACTGGCCGACCCCTCACAGTGTTCAAGAGAGAACTTGACAAACACCTCCAACACCAGACGACCAACCAGGAGGCCTGGTCAGAGACCGAGCCGCGAGGACATTGATCCTAGGAACTACCACAAGATAGCCACAAGGAAAGTAAGCATCACGAAACAACAAGCATGAAGCAAGCATCATGACCCAAGCAACACAAGGCAAGCATCATTGAGCAAACAACATACATGAAGCAAGCAACCCGAAGCAAGCAGCACAAAGCAAGCAACAAAAAGCAATCAACAGTCAGGGACAGGAAACGCGTGTGGGCCGCGCTCCTCAAATAAGTAGTCATATCTCTGGACATCAAAGTGATACGGAGGAAAGTCATTGTGTAGTGATAGTACAAAGTGTGACACAACGCATAGGCAATATAAATTTAGTGGCAGTGTTGGATTGTGCTTAGTGGACAACTACAATAGGTATATGACATTGGTGCCACGAGCGTAGAAACTTGGAGCCTAGCAGCGGTGTGGTCAACAACAACTACAGCTTCTGCAGATGCTTCAAACTCACCTAGTGTGTGTTCTGGTGGTTGAGCTGGCCGGTAAGATCCTCTAGTGTCAATTAACGATTTACAGTACTTTTAGTTTAACAAATAGTCTTGGATATCAGCTAAAGAATGTAAAGAATCTTGAAATATACAGCTCATGTGGGTACTACTTCTACTCACCCAAGTGTCATAAGACCACACTGCCAATTTCCCCACCATACACCACCCGCCCCCCCCCCTCCCCCCCCCCCCTCCCCCCCCCCTCCCCCCCCCCCCCCACACACACACACACACACACACACACACACACACACAGGTACACAGAGAATGACAAAGAGGTGTGTGAAGAACTCAACAAAAGGTTCCAGGAGGTCTTTACAATAGAACAGGGAGATGTCGCGGCGCTAGAAGAGGTGGCAGCAAACCAGGTGACCTTGGATAGGTTCGAAATCACAAGAGATGAGGTCAAGAAGCACCTATTGGAGCTGGATGTGAGAAAAGCGGTTGGGCCGGATGGAATCTCGCCATGGGTATTGAAAGAGTGTGCAGGAGCACTTTGCCTACCACTCTCCATAGTGTATAGTAGGTCACTGGAAACGGGGGACCTACCAGAAATATGGAAGACTGCTAATGTAGTACCAATATACAAAAAGGGTGACAGACAAGAGGCACTGAACTACAGGCCAGTGTCCTTAACTTGTATACCATGCAAGGTGATGGAGAAGATTGTGAGAAAAAACCTAGTAACACATCTGGAGAGAAGAGACTTCGTGACAACCCATCAACATGGGTTCAGGGAGGGTAAATCTTGCCTTACAGGATTGATAGAATTCTACGATCAGGTGACAAAGATTAAACAAGAAAGAGAAGGGTGGGCGGACTGCATTTTTGGACTGTCGGAAAGCCTTTGACACAGTACCCCATAAAAGGTTGATGCATAAGCTAGAGAAACAGGCAGGAGTAACTGGTAGGGCGCTCCAGTGGATAAGGGAGTACCTAAACAATAGGAAGCAGAGAGTTACAGTGAGGGGTGAGACCTCAGACTGGCGTAAAGTCACCAGTGGAGTCCCACAGGGCTCTGTACTTGGACCTATCCTGTTTCTGATATACGTAAATGATCTCCCAGAGGGTATAGACTCATTCCTCTCAATGTTTGCTGACGACGCCAAAATTATGAGAAGGATTAAGACAGAGGAGGACAGCTTGAGGCTTCAAGAAGACCTGGACAAGCTGCAGGAATGGTCGAATAAATGGCTGTTAGAGTTTAATCCAAGCAAATGTAATGTAATGAAGATAGGGGTAGGAAGCAGGAGACCAGATACAAGGTATCACTTGGGAGATGAAATACTTCAAGAGTCCGAGAGAGAGAAAGACCTGGGGGTTGATATCACGCCAGACCTGTTCCCTGATGCTCACATCAAGAGGATAACAGCAGCAGCATATGCCAGGTTGGCTAACATAAGAACGGCCTTTAGAAACTTGTGTAAGGAATCTTTCAGAACATTATATACCAAATATGTCAGACCAATCCTGGAGTATGCGGCACCAGCATGGAGTCCATATCTAGTCAAGCATAAGACTAAAATGGAAAAGGTTCAAAGGTTTGCCACCAGACTAGTACCCGAGCTGAGAGGTATGAGCTACGAGGAGAGACTACGAGAATTAAACCTCACTTCGTTGGAAGACAGAAGAGTTAGGGGGGACATGATCACCACATTCAAGATCCTCAAGGGAATTGACAGGGTTGATAAAGACAGGCTGTTTAACACAAGGGGCACACGCACTAGGGGACACAGGTGGAAACTGAGTGCCCAAATGAGCCACAGAGATATTAGAAAGAACTTTTTTAGTGTCAGAGTGGTTGACAAATGGAATGCATTAGGAAGTGATGTGGTGGAGGCTGACTCCATACACAGTTTCAAGTGTAGATATGATAGAGCCCAATAGGCTCAGGAACCTGTACACCTGTTGATTGACAGTTGAGAGGTGGGACCAAAGAGCCAGAGCTCAACCCCCGCAAGGACAACTAGGTGAGTACACACACACACACACAAACACAAATACACACACACACACACACACACACACACACACACACACACACACACACACACACACACACACACACACACACACACACACACACACACACACACACACACACACACACACACACACACACACACACACACACACACACACACACACACACACACAACTGGTCAATTAATTGGTCAATTAATTGACCAGAGAGGGGGTATGTACCCCCTCTCTGGTCAGAGGGTCTATCGATATCGACTTGAGAATGGTCCAGGACGGACCGAAACGTCGTCGTCCTTTCACCTTCTAGTGTGTGGTCTGGTCAACAGAATTAAGCCACGTTATTGTGACTCATCGCCTGCCTTTGATACAATACCGCAAATGAGACTGCTATTTAAACTTGAGAAGCAGGCAGGAGTGAGCGGAAAGACCCTAGCATGGGTAAGGAACTATCTAACAGGAAGGAGCCAGAGAGTTATGTTAAGGGGCGAGAAGTTGGACTAGCGAACAGTAACGAGTGGAGTACGTTAAGGATCGGTGCTGGGACCAATTCCATTTCTAATATAAGTTAACGACATGTTTTCAGGAGTAGAATCCTACATGTCAATGTTCGCGGATGACGCAAAGTTGATGAGAAGAGTTGTGACAGATAAGGATTGTAGGATCCTCCAAGAGGACTTGAACAGGTTGCAGGTTGATAAATGGCTTCTGGAGTTCAACACGTGCAAATGTAAAGTTATGGAAACGGGCCTAGGTGATAGGAGACCAAAAGGACAGTACACAATGAAGCAGAACTGCCTACCTGTGACGACGCGAGAAACAGATGTGGGATTGGACGTAACACCTAATCTAACTCCTGAGGCACATATAAATAGGATAACGTCAGCAGCGTCTCTACACTGGTGAAAGTTAGAGCATCATTCAGAGACCTATGTAAGGAGGCATTTAGGGCGCTTTACACTGCCTATGTTAGGCCAGTCTTAGAGTATGCCACCCCGTCATGGAGTCCCCACATGAAGAAACACATACAGAAACTGGAAAAGATTTAAAAGTTTGCAACGAGACTTATCCCAGCGTTACGAGGGATAGGGTATGAAGGGCACCTGAAGGTACTGAGCCTTACGACACTAGAAAAAAGAAGGGAGAGGGGGAATATGATAGGAACGTATTAAATACTCAGGGGGATTGACAGAATGGACATAGACGAACTGTTCACACGGAATAGTAACAGAACGAGGGGACATGGGTGGAAGCAGGAAACTCAGATGAGCCTCAGAGATACTAGGAAGTTTTCTTTTAGCGTGAGAGAAGTGGAAAAATGGAATGCACTTAAGGAGTAGGTTGTAGAAGCAAATTCTATTCATTATTTTAAAACTAGGTATGATAGGGAAATAGAACCAGAGTCATCGCTGTAAACAACCGATGGCTCGAAAGGCAGGATCCAAGAGTCAGTGCTCGATCCTGCAGACACAAATAGGCGAGTACAAATAGGTGAGTACACACACACAAACACAGGTCAAGCAGGATGGGAGGAAAACAAACCAAAGTTTGTGGAGAGAAATAGGAAGACCCATACATGGAAATTATTGCTCAGGCTTGGAGGGAAATCAGGGAGGAAATGAAGTACATGAAGGAAACTATAAGTAAACTGCAGATGGAACTAAGTGCAGCACAAGAGGAGATAAAAAACCTAAAAACAGGCCCTCCTCAGACTCTGGCCCAAATAACAGGAGATGTAACAATGGCAGGGATCCCTACAATGGGTCCCACCTTTGCCGAAATACTGAAGAGCCCAGGAGCAATGTACAAGGAAGTTGTAATGAAAGCAGTAACCTCACAGGAGGCAGCTAGATGCACATGCCAGCTAATGTAAAGGATAGTGATAGGTGTTAAGGAACAAGAAGGGACAACAAGGAAAGAATGGAGGACTAAGGACAAAGCTTCAGAGTCAGGGATACTAAGGGAGATAGGAATGGGAAGGGGCTGAACGAGACATAGAACAGTTTTTCTGGATTTTCCAGTACAACAAAGACAAATAGAGATTGATCAAGATAGTATTCAGGAACGAGGACACCAAAGAGGACATCCTAGTAAAAAAGAACAAACTGAAAAATGCAAGGAATTACAGAGAGGCATACCTTCAGAGGGACATGACCAGGGACGAGATAATAAGTGCAGCAGATGCAAGGAAAAGGTGCAGGGAGAGGGAAGGGGGCCAGGGATCAGCATTCTTCCCAGCACTCCCAGAGGGGAATGGGGAACCCCAACCCACCAATTCAGGAACCCCAGAAGGGAATGCAACACCCCAGCCCATCACCCCATAGGGCCCTCCTCTCCACCCCCAGCTCAAATCCCTCCTTGCCCCTAAACAATGCCCACCAAATCACCCAAATCCTCCCTCCACACTTACCTCGAGTATCCCCTATCTTCCCATCCACTGGTCTTTTTCCTGCCACAAGCAGGCCCAGGCAAGACCTGAGCCCACCATCCCCAACCCTGTCTCTCCCCAAACCCCTGCTAACTACATCACAGGAGGGCATACCCTCACCCCAAGCAATCCCTGTCCCCAATCCGAAGCACTCTTTGCCCCCCTCCCCCGACACCCTCAGGACTTCTTCCTGTCCCAAGTAGGCCTGGGCAAAACTTAAGCCCTATATTCTCCACCTCCCCCTAAACCCCTGGCAACTTCCCTTCAGGAGGAGGAGCCTACCCAAGAAGAAATGCCCATGGATCAACTTCCTACACTTGTAGGGAGGGAGGGTGAAAATGGATATAGGAAAGTTAGCTTCAAGGTAATGTACTCAAACATCGATGGGATTACCAATAAAACGGGAAGGGTGCAGGAATAAAACCCAGATGTAATAGGGCTCACAGACACAAAATTGTCAGGAATCATAACAGATGCTGTGTTTCCAAAGGACTACTATATAGTAAGGAAAGAAAGAGAAGGGAGAGGAGGTGGAGGAGTGGCTCTGCTGATAAGGAAGGACTGGAGCTTTGATAAGATGGTAATTCCGGCCTGTGACAGATTCAGAGATTACATAACAGGAACTATGGCAATGGGTGGACCTAAGATAATAGTGGCAGTCATTTACAACCTTCCACTAACAGATAGAAGACCCAGACAGAAGTTTGATAGGAATAACATGGCAGCCAATAATATAATAGAGAGAGCAGCTTCAGTTGCCTGCAGGAATGGCTCTAGACTCTTAATCATGGGTGATTTCTACCATGGAAAGATAGACTGGGAGAATGGGGACCCACATGGTGGTGCAGATACATGGAAAGCTAAACTCTTGGAAGTGGCAAGTGACTTTCTGACCAAACATGTCAAGGAACCCACAAGAATGAGAGGCAATGATGAACGAGCTAGACTCGATCTGATATTCACCTTGAATGAAATAAGGGATGTCAAAGTTGAAGACCCCATAGGAATGAGTGACCACAGTGTATTGACATTTGAGTATCTGGTGGAGGCAGGGATAACCTATGCAAGGATGGGATCGGAAGGGAAAAGACTGAATTACCGAATAGGAAAACACGATGAGATGAGGAATTTCCTTAGGGAAATATCATGGGAAACAGAACTCAGAGACAAGAATGTACAGGATATGATGGACTATGTAGAAATGCCAGGAAGCTACAGATAGATTTCTCCCGGTCCAAAAAGAAAAAAACGAAAAGCAACAGAAGAATCCATGGTTCAACCAGGAATGTAAGGTAGCGAGTAAGTGAGTAAAATAACATAAAGAGACTACAGCAATAACAGAACGCCAGAGAGCAGGGACAGATACCAGAGGGCAAGAAATGAGTATCTCAGAGTAAGGAGAGAAGCAGAGATGCAGTATGAAAAAGACATCACGAGTAAAGCTAAGACCTAACCCAAGCTGCTCCATAGCCACATAAGGAGGAAAACAACAGTGAAGGAACAAGTGATGAAACTGAGAAAAGGGGCGAATAGATACATACAGAATGACAAGGAGGTGTGTGAAGAACTCAACAGGAGATTCCAGGAGGTCTTTACAAAATAACAAGGAGAAGCCTCTGCACTAAATGAGGAGGAGGCAAACAAAGCAACTTTGGATTATTTTGACCTCACCAGTGATGAGATCAAAAGGAACCTGTTGGAACTGAATGTGACAAAGCATGTTGGGCCTGACAGAATCTCACTGTTGATGCTAAAAGAAGGTGCAGAAGCACTAAGTGTGCCATTCTCTATGGTGTATAACAAGTCACTAGAAACAGGAGACCTACCGGAAAGCTGGACGACAGCTAATGTAGTCAAAATAAAACAAAAAGGGTGACAGTCAAGAGACACTGAACTACAGGCCAGTTTTCCTAACTTGTAAACCATGCAAGGTGATGGAGAAGATCGTGATGAAAAGGCTCGTAGAGCATCTGGAAGGAAATAGCTTTGTAATACACCACCAGTATGGGTTCAGAGAGGTAAATCGTGCCTCACAGGGTTAAAAGAATTGTATGACCAAGCAACAAAAATTAGGCAAAAAAAGAGAAGGGTGGGCAGACTGCATTTTCTTAGACTGTCAGAAAGTTTTTGACACAGTACCCCATAAAAGGCTGTTACCAAAGTTGGAGCAACAGGCAGGAGTAAAAGGTAAGGTGCTACAGTGGGTAACGGAGTATCTAAGCAACAGGAAACAGCGAGTAACTGTGAGGGAGAGAGGGAGACATCAGAGTGGCGAGATGTCACCAGCGGAGTCCCACAGGGCTCTGTACTTGGACCCATTCTGTTTCTAATATATGTAAACGATCTTCCAGAGGGTATTGACTCATTTCTTTTAATGTTTGCTGATGATGCAAAAATTATCAGAAGAATCAAGACAGAGGATGATGATAGACAGAGACTACAGGACGACCTGGAAAAACTGCAGGAGTGGTCTAGAAAATGGCTACTAAAGCTCAACTCAGGAAAGTGCAAAGTAGTGCAATTAGGCGAAGGGAGCAGAAGGCTGAACACAAGGTATCATCTGGGAGGTGAACTCCTTTGGGATTTGGGGGGGGGGAGGTGATATCACACCGAACCTGTCCCCAGAGGCCCACATCAAAAGGATATCCTCAGCGGCATATCCTAGACTGGCAAACATAAGAATTGCCTTTAGAAACTTTTGTAAGGAATCGTTCAGGACCCTGTATACCACTTATGTCACACCAATCCTGGAATATGCAACTCCAGCTTGGAGTCCATACCTAGTTAAACACAAGACAAAGTAAGAGAAGATTCAACAGGATGCCACCAGGCTCGTCCCGGAACTGAGTGGTATGAGCTACGAGGAAAGGCTAAAGGAGCTGAACCTCATGTCCCTGGAAGACAAAAGAGTAAGGGAAGACACAATAACCACCTATAAAATTCTCAAGGGAATTAACATGGTGGACAAAGGCACACTCTTTAGCACGGGCGGAACACGAACAAGGGGACACAGGTGGAAGCTGAGTACCCATATGAGCCACAGAGACATTAGAAAGAACTTTTTCAGTGTCAGAGTAGTTAACAAATCGAATGCATTAGGCAGTGATGTGGTGGAGGCTGACTCCATACACAGTTTCAAATGTAGATATGAAAGAGAGCAGTAGGCTCAGGAATCTGTACACCAGTTGATTGACAGTTGAGAGGCGGGACTAAAGAGCCAAAGCTCACCCCCGCAAGCACAACTAGGTGAGTACGAAGCAAGCAACACGAAGTAACGAGCCAAGAGCCAACATCACCAATAAATAAGCAACCAAGCAAGCATAAAAAACAAGCAATATGTAGCAAATAACACGAAGAAATCATCACAAAGCAAACCACAAGAAACAAACAACACGAAGCAAGTATCACAAAGTAAGTATTATGGAGCAAACAACACGAGACAAGCAATATGAAGTAAGCAGCATGAAGCAAGCAGCATGAAGCAAGCAGCATGAAGCAAGCAGCATGAAGTAAGCAGCATGAAGAAAGCAGCATGAAGTAAGCAGCATGATGTAAGCAGCATGACGTAAGCAGCATGAAGTAAGCAGCATGACGTAAGCAGCATGATGTAAGAAGCATGACGTAAGCAGCATGAAGTAAGCAGCATGACGTAAGCAGCATGATGTAAGCAGCATGACGCAAGCAGCATGAAGTAAGCAGCATGATGAAAGCAGCATGATGTAAGCAGCATGAAGTAAGCAGCATGACGTAAGCAGCATGACGTAAGCAGCATGAAGTAAGCAGCATGATGAAAGCAGCATGATGTAAGCAGCATGAAGTAAGCAGCATAAAGCAAGCAGCATGACGTAAGCAGCATGAAGTAAGCAGCATGAAGTAAGCAGCATGAAGTAAGCAGCATGAAGTAAGCAGCATGAAGTAAGCAGCATGAAGTAAGCAGCATGAAGTAAGCAGCATGAAGTAAGCAGCATGATGTAAGCAGCATGAAGTAAGCAGCATGAAGTAAGCAGCATGATGTATGGAGCATGAAGCAAGCAGCATGAAGCAAGCAGCTTGAAGTAAGCAGCATGAAGTAAGCAGCATGAAGTAAGCAGCATGAAGTAAGCAGCATGAAGTAAGCAGCATGATGTAAGCAGCATGAAGTAAGCAGCATGAAGTAAGCAGCATGATGTAAGCAGCATGAAGCAAGCAGCATGATGTAAGCAGCATGAAGTAAGCAGCATGAAGTAAGCAGCATGATGTATGGAGCATGAAGCAAGCAGCATGATGAAAGCAGCATGAAGTAAGCAGCATGAAGTAAGCAGCATGAAGTAAGCAGCATGAAGCAAGCAGCATGAAGTAAGCAGCATGAAGTAAGCAGCATGAAGTAAGCAGCATGAAGTAAGCAGCATGAAGCAAGCAGCATGATGAAAGCAGCATGAAGTAAGCAGCATGAAGCAAGCAGCATGAAGTAAGCAGCATGAAGTAAGCAACATGAAGTAAGCAGCATGAAGTAAGCAGCATGATGTAAGCAGCATGAAGTAAGCAGCATGAAGTAAGCAGCATGATGTAAGCAGCATGAAGCAAGCAGCATGAAGTAAGCAGCATGAAATAAGCAGCATGAAGTAAGCAGCATGAAGTAAGCAGCATGAAGCAAGCAGCAAGCAACGAGAAGCAAGCAACACATAGCAAGGAGTAGCATTAGTACGGTCATTTAATCAACTACAGGACTCACCCAACTGCTACACTGGGGGAAGACAACAAACTACCTTGCAATATCCCAAGCAGCAAGACAACATGTGCAACACGCTGTTCAATACCGTCAACATCTGCAATGTGGCAGACATTGGAGCGAAATACCTACGAGTTACCATATTTACATGTGCCATGAACGCATCAGTTATACTATGTATCTGCGTTTCCACATTAAGAGGCATTCAATACAGGCGATTCATTTATGCCAGTATATCATGGTGATTTTATTTCGCTATTGAGGGTTGTATGGTCCAAGGCATTATGGTGACGCGGCTGATTTTGATAACTTGCTTCATATTGTTGAAACTACTCAAGAACCCTGTTGATTTTTCTGCTTTTAAGAAACATATCAACTCTCAAGTTTTGTTAGCATTATTCGTCTTTATTTCGAATAAGTAAATGTATTAGGTTGAGTTCTCATATATTTCATTAATACCGCTTACCAGGTATATTTTCATTGATGCTCCTCGGCTCACACACTAATTCTAATGCCACTTGGCTCGTGGAAAATAAATTGTATAATATCAGGTTCAGTTTCCCATTAGTGTAACTGTATATTACGGAACGAGAGGGCAGTAGGGTAAGGAGAGGCCCTTGTTAATCAACAAGATCTGGAGGATAGAAGAGATGATGATCCCAGGTTTTAAGAGTCTCTGAGACCAATATATTGGACATCATGACAATGGAAGGATCCACGGCAGTAGTATCAGTAACAGACAACCCTCCATTAATTACAACAGCAGGGTAACTATGACTACAGTAGAAGGGGAGCTTTTTCTCATTAGTAGAAATAGATCGGGATTATTAATAATGGGGGACTTGAACTATAGTAATATAGACTGAATGAAGAAAGAGGCACTTTAGGGGCTACAGATATACGAAGAACTAAATTACTGGAATAAATAACACAGAACTTTCTAATGCAACTAATCCTGGAACTCACATGAATGAGAAGTAATATGAACCAGTAAGACTTGACCTGATATTCATGTAAACACAGATATATAGGAGTAAAGTCACCTTGGAAGACGTCTTGGGGATGAGTGATCACAGGGTATCGACATGTGAGGATTTGGATGAAAATCAAATGCTTTATTTAGCTAAGGATCCAAATGATAAACACATTGTCACACTGTAGGAGAACCACAAGGAGACAGGAGAATTCCTAATATGATTATCATAGGAACCAGAACTCTGAGATAAGACAGTACAAGAGAAAGAACTAAAACACTCAAAAGCGGCAGGAGGCAGTAATTTTTTTTACAAGGTCCAAAGAAAAAAGTCAATTATATTACCTTATCATCTCTTGAAAATGTCAAAAGGATTTTTTAGAGAGTTCAAACTATACTGCACACATCAAACCTAAAAACATGCAAATTAGACCAACCAGTGGTCATCGTTAATCAACGTTATATTCCATGAATGTAACTTCCGCTCCCTGAGATATACTTAAATGCTACGATAAACAACATGATCATCAATAAATAATTATATAAATATATTTCCATATTTAAAATTCCTGTGAACAAGAGAATTAGAATCGCATATAAATGCACTCACTCTATGCTATAAAAATAAAAAACATTGCAAAATTGTTGGGAGTAATAAAGACTGAAGAGTTTGCATTTAAAACACTCAACCACGAAAATATATATGTATAATAATAAAATATATATGTATAATAATAAAATATATATGTATAATAATAAAATATATATGTATAATAATAAAATATATACAGTCCCGGAAATCCAATAGGGTTCGTTCTCGACTTATAATCTGGAATTTCGGGGTCGAATCCCGAATGGGACAGAAATGGTTAGGCGCATTTCCTATCACCTTATGAACCTGTCCACCTAGCAGTAACCAGTTGTTAGTCAGCTTGTTGTAGGGTTGCATCCTGGGGAGGGTGGGTCGACCCCAGTGGGGAGCTCGGATAAGCCTAGCATGCATATATACACTGGATGCCTTTCATCCGATACAATGAATTGTATATAAATATGCAAAAAATATATATATTACAAAATGAGTTCCAAACTTGGTTACATACTATATGCAAAGTTATTTGAAGCGGGCTTTAGAGTCCCTCCAGTTCCTCAAATGGCGGCAGAAACCCTGAAGGTAACGTGATTCTCAAGACAATCGACTTGAGAATGGTCCAGGATGGACCGAAACGTCGTCGTCCCTTCAACTTCTAGTGTGTGGTCTGGTCAACGTAACGTGTCAGCTTTCCTCTCTATGATGGTACGCTGATGCTCTGCAAAATGAAGCTCCGTGATTTTTCACTGAGTAAGATTATGTTCTAATTTTTGTGCACGTGCCGAGTGGTGATAGTATTAACTCACACCCGATCTGTTTTTTATTGTTTAATCTGATATTTTACATGTAAGCTAATACTGTATGCCACCGAGGTCTTTCACTATCTATGTATAGTATTAGCTAATCAGAATTTGGTCGACAAGGGGGTCGATAAGGGACGTTGACTTGGTAGCGTGTCCGAGCGGTGTCAGCTTTCAAATTGTAAGACGGTTGGACAACAACAAATAATAACACAGGAAGCCAGGCCTCTGACGTCAATCTTCTCGAAGAGTCCGGCAGTGCCCGTACTCAAGCCGGTGCTGCCAGTATCTCACAGACCTAAGACAGGGTAGCACCTTTGTGCTTCAGAACTATCATATTCACCTTACTCAATAAAGTCCTGTGAAGCAATCCACAGTGTGTCTCTCTTCAGTTCCAAGCAAGTTCAATCAACAGCTAACCAAGCACGAATAGAAGGTGTAGGTAGCACCTAGCTGTCTGTGCTCCAACCCTTCACGAGGATGAGCTTTCTGAAATATATATATATATATATATATATATATATATATATATATATATATATATATATATATATATATATATATATATATATATATATATATATATATATATATATATATATATTAGTATATTTTGGTAGCAGTCTTTCCTGTAGACATATATTATTAAATATGACCGAAAAAGTAAGATTAATAATTCTAACACGAATTTTCTCAATCTTTCGTACATTACGCTTCACTGTTGGAGGTAAATCAAAAATTAATTCTCCAAAATTCATTTTTATTTCTAGTCTGACGCGACACGGGCGCGTTTCGTAAAACTTATTACATTTTCAAAGACTTTAGTTCACAAATACACAACTGAATAGAACTTACGTATCTCCGAGTTTATATCTACATTTGAGTGAGGCGGGAGGGGTGATGTGGCATTAACACAAGACAGAACAAGAGGGGATATTAATAGGGTATTAAAAGTATCAACACAAGACAGAACACAAACAATGGGTATTGAATAGAAGTGTTTGTAGAAAGCCTATTGGTCCATATTTCTTGATGCTTCTATATTGGAGCGGAGTCTTGAGGTGGGTAGAATATAGTTGTGCAATAATTGGCTGTTGATTGCTGGTGTTGACTTCTTGATGTGTAGTGCCTCGCAAACGTCAAGCCGCCTGCTATCGCTGTATCTATCGATGATTTCTGTGTTGTATACTAGGATTTCTCTGGCGATGGTTTGGTTGTGGGAAGAGATTATATGTTCCTTAATGGAGCCCTGTTGCTTATGCATCGTTAAACGCCTAGAAAGAGATGTTGTTGTCTTGCCTATATACTGGGTTTTTTGGAGCTTACAGTCCCCAAGTGGGCATTTGAAGGCATAGACGACGTTAGTCTCTTTTAAAGCGTTCTGTTTTGTGTCTGGAGAGTTTCTCATGAGTAGGCTGGCCGTTTTTCTGGTTTTATAGTAAATCGTCAGTTGTATCCTCTGATTTTTGTCTGTAGGGATAACGTTTCTTTTAACAATATCTTTCAGGACCCTTTCCTCCGTTTTATGAGCTGTGGAAAAGAAGTTCCTGTAAAATAGTCTAATAGGGGGTATAGGTGTTGTGTTAGTTGTCTCTTCAGAGGTTGCATGGCTTTTCACTTTCTTTCTTATGATGTCTTCGACGAAACCATTGGAGAAGCCGTTATTGACTAGGACCTACCTTACCCTATAGAGTTCTTCGTCGACTTGCTTCCATTCTGAGCTGTGGCTGAGAGCACGGTCGACATATGCGTTAACAACACTCCTCTTGTACCTGTCGGGGCAGTCGCTGTTGGCATTTAGGCACATTCCTATGTTTGTTTCCTTAGTGTAGACTGCAGTGTGGAAACCTCCGCCCTTTTCCATGACTGTTACATCTAGAAAGGGCAGCTTCCCATCCTTTTCCATCTCGTAAGTGAAACGCAGCACGGAACTCTGCTCAAATGCCTCCTTCAGCTCCTGCAGATGTCTGACATCAGGTACCTGTGTAAAAATGTCGTCAACATACCTGCAGTATATGGCCGGTTTCAAGTTCATGTCGACTAAGACTTTTTGCTCGATGGTACCCATATAGAAGTTTGCAAACAGGACACCTAGGGGAGAACCCATGGCGACCCCATCTACTTGCTTATACATGTGCCCATCCGGGCTCAAGAAGGGTGCCTCTTTAGTACAAGCTTGGAGTAGTTTCCTCAGAATATTTTCTGGTATGTCAAGAGGAGTACAGGCTGGATCACGATACACTCTGTCGGCTATCATTCCGATTGTCTCGTCCACAGGTACGTTGGTAAACAGCGATTCTACGTCCAACGAGGCTCTTATCCCTGTGGCCCGTGTGCCCCGCAGTAAGTCAACAAATTCCTTTGGAGACTTCAGGCTGAAGGCGCAAGGAACATAAGGAGTCAGCAGGCCGTTGAGTCGCTTCGCCAGTCTGTACGTGGGTGTGGGTATCTGGCTAATGATTGGCCGAAGTGGGTTTCCAGGCTTGTGCGTCTTGACATTTCCATACGCATATCCAGGTTTACATTCCCCAATGATCTTTGGCAGGTGGAGTCCGGATTTCTTGGCGTTCACAGTTTTGATCAGTTTGTTGACCTTTGCTATTAATTCGGCTGTAGTGTCCTTCGTTACCCTTTGGAACTTAGTTTGGTCAGAGAGTATGATGTTCATTTTCGCCAGATATTCGTCTTTTTTAAGAATGACATATATTGGCGACTTGTCACCTCTCCTGACAACTATCTCCTTGTTCTCACGAAGGCTTTTAGCTGCCGCTTTAAGCTCGGGGGACAGTATGGTGCTTCTGTAGTTGCCTCGATTCTTTCCTCCTTCTGCAATAAGTTCTGCTTGTAAGGTATCTTTGGTAGTGACCTTCTTTTGTGTCTCGAGGTCGAATATGTCGTCCAACAGAATTTCCAACTCTACTTTCCGGGCCATCTCACTCGGTCCCCCTATTAGACTATTTTACAGGAACTTCTTTTCCACAGCTCATAAAACGGAGGAAAGGGTCCTGAAAGATATTGTTAATAGAAACGTTATCCCTACAGACAAAAATCAGAGGATACAACTGACGATTTACTATAAAACCAGAAAAACGGCCAGCCTACTCATGAGAAACTCTCCAGACACAAAACAGAACGCTTTAAGAGAGACTAACGTCGTCTATGCCTTCAAATGCCCACTTGGGGACTGTAAGCTCCAAAAAACCCAGTATATAGGCAAGACAACAACATCTCTTTCTAGGCGTTTAACGATGCATAAGCAACAGGGCTCCATTAAGGAACATATAATCTCTTCCCACAACCAAACCATCGCCAGAGAAATCCTAGTAAACAACACAGAAATCATCGATAGATACAGCGATAGCAGGCGGCTTGACGTTTGCGATGCATTACACATCAAGAAGTCAACACCAGCAATCAACAGCCAATTATTGCACAACTATATTCTACCCACCTCAAGACTCCGCTCCAATATAGAAGCATCAAGAAATATGGACCAATAGGCTTTCTTCAAACACTTCTATTCAATACCCATTGTTTGTGTTCTGTCTTGTGTTGATACTTTTAATACCCTATTAATATCCCCTCTTGTTCTGTCTTGTGTTAATGCCACATCACCCCTCCCACCTCACTCAAATGTAGATATAAACTCGGAGATACGTAAGTTCTATTCAGTTGTGTATTTGTGAACTAAAGTCTTTGAAAATGTAATAAGTTTTACGAAACGCGCCCGTGTCGCGTCAGACTAGAAATAAAAATGAATTTTGGAGAATTAATTTTTGATTTACCTCCAACAGTGAAGCGTAATGTACGAAAGATTGAGAAAATTCGTGTTAGAATTATTAATCTTACTTTTTCGGTCATATTTAATAATATATATATATATATATATATATATATATATATATATATATATATATATATATATATATATATATATATTTATATATATATATATATATATATATATATATATATATATATATATATATATATATATATATATATATATATATATACATATGTGCACCTTGGCGTACCTGGTACCTAAACCAATAGACCACACGACTGTATAAAATTCTTGGTAGTCACGAGACTATTTAATCCACGATCCGAAAGCGCTGGGTGGTCAACTCGGGCATAGATATTTCATCGAATCACCTCACTTCGTGGGGCGACGTGAGCAACACATATGTGAACAAGCTTGAATGGTCCCCAAGAGTATATGGTTAAGGTACCAGGTACGCCAAGGTGCACAGTGCTTCTGGCTATTTGGGTTCGAATCCATCTGGAGTGTGGCGTTTGTGGAGTATAACAGTATCGACAGTAGATCACTATCATCCCAGCAGATGAGCAAGAAATCCTTCTTTTACTCATTATGTGACTGTGACGTCGTGCTCTTGCTGGAGGTTTAGTCCATGCAAAGCTTAGTTATATTTTTAATGGATGTCGAGAACGCTCCGTTAGTTAATGTTGCTCATTAATCATGCAAGTAACATTGGTTTAGAAAAGTTAACGATGGTCAGTCAGTATCGTAAAGTTTGTTTTTGTTTATGTTTTGGTACGGGAATGGTGAACAAGATGATGAACAAGATGAACAAGAAGCTGAATTTTTTTCAAAATCTTTGATTGAACCGTTGCATAGATAGATAGCTAATAGTCAGCTTTCTATATTATAGCCAGACACAGCTATATTATAGAAAACCTTGACAATTTTAACCCACATGTATTTTTAGAGTTTATTAGAATTCGACACAGATGTAAAATTAGATTTTTTGTATAAACTGTACTTCTTTTCTTCTTCCCGAAGTGCTCCAATATGTAAAATCACCCCATGTATCTTTTGGTAAAGCGATGACTTAGTTTCCATCCAAATCTGATTATTTGTTCAGGCGCTAGAGTGATCACTGACTCCAACACTTGACTCAGATCTCACGATTCACAGAATATTTGTTTTTTGTTATTTGTAAAACAATACATATAATATAAAGGTTCCTAAGCACCACAATACAACCGAGCATCAGCTCCACACACCACAACAACATAAACACCATAATTCAGAAATGCAACATAGAACACATAGAATAAACTTTGCAGAAAAATACAAAATAACAATGAGCACAAAACAACCATAAACACACATAACAAGGCGCATAGAGTAAAGAACGTAAAGGTGAAAACATAAACAGAACAACAAATAATATACATAGGAACATACAATAAATTCTAAGATTTCCAGTCTTGCCCAGGCTCCCATGCAAAATGTCAAACCAAATGAATCCTAGTGCACAGCAGATAAAACACCTGCATGTTGTAACTCAAAACATTATATATATATATATATATATATATATATATATATATATATATATATATATATATATATATATATATATATATATATATATATATATATATATATATATATATATTGGTGTATACTGGCAGCAGGTTTTCTTTCAAACATGTTTCATTGAATATGACCGCATATTCTGTGTTTATTATTTTCTGGTTTAGGGCTTCTATTCCTCTAACTATTTTCTTAGCATCAGGGCTTAATTGAACTAGGAGTTCTCCAAAACTCATTTTCGTACTTTTGAGGTGAAGAAAAGAAGTGATTTACTATAGTGTATTACACTTATTTATATAATTTGCACAACGTTTCGAACCTCCATGTTTCATTCTCAAGTGAACAGATCTTACAATACTGGTTGATTTTATACCCGCACTGGGTCAGGTGATAATACAATAAAGGTGAAAACATGGGGGGATACATAAGGGATAAATGTGAGGTGAAACTGTCGGAAAATCCGACACCATTTAATATATCATACAGACAGATAATAATTGCTGCTGTATTACCAACAAGTAACCTATAGAAAACGTAACTTGTAGTGGAATTACCGTCTAAAGAAAACGGGATATCATCACCACATACTATTATAATTCACCAGCTATTCTGCTGGGAATTATTCTTAAATACATTAGTCTTTGGACTTTACAATCATAAAAACATCTTATATAAATTAACTTAATTATCAATATTAAAGTAGAGTAAATGTGACCCTTCTATCACTTTCCGTCATCTGGACAATGTAAGCCAGGCGTCAGGGAGGAAGGAGGGGCGGCCATTGTTGTGTCACCTCCGAGACGTGTGTAGCAAATTCGGCTCCTATCATATCTGGACAATGTCGGCCAGTAGCGTCAATAGTATGGAGTGTTAGACATTATTGAGACCAGAGGCGCAGGGAGCAAATTCGGCTCCTGTTAATTTTACTTGGACGAAGTGTTATGGAAACCAAAGGTGTACCATTATCACACGCTGTCAACAAATTCAAGTTAAGTGTCTTTCCGAAACCCGTATATCTATCATTAGTGACCATTAATGTCATTGGGTAGGGTGCCCCGGTTAGATCACGAAATCGCCTCATACTAAAGGTAATTAAGCCAGGTCTTCAATGTTCCATGTACAGTATTTTCTCTGATATAGCTTGTCATATATAGGTATCTGGCTTTACAGCTAGCGCCCTTTTAACAGGTCAAGACGAGGAAGCAAGGCTTTGTGCATCAGTTACTGGGTGATGGAAGCTACCTCAAAGAGGATAATTTGGTGTCTACACCCTAGTTATACCTGGTGGACTAACCTGCTGTACTATAAGATAAGGAACCTCTTCAATGTATGTAGTCTATTACTGTAGTTTGATTGGCTGCATATATGAATTTAATAAACCCCCCTAATGTGTAGAGGATCGATTTGTGAGATTATGAGATTATTGCAGAAATACAGTCCACTTAACATTATACTAATTGCTATCGAAGTATATAAATTAACGTAAATATAAATTCATATAAATTAAATAAATATAAATCTCACAGGTCGGTTCCCACAGAAACATAGAGGCTGCAGAAGGCTTATTGGCCCATAGGAGGCAGCTCCTATCTAAACACAAAGATTAATCAAGTGTAATTGGCCTATAATGTTGGACATTGTCTTCTGTGTTGGCATCGATATGTTCTTGTCTTGTCCTTACTCTCATGGTGGGTAGAGTAAATAGTTCCGTGATTTGGGTGTTCATGGTAGGTCGCTCTATTCTTATGTGAATTGCCTCAAGAATTTGTAATCTTCTTGCATCTTGGGTTTTGTCTATTATGCAGGTATTCTTGTTCAACATTTCTCTGGTTAGAGTAATGTCATGGGCTTGTCTCATGTGATTCCTAGGGGCACCAGATTGAAGATGGTTATCTTCAATCTGGCGTTTAACGATGCATAAGCAACAGGGCTCCATTAAGGAACATATAGTCTCTTCCCACAACCAAACCATCACCAGAGAAATCTTAGCAAACAACACAGAAATCATCGATAAATACAGCGATAGCAGACGGCTTGACGTCTGCGAGGCACTACACATCAAGAAGTCAACACCAGTAATCAACAGCCAATTAATGCACAACTATATTCTAGTTGTGCGGAGTCACTTCAAGACTCCGCTCAAATATAGAAGCATCAAGAAATATGGGCCAATAAAAATAGGCCTTCTGCAGTTACCTACCTTTAATACCCATTGTTTCGTGTTCTGTCTTGTGTAAAAAGTTTATTTTCACCTCATCCAAAACTATTGTAACATGTCACCTCACCCAAATGTAGGTATAAAAAACTCGAAGATGTTTAAGCTCTATTCAGTTAAAGTTGTGTGTGTGTGTGTGTAAACTAAAGTCTTTGAAAATGTAATAAGTTTTACGAAACGCGCTCAAGTGTCGCGTCAGACTAGAAATAAAAATGAATTTTGGAGAATTAATTTTTGAATTACCATCAACAGTGAAAAGAAATGTAAGAAAGATCGAGAAAATTCGTGTTAGAATTATTAATCTTACTTTTTCGGTCATATGTATATATATATATATATATATATATATATATATTTATATATATATATATGTATATATATATGTATATATATATATATATATATATATATATATATATATATATATATATATATATATATGTCGTACCTAGTAGCCAGAACTCACTTTTTGGCCTACTATTCAAGGCCCGATTTGCCTAATAAGCCAAGTTTTCCTGAATTAATATATTTTTTCTAATTTTTTTCTTATGAAATGATAAAGCTACCCATTTCATTATGTATGAGGTCAATTTTTTTTTATTGGAGTTAAAATTAACGTAGAAATATGACCGAACCTAACCAACCCTACCTAACCTAACCTAACCTATCTTTATAGGTTAGGTTTGGTTAGGTAGCCGAAAAAGTTAGATTAGGTTAGGTTAGGTAGGTTAGGTAGTCGAAAAACAATTAATTCATGAAAACTTGGCTTATTAGGCAAATCAGGCCTTGCATAGTAGGCTGAGAAGTGCGTTCTGGCTACTAGGTACGACATATATATATATATATATATATATATATATATATATATATATATATATATATATATATGTATATGTATATATATATATATATATATATATATATATATATATATATATATATATATATATATATATATATATATATATATATATATATATATGTCGTACCTAATAGCCAGAACGCACTTCTCAGCCTACTATGCAAGGCCCGATTTGCCTAATAAGCCAAATTTTCATGAATTAATATATTTTCTCTAATTTTTTGCTGATCAAATGATAAAGCTACCCATTTCATTATGAATGAGGTAATGTTTTTTTATTGGAGTTAAAATTGACGTAGATATATGACTTAACCTAACCAACCCTACCTAACCTAACCTAACCTATCTTTATAGGTTAGGTTAGGTTAGGTAGCCGAAAAAGTTAGGTTAGGTTAGGTTAGGTAGGTTAGGTAGCCGAAAAACAATTAATTCATGAAAACTTGGCTTATTAGGCAAATTGGGCCTTGCATAGTAGGCTGAGAAGTGCGTTCTGGCTACTAGGTACGACATATATATATATATATATATATATATATATATATATATGTCGTACCTAGTAGCCAGAACTCACTTTTTGGCCTACTACTCAAGGCCCGATTTGCCTAATAAGCCAAGTTTTCCTGAATTAATATATTTTTTCTAATTTTTTTCTTATGAAATGATAAAGCTACCCATTTCATTATGTATGAGGTTATTTTTTTTTATTGGAGTTAAAATTAACGTAGATATATGACCGAACCTAACCAACCCTACCTAACCTAACCTAACCTATCTTTATAGGTTAGGTTTGGTTAGGTAGCCGAAAAAGTTAGGTTAGGTTAGGTTAGGTAGGTTAGGTAGTCGAAAAACAATTAATTCATGAAAACTTGGCTTATTAAGCAAATCGGGCCTTGCATAGTAGGCTGAGAAGTGCGTTCTGGCTACTAGGTACGACATATATATATATATGTCGTACCTAATAGCCAGAATGCACTTCTCAGCCTACTATTCAAGGGCCGATTTGCCTAATAAGCCAAGTTTTCATGAATTAATGTTTTTTCATCTACCTAACCTACCTAACCTAACCTAACCTAGCTTTTTTTGGCTACCTAACCTAACCTTACCTATAAATATAGGTTAGGTTAGGTTAGGTAGGGTTGGTTAGGTTCGGTCATATATCTACGTTAATTTTAACTCCAATAAAAAAAAATGACCTCATACATAGAGAAAAGGGTTGCTTTATCATTTCATAAGAAAAAAATTATAGTAAATATATTAATTCAGGAAAACTTGGCTTATTAGGCAAATCGGGCCTTGAATAGTAGGCTGAGAAGTGAGTTCTGGCTACTAGGTACGACATATATATATATATATATATATATATATATATATATATATATATATATATATATGTCGTACCTAATAGCCAGAACGCACTTCTCAGCCTACTATTCAAGGCCCAATTTGCCTAATAAGCCAAGTTTTCATGAATTAATGTTTTTTCGTCTACCTAACCTACCTAACCTAACCTAACCTAGCTTTTTTTGGCTACCTAAGCTAACCTTACCTATAAATATAGGTTAGGTTAGGTTAGGTAGGGTTGGTTAGGTTCGGTCATATATCTACGTTAATTTTAACTCCAATAAAAAAAAATTGACCTCATACATAGAGAAAAGGGTTGCTTTATCATTTCATAAGAAAAAAATTATAGTAAATATATTAATTCAGGAAAACTTGGCTTATTAGGCAAATCGGGCCTTGAATAGTAGGCTGAGAAGTGAGTTCTGGCTACTAGGTACGACATATATATATATATATATATATATATATATATATATATATATATATATATATATATATATATATATATATGTCGTACCTAGTAGCCAGAACGCACTTCTCTGCCTACTATGCAAGGCTCGATTTGCCTAATAAGTCAAGTTTTCATGAATTAATATATTTTCTCTAATTTTTTTCTTATGAAATGATAAAGTTACCCATTTCATTATGTATGAGGTCAATTTTTTTTTATTGGAGTTAAAATTAACGTAGATATATGACCGAACCTAACCAACCCTACCTAACCTAACCTAACCTATCTTTATAGGTTAGGTTAGGTTAGGTAGCCGAAAAAGTTAGGTTAGGTTAGGTTAGGTAGGTTAGGTAGTCGAAAAACAATTAATTCATGAAAACTTGGCTTATTAGGCAAATCGGGCCTTGGATAGTAGGCTGACAAGTGCGTTCTGGCTACTAGGTACGACATATATATATATATATATATATATATATATATATATATATATATATATATATATATATATATATATGTCGTACCTAATAGCCAGAACGCACTTCTCAGCCTACTATTCAAGACCCGATTTGCCTAATAAGCCAAGTTTTCATGAATTAATTTTTTTTGTCTACCTAACCTACCTAACCTAACCTAACCTAGCTTTTTTTGGCTACCTAACCTAACCTTACCTATAAATATAGGTTAGGTTAGGTTAGGTAGGGTTGGTTAGGTTCGGTCATATATCTACGTTAATTTTAACTCCAATAAAAAAAAATTGACCTCATACATAGAGAAAAGGGTTGCTTTATCATTTCATAAGAAAAAAATTATAGTAAATATATTAATTCAGGAAAACTTGGCTTATTAGGCAAATCGGGCCTAGAATAGTAGGCTGAGAAGTGAGTTCTGGCTACTAGGTACGACATATATATATATATATATATATATATTTATATATATATATATATATATATATATATATATATGTCGTACCTAGTAGCCAGAACGCACTTCTCAGCCTACTATTCAAGGCCCGATTTGCCTAATAAGCCAAGTTTTCATGAATTAATTGTTTTTCGACGACCTAACCTACCTAACCTAACCTAACCTAACTTTTTTGGCTACCTAACCTAACCTAACCTATAAAGATAGGTTAGGTTAGGTTAGGTAGGGTTGGTTAGGTTCGGTCATATATCTACGTTAATTTTAACTACAATAAAAAAAAATTGACCTCATACATAATGAAATGGGTAGCTTTATCTTTTCATATGAAAAAAATTTGAGAAAATATATTAATTCAGGAAAACTTGGCTTATTAGGCAAATTTGGCCTTGCATAGTAGGCTGAGAAGTGCGTTCTGGCTACTAGGTACGACATATATATATATATATGTCGTACCTAATAGCCAGAACGCACTTCTCAGCCTACTATGCAAGGCCCGATTTGCCTAATAAGCCAAGTTTTCCTGAATTAATATATTTTTTCTAATTTTTTTCTTATGTAATGATAAAGCTACCCATTTCATTATGTATGAGGTCAATTTTTTTTATTGGAGTTAAAATTAACGTAGATATATGACCGAACCTAACCAACCCTACCTAACCTAACCTAACCTATCTCTATCGGTTAGGTTAGGTTAGGTAGCAGAAAAAGTTAGGTTAGGTTAGGTTAGGTAGGTTAGGTAGTCGAAAAAACATTAATTCATGAAAACTTGGCTTATTAGGCAAATTGGGCCATGCATAGTTGGCTGAGAAGTGCGTTCTGGCTATTAGGTACGACATATATATATATATATATATATATATATATATATATATATATATATATATATATATATATATATATATATATATATATATATATATATATATATATATATATATATATATATTTAGCAAATTGTTAAGTAATTTTCACCAGGATAGTATTAATGTATAGTTCTTCCTCACTACGAAAAGAATAGCAATGCATTATGAAACTTGTTTGGCACAATATATAATTGTATTAACAAAACGAATATTTACAACACATGTATTTACGACTGGGGTATTTACAACAGGGTTTTTTTTTGCAACGGGTATTTACAACTTGCTTATTTACAACACGTGTTTTTACCAGACGTGTTGTAAATGCACGTTTATTGGGTTGAATCAATGATATGTTAGATACTGAACGAATGGTGTCCTGCTTTTCTGTCTGTGAATAGATTTTTTAACATTTATTTACATGGAGTAATTGCATAAAAGATATAACAAAATTATATACCAGTTATATGGACATTAACAAATAAGTAAAACTAACCAAAGATTAAGTAGAATTAGTAAAATTTTATTCGTGTATTCCCAAATCAAATTCCGATATCATACATGGGCATAAACTTTATGAGCATAAACAAATTGTGACTACATTTAAAGTTAGGTAAACAAAATAAAATAGTCTCCAAATACACTATTCAGAATCTCGCTGTCTCTCTCAACAATAAACACTGCACGTCCCTGATTTCCCAGAGGGCAAATATTAGGCTATTACCCGGAGAACAGACCAATCAGAACACCGGTAAACTTTCCTTCCGCCAACAGCAACAGAAAACATTGGAAGAAACAACCTAAAAAAATTGTAATCGCAGTGCCTCGGATATTCTGGATTTAGGTGATAATAAAGAAAGAATCGTGGCTTTCCCAGAGAGAGAGAAAACCCGAACTGCTCCCCGGTGTACAAGTCCACTGAGCTGGGGGTAAAAACCTCGCTAAGTCTTGATAATGAGGGGGATTGAGCCCATCAAGAACTAGATGGTGATGCGGAGGACTTAATGAATGTGGCGAGATATACCTCCATAACGACCCACATTAGAAAGGATTTAGTTGGGAGCGAACACCGCCTCTTCTGAAGGGGGCTGCAGTTACGGGAGGTTTAGGAACCGTGGCGGAGAGAGGGTTTAAGGGCTCTGTGAAGGTTGAAAAGGGGGGTGGATTATTGCTTGGAGAGGAGACAGTTGAAGGGTTTGGAAAGATACAAGGTTTAGGAGGAGTTTGGATGCATTGCGGTAGAAGGTTAGGAGGCTTGTGTAAGAAGTGGAGAGTTGAAGTGCTGTGAAGGTGTCACTTAAGGTGCTAACTAGAGGTCTTAGGTGGTGCTCTATGTCATGGTACTGCAAGGGCCAATAAGTGAGAACAACTAGGTGAATAATGCCACGTAATTACCCTTCTAAAGTCGTATAGTAACTTCTCCTATGCGGTCATAGTGTTGTTTAAGTTCTTATGTTCATTCAAGCGTCATGTTTATGTTCATTCAAGAGTTTAGTGATCATTCGGAGCGTTGCACCTCCCCGGTGATGACACCCAGCAGCACACTCCTGGTAGTTCAGGAAGCGGCGCTGCCACCTCCTCCGGGTGTCTATACAAGGTGTTGTCATCGTATTGTCATCGGGTACCTGAGCTTCCATCGGCAGTCAAGTCTGGGCGCTCGCTTCAGGTGTACACCTCTCTTAGTGGAATTACTCTAGGCATTTCAATTAGAGTTGTGTTGTTTGGTAATATACACTATATGACCTTTGCTTATATTACTTTGCTGTATCTGTGTCCGAGTCGGAAGGTTAAAATAAGCGTTAAAATATTTTTTGTTTTTGTTTAAAATGTTATAATATCACGTGTAGAAAATCAGATGTATTTGTGGTATTAAAGTAACTTTTCTTTGTTTCATCAAATTAATAGGTATTTTTAAAAGAGTGTTTTTGACTTCACTCCAGTTTCCAATATTCACATTGCAAAATTATGTATTTTTTTTTTCGTTTCTTTTAGGCTGCGTGAGTATTACATCACCTGGGTATATCTACTGTACCTCACTTCAAGTAACAATACAAACATTAAGCTTTTAAGGGTTGATAAATGTTAATCTTCTTGTTTGAGGAGCTGTTCACTTGAGACAGTTAAGCAAGTCCCAGCTGTGTCTGGGTACAAGTGACAGGATGAACAACCCAGCGGGTTTTCTTCCTATTGGGGAGTGTTGTACATTCTGCTATGGCGGTATGTTCACTCACAAGATGAGTGGCGCTGCCCAATAAACTCGCCCCTCGGGGCAAAATTTAAAAAAAAATTTTAATACAAACATTATAATACACACAAACACATAAACATAAAAAAAATCAGTAATCAACGAACTTCAAGTGGGGAAGTTATGGGGAACAAAGGTATTGGAAGCCCAGAGAGAAACTTCCTGACGCATCACATGAAAGAAATAAAAACTACTCGTGGTAGAGGACCTTTCTTGTCTTCATTCAGAAACTCATGAGACGTAAAAAATAATGCTGAAAGAAATTCGCAGATAGAAAATGCTGTATCAACAAGTTCCTTGAGGAGATACAAAGGGAATGAAATATAAGAAAAACAAGTCAGTTATCCTCTTTAAATCTATAACAAATTTTTAATCAATTAACAGATAATGGAGTTCCCTAAGAAGAGAAAATTACTCTGGAATTGATGTGTTACAAAGCTGAGTGGTTGAGATCACGTTACTGGAGGATACAAAAGGGTTCTGTCTTTAAGTATCTTTCAGACCAGCCAAGTGCTTAACTTAGATCTACAACAACAGCTGTGGTAATTTCGAAAATCATTAAACATTCTTGGTGACTCTCATTGTTGCTGTTTGTTTGGTTCATCTCCTTACGAATGTGTGTTTTGCCACTTGACTGTAACCTACTTGATACGTATGTGATCAACTTGCCCACTTTGAACCAATCTCTCTAATATTTTAAAAAACTGATGACAGGACAATCAATAATTAATATGATTATAAACTGTTTATTTTATGTTATTGAATATGACAGAAAGGGATATAGATTAACGGTTCTAGCACGAATTTGCTTTATATTTCTAATTCTCTTCCCTTTAGAAGGAAGCTGAAAAAGTTAAGTTTCCAAATGTTCATTTTGCATTTTTATTATGACCTGACACTATGTGCTTCGTTAAACCTGTAAACATTTTCAAAGACATATCAGGAGTGAGCATAATTTACCTGGAGCAATGGAATACATAACTGCCTTCTACAGTTTCCTTATTTCTTGTGCACTTATGGTAGCTGGGGCATTATGCTGGACGTTCTGTCTTGGTCTTGAAGATGGTAGAGAGTAACAGTGTGTTAGTGTTATGATCTCAGGCTGCAGGAGAAACGAGTCTCCAGTTGAGAGTTATTCTGCCAGGCTTGACCTAACTAAGAGGTTAAGGAGATAAAGTCCTGAATATTTATATAGTAAACAACTGATCATGAGATGTCGGGAATTTGCTGGGGGTGTGAGGCTCGCTTCAGAGGACGTTGACCTCACTTGAGCACCAGAAATCGTGAGAAGTCACGCTCCGATGAGTTCCTGTTAGAGAAGAACCCCCTGGTTGATATACCTTCTAGAGGAAGGAAGTGTGCAGACGTTTCAGCTGTGGAATCAATCTGGAAACGTGTGGGCTAAAGTCCTGGACGGCTGGAAGAGTTGTGAAGCCGTCCCTGAAACATTTTCGTGGGCAACGCCCTGGTCAAGCGTCAGTGAGTGTTCTCGCTGGAAACAATTTAGTGGTAAGCACATTTTAGCAAGTTAACGGTGATCGCCTGGTGATTGCCTGTAGTTGGTCGTGTGTCCAGCGACTGTAGCAAGTGTTTATAGATATGTTAGGCAAATTATGTTGAAGCAGAAAGTTTAAATAAGAGAGTAAAGATGGAGCAATGTCCTGAAGGGCGAAGCGACACGTCCACCCTCTTCGCAGGAGCATGGATTTGTCCGAACGGGGAGTCCCCTCGCAGCATTTGGATAGCAGGGGGATGTCGGGTGAAACATTTATTGTGTATAGTTCATTTCAGTTATATGTTTGTAGAGGAACATTTTTATTGGCGTATCAATGGGTTGCAGGTTTGTCTGAGGAAGGAGTTGATGGGAGGACTTTGAGGCCAGAGAAGAACTTGATGAGTGGAACTTCAAGGTTGTAGGGGTGGATGTTGTACTCTGCGGAAGAGCAAGCCCCATAGTAAGGAATTGGACCTCAAACTGTGTGAAGAGGAGCAGTGAAGTGAAGTTCACATGCTTCTATGGAATAAGTAGTGGAGCACTACTGAAGTCCATAGAAAATTTCATGGTGCAGCAGCCTGGACGAGCTGTAGACGATCCTGGTAGTTTAACCTGGAAGAACCTGATGATGTCAGGGTAGTGAACTTCCCGATGTGGGAAGGAAGTTCTGATTGACTACTTGTAGGGAGTTGGTAGAGTGCTTGGTTGTCATTAGCGTGCAAAATGCAGTGAATGGTGGGTGATTGGTTATCATTTTTGAACCAAGGAATACTCATACTGAAGTTTATAGAGTTACAGCTATAGGCTGGATTACATGCAGAGATAAATATATTCTAGGGCTGATAGTGCCATATTTGTTTTACAAGGTTTAACCCACTTGGTGAGGTTGGTAGCATAAGTGGCAAGCTAGGAGTTGGGCTAGCACTTGGTAAAAGCAACTGATAGAGTCGTGATTGTATTGGTTTGCAACCAGGTGGTTATAATATCATAAGGTGTTGAAGTTTATATACTTATATACTGTATGTGAGGGCTTTATATATGTTTTTGTGTTTTATTAAATGTTTGTAATGAACAGGTGTTTGCCCTTGTCCTAGTGAGGCTTCCCAGGAAGTAGAAGAGAGAGAGAGAGAGAGAGAGAGAGAGAGAGAGAGAGAGAGAGAGAGAGAGAGAGAGAGAGAGAGAGAGAGAGAGAGAGAGAGAGAGAGAGAGACAGAGAGAGAGAGAGAGAGAGAGAGAGAGAGAGAGAGAGAGAGAGAGAGCTTTATATATGTTTTTGTGTTTTATTAAATGTTTGTAATGAACAGGTGTTTGCCCTTGTCCTAGTGAGGCTTCCCAGGAAGTAGAAGAGAGAGAGAGAGAGAGAGAGAGAGAGAGAGAGAGAGAGAGAGAGAGAGAGAGAGAGAGAGAGAGAGAGAGAGAGAGAGAGAGAGAGAGAGAGAGAGAGAGAGAGAGAGAGAGAGAGAGAGAGAGAGAGAGAGAGAGAGAGAGAGAGAGAGAGAGAGAGGGAGAGAGAGAGGGAGAGAGAGAGAGAGAAAGCACCACAGCTGTGGACAGGGTAGTACAGAATAATAATTCAGAAAAGGGGATTGAGATCATACCAACCAAGGAGAGAGTCGGGAGTCATGTCAGCTCTAGTGGGTATGTGCACATGACAACGAGGCTAGTGTTGGAGCCACATCCCCTAAATATGTGATGCTGAGCCCCTCTCCAAAAGCAAGAAGTGTATTGGGTGATCTCCTGATCGAAATATAAGCACTCTACAGAGGTTTTGGTGGGTTGTCCGAAAGGGACAATCCATCGCCTTACTTGCAACAATAAGGACAGGCCAGGCCCCGTAATAATTTGGAGTCTGTCTGGGAATGTGAACTGACACACCCACACCCTGTCCAATATTGGATTGGTACACCCTTTGCGGAAATAAGTAGACTGTGTAACCGCAGGTATATATTCTATATCTTGGGAAGACTCTCAGGACAAGATGGATAAGGTGTAAGCGTTTGCGGAGTCCGGCAAGCCTGAGGACTTGGAGCAGTTAAAACAAATAACGAAAAATGTGGCATCAGGATGAGAGCATCTAAAGTAGCTGGGATGAAGGATGAGATCCTGAGGCAGTTGAGAGTCAAGAGTAAAGCAGAACAGGGAGCCCAGAAAGAAGGTGAAAGTGAAAAGGAGGATGACGGGCAGGATGAAGTGAGATACCAGGCATCGAGTAGGAATAGTAAGAGTAGCCGCAGTAGTAGGAGTAGCCGAAATATGAGCTTGGAAAGGTTCCAGTTAGAGCTACAGAAGCAACAACAACGTGAGGAGAGACAGTTCCAACTGGAGAAGTTAAGGCTAGAACTTCAGATGAAAAATGAAGCAGAGAAGGAAAAAGAGGAAACCAAATTGGAGGTAGAAAAAGAAAAAGAGAACCCCAGAATAAGAGAACTGGAGTTAGAATAGGAGAAAGAAAAAGAGAAAGCCAGACTAGAGGTGGAGAAAGAAAAAGAGAGGACCAAGCAAATGCAGATAGAAGCAAATAGAACCTTGGCTGAGCAAAGGATTGAACATGGGTTGCCAGAGAGCACCACCCATGTAGCACACCCACACGATAATTGGGTCAGAGGAAAAGAACATTTCCCTATTTTGTGCTCTAGGAGGCAAAGAGCTTCTTCAAGCATTTCGAAAAAGTAGCCAATAACAAAACCAATAGCCACAGGAGGAATGGGCCCACCTGGTGCAGTTAAGATTGACCAATGCTGCCAGTACACTCAACTAACATTCGAGGAATGCCAGGATTATGCCACAGTAAAGAGCAGCATACTGCGCTCATTTCAGCTAACTCCAGAAGCTTATAGGAAGCGTTTTAAAAAGATGGTGAAGGTTGGAGCAAGTACGTTTGGTGAGACAGCAAGGGATTTGGAAAGGCGATTCCAGAAATGGATTGAGGCCGCCGGAGTTGGATCTTACGCTAACCTAAAGCAATTAATGGTCAGGGAAAAGTTCTTGGAGGTGATGCACCCCATGACAAAGTTCAAGATCCAAGAGGCAGGGGTAAAGGATGTAAGGGATGCCGCAGATAGGAGGGACATGGTTATTGAAGTGTACAAGAGCTTAAGAGAGAACAGAGTGAGAAGCGAGGTGAAACGCAGCAATGGCAGACCCAGTGGAGTCTGGGGAGGAAGAAGTTTTGGGGGACAGACATGCAGACCAGCTAGTTTTAAGCCCCAGGAAGGAAAGTTGCCGAGTTTGTCTGCTGGAAGCAAGCTGGAAACTAAATATGTGCCGAGAAGTCAAGAGTCCAGTCAAGCCCCACAGAGTACGAGTAGTGCATCTGGCCCAAGGAACTCCAATACAAGTGGGCAGAGTCAGAGACACTCAGGAACGTATAGGAGAGACTTCTCCCAGATAAGGTGTTACAAGTGTAACAGATCGGGTCACGTGATGCGAGATTGTCGGCAGGGCAAGAGAGTTGTGACCCTAACCATGTGTGATCCCCAGAAAAAGTGTATTGATGTACTACAGGACAAACCACAGAAAGTAAACTTAATGAACGAGTGGTATAGGCCGTTCATCAGTAAAGGTTGGGTCGACATAGAGGGTCAACCCGAGGTGGAGGTTAGTATCCTCAGGGATACTGGAGCCAATCAGAGTTTGATTCTGAGAGGCCTAATTGAGGATGATAGACTATTAACTGGCAGTAGGAGGATAAAGGTCCATGGGTTGTTGTCTGAGAGTGACATGTCCATGTGTGCTGTCCAGCTAAAGTCTGATTATTTGTCGGCGGAGGTGATGTTGGGAGTGTGCCCCAACATACCTGTTCCAGGAATCCAAGTGATCCTGGGGAATGACTTGTGTAGGTCTAAGGTGTTGCCAGAGTTAATAGTGAAAGCTGTGCCGGAGGAGTGCCAGAAGGACCGCTGTATGGGTGGAACACCGGACAAAGTAGATCTAGCTAGCATCCTCGAAGATGAAGCAGAGGACAGCCAAGTCATTGTGTACCAGGCCTGTGTAGTGGCAGAGTCGGATGTAGCCGCCGAGGGTGACACTGGTGATGGTGTGGCAGTGTCGACTCCACCAAGGGAGGAGGTCAACGTGAACAACCCTGACAACGTGTCAGGGTTGTTCGGTGAAGGTTCAGCTCAGAAGAATGAAGATTCGATGAGGCAAGAAGTGAAGATGACCCTACCTGTACGGTTCAGCGTGAACCGAGTGCACCTGATTAGGGCACAGAATGAGGAATTTATTGATCCAAACAGGGATAGATTGGATCAATCTATCGCAGGGAGGCGAAAGGGGGAAACGCATGTCCGGAGTCCCCTGTGCATTACTACTTGGATGATGATGTAGTAATGAGGAAGTGGCAGCCAGATAAAGCCGGCACAGATAAGGTATGGTTAGAGAAGCACCAAGTGTTAGTGCCAAAGGAGTTTAGGGCGGCAGTGCTAGAACTAGCCCACTTCGTGGATATGGTAGGGCACTTAGGTGTGAAAAAGACCTTGAATAAGGTGCAGGCATTTTCATTGGCCAAACGTATGGAAAGATGTAAAGGGAAATTGTGGGACTTGTTTCGCGTGCCAACGTACAGGTTAGCCGGCTCCAGCTATACCGAAGGCACCTTTGAGGCCCATACCGGCGTTTGGTGAGCCTTCCGAGAGGGTCATGATAGACTGTGTAGGTCCATTGCCAAGGACCAGAAAAGACCCCAAACATTTACTGACCATAATGTGCACAGCCACCTGTTTCCCCGAAGCGATTCCCCCTGAGAAAAGTGACGTCACGAGCCGTTCTGGATAGACTACAGAACTACATTGCATGGGTAGGCATGCCCAAGGTTATCCAGACGGATCAGGGGAGCGTTTTCCAGTCCAAACTGTTTAGGGAAACTGTGAGAGGATGGAGAATAGAACAAGTGCTCTCGTCACCATATCACCCTCAGTCGCAGGGAGCGTTTCCAAGGAATGCTGAAGAGTTTGTTGAGGATATACTGTCCTGAGGAAGGGAGTAAGTGGGACGAGGTATTACTATCCGTGTTGTTCGCCATCAGGGATGGGGTAATGGAATCACTTGGATTCACCCCATTTCAACTGGTGTACAGACACTCAGTGAAGAGTCCAGTGGGTGCGTTGAAAGAGCAGTTCACCGAGGATAAGCAAAGGGTGGATGTGGGACAGTATGTAAAGAGTTTTAGAGAGCAACTCTCTAGGGCCAGAGAGTTTGCCAAGGAAAATTTAAGAACGTCCCAGGTAGAGATGGTCAGATATCACGACAGGAAGGAGAAAGAAAGGAGATTTCAGGAAGGAGATCAGGTGTTAGTCCTCCTGCCGGTGAAAAGAAGTATATACGAGTCGAGATTTTGTGGACCATATGCCATCCAGAAGGTGTTAGGGAATGTGAACTATGTAGTGTACATGCCAGATCGACCGAGGAAACTACAGGTTTGTCATGTGAACATGATAAAAAGGTATTATAATAGAGATAAGCCTCCTGGTAACGAAGAACAGATAAAAGCCCTGCCGCAGATGACTGTGCTTTGTGTGGGAGACAGCAAAGGAATACAGGAGGAGAACCGTAAGTTAGAGACGGCCAATGGCGCAAAGATATCGAACACGGAAAGCCTGGCTGAGATAGATGAGCGTTTAGGTCATTTGGAGGATGACCAACGCCAGGGATTAGTGGAGATCCTACGGAGGAATAAGGCACTATTCACGGATGTGCCCAGAAGACACCGTGGAACGGTGCATGAAGTAAATGAAGAGAGTGCTGACCCCATCAAGCAGCACCCTTACAGAGTTAGCCTGGAGAAAACAGCGGTGATGAGGGCAGAGGTAAAATATTTGCTAGACAATGACTTGACGGAGGTTAGCGACAGCGACTGGAGTACGCCGTGTCTCCTCATGAAGAAGAACGATGGCACTTACCGGTTCTCTACTGCCTACAGGAAGGTGAACGCAGTCACAGTCGCCAACTCGTTCCCGATACCATGCAGTGATGATTGTATAGATCGGATTGGAAGTGTGCGGTATGTGTCGAAGATAGACCTGTTGAAAGGATTCTACCAGATCCCCCTGTCCAAGGAAGCCAAAAGGATTTAAGCGTTTGTGATGCCCGACGGCTATATGTATCAATATAAAGTTGTGCCGTTTGGGATGAAGAATAGTGGTAGTTGTTTCCAACGAGTAATGAATCAGGTATTACAGGGCGCGACCAGATGTGCAGTGTATATCGATGATATTGTAGTGTTCGCAGATTCCTGGAAGGATCACGTGGATCGACTTCTAGATTTGTTCATTCGGTTAGAGATGGGTAACATGACGATCAACTTAGCAAAAAGTGAATTCGGGAGAGCATGTCTAGAGTACCTTGGATATGTAGAAGGGCAAGGTGAGGTTGCTCCGGTAAGAACAAAAGGTGAGGCCATCGACAACTTCCCGGTGCCCAGAAGTAAGAAAGAGTTGTTAAGATACTTAGGCATGATTGGGTATTACCGAAGATCTGCGAAAATTTCTCTACCGTAGCCGTTCCTATGAGGAGTTTGATATCAAAGAGCAAGAAGTGGGAGTGGAACGGGATAGTACAAAAGCGTTTGAAAAGACCAAAAGATTGTTGACTGAGGCGTCTATACTAGTGTAGCCTAATTTTGGAGCACCGTTCACACTATTTGTTGATGCCAGTGATATAGGGGCTGGAGCTGTATTGATGCAGTAGAATGATGGAATTTACTGCCCCGTGTCCTTCTTCTCGAAGAAGTTCGTTAAACACCAGAGGTCGTACGGTACAGTCGAGAAAGGGACTTTGGCCCTGGTGATGGCATTAAAATATTTTGAAATATATGTGAGAGGGGAAGGACACCCAGTGATGGTGTATACAGACCATAATCCCCTAGTTTTCTTGAGGAAAATGAAACATGCAAACCAGAGGTTAACCAGGTGGTTTTTATTGCTCCAACAGTATGACCTGGTGAGAAAGCACACAAGAAGACAGACAATGTAGTGGTGGATGCATTATCCCGCGCCTAGCCACTGGAATAACTCAAAAATAAGGGAAGGGGAGTGTTATGATCTCAGGCTGCAGGAGAAACGAGTCTCCAGTTGAGAGTTATCCTGCCAGGCCAGACCTAACTAAGAGGTTAAGGAGATATAGACCTGGATGTTTATATAGTAAACACTCGATTGAATTTGACAAATAGTTTGCAAGTATGGGCAGTGAATAAGAATATAAACAAATGACTGGTCATGAGATGTGAAGAATTTGCTGGGGGTGTGAGCTTCGCTTCTGAGGATGTTGACCTCACTTGAGCACCAGAAATCGTGAGGGAAAGTCGCGCTCCATTGAGCTCCTGTAAGAGAAGAACTACCTGGTTGATATACCTTCTAGATGAAGGAAGTGTGCAGGCTTTTCAGCTGTGGAATCAATCTGGAAACGTGTGGGCTAAAGTCCTGGACGGCAAGAAGAGGTGTAAAGCCGTCCTGAAACATTTTTGTGGGCAGAAGTGTGAGCGCCCTGGTCAAGCGTCAGCAAGTGGTTACCCTGGCAGGAAATTTTTATGTAGTAAGCACATTTTAATCAGTTAACGGTGATTGCCTGTAGTTGGTTGTGTGCCCAGCGGCCGTAGCAAGTGTTTATTGATATGTTAGGCAAATTTTATTGAAGCAGAAAGTTTAAATAAGAGAGTATAGATGGAGGAACGTCCTGGAGGGCGGAGCAATGCGTCCACCCTCTTCACAGGCACGTGGCTAACTGACTGAGGGCGGTGGGCTCACGGCTGCGGTAGCTGCCTAGAGGGCCGCCGGGGTGAGGCAGAGCATGGGTTCGTCCAAACAGGGGAGTCCCCTCACGGCATTTGGAAAGCAGGGAGATGTCGGGTGAAACATTGATTGTGTATAGTTCATTTCAGTTATATGTTTGTAAAGGAACATTTTTATTCGCATATCAATGGGTTGCAGGTTTGTATGAGGAAGGAGTTGATGGGAGTACTTTGAGACCAGAGATGAAGTTAATGAGTGGAACTTCAAGGTTGTAGAGGTGGATGTTGTACTCTGCAGAAGAGCAAGCCCCATAGTGAGGAACTGGTTCTCAAACTGTGTGAAGAGGAGCAGAGAAGTGAAGTTCACATGCTTCTATGGAATCAGTTGTGGAGTACCACTGGAGTCCATGGAAAACTTCATGGTGCAGCTGCCTGGAAGAGCTGTAGAGGATCCTGGTAGTTAAACCTGGAAGAACCTGATGATGTCAGGGTAGTGAACATCCCGATGTGGGAAGGAAGCTCTTATTGACTCTTGTAGGGAGTTGATAAATTTTACCATACCGTTATTTTCTTAAGTATAAGTATAGATACCACACCTGTTATAGGTCAAAACATGTTTTTATTTTTCAAAAACAGCGCAATCTGTTGCAAGTACTAGCAACACACATGCTATACTATATCATTTCAATGTTTCCGATTGCATTGATAAAATTATTTTTCATAGAATTCTATTTTTTATTATTATTATTTTGTGTGACATTGTGTTGGAATTGAGCTGTGTTATTTACCATACCGTTCATTTTGTAACTATAAGTATAGATACCCAACCCGTTCTCGCAAATTTAATAAGTCAATATTGACTTATTACATATGTGCATAGGTGACATACTTAACATAATAGTTTCCCTTGAAAAGCTTCATAGAAAACACCGACCTTACCTAACCTACTTAGTATGTTAAGATAAGCATCTTATTGCTTCGTAATTACAATTATTACCTAACCTATACCTATAATAGGTTAAGTAACAATTGTAATTACGAAGCTATAAGATGCTTATTTTAACATACTAAGTAGGTTAGGTAAGGTCGGTGTTTTCTATGAAGCTTTTCAAGGGAAACTATTATGTTTAGTATGTCACCTATGCACGCAAGTAATAAGTCAATATTGACTTATTAAATTTGCGAGAACGGGTTGAGATACCACACCTGTGACAGGAAAAACTATTCTTTTCTTGAAAAACAGTGCCATCTGTTGCATGTAAAAGCAACATACATGCTATACTAAATATGTTACAATTCCATTTCAGTGTTTCTGATTGCAAAGATAAATTGAAATTTCATAGATTTTTATTTATTTTCCTTTCGATTTAATTATTTTGTGTGAATTGCGTTGAAATTGAGCTGTGTTGTTTACCGTACCGTTCATTTCGTGAGTATAGTTGATTTTTTTTTTATTTTTTCATATTTTCATTTGATTTTTTAACTGTTTTTTTTATATTTCAGTGATTGGAATATCAGATCACTTGATGTTCCCAATTTTCTGATGGGAACATCAGACAATTTGGGAAGGCGTCAAACAAGGGAGTGGGGAATGGTGGGGATGACGAGGGGACGGAAGTGAGAGATGGTGGGGAGGACAACGGGACAAGGGAGGGGGTAATAGTGGGGAAGGACGAGGGACGGGGAAGTTTGGGATGGTGGGGACCAGGGGATGGGGGAATGGAGAATGGTGGGGAGGACAAAGGGACAGGGGAGTGGGGCATGGTGGGAAGGAAGAAGGGATGGTGGAGTGGGGAATGGTGGGGAGGACGAGGGAATGATGGAGTGGGGAATGTTTGGGAGGCTGAGGAGACAGGGAAGGTAGCTGTGGCTCAGTAGCACATGCATTGCTGAGTCACAGAAATGCATGGACGGGTACTGCTAGTATATAATAAACATTAGTGAATAATTTAAAAACATGAGCATGTAAATTAGTGACATGAAATGAGATGGTGACATACTTTGGTGACATAACATAGGGCTAGCAAGATGTCATGACCTTACTTGAGTCACAGAAGTCGTGAGAGAGGGTTGTGCTGTGTTGAGCTCCTGACAGTAGGAGGAAACCTAACTGTGTGCTCCTTCAAGAAGAGGGAATCAAGCAGGCGTTTATGTGTGAAGCCAGTTGGACGACTTAAGGTAGTCAAGTCAGGAACAGAAGAGCTGTAATGCCGTCATAAAGAAACTTTGTTGGATGTCTTAGAGGACGGCCTCTGGGAGCGCCGCAGCTGAGTGCCCCCAAGATACAAATTCTGGGGTAAGCTCATACAACAGTTGTTACAGTGGTTGCCTGTGCTTGATCATGTGCCCAGCGATCATTACGAGCGTTTTAAGCATGTAGGATATACATTTTTATTGTAGCAGTGAGCTAAAATAGACGGTAAAATAGACTAAAAATAGATATAAGAGAACATGCTAGATGGAGGAGTGACACGTCCACCCTCGCCAAAGGTCAGTGACTGACTGAAGGGGGAAACCTCGAGTAATGGAACAGAGGGTCAAATGGACCTTGATGTTTAAGGGAATGCTTGATTGCCTTTTAGCATGAAATGTGCAGTGCAAAGTGAGAGATTGATGCCTTTCTTAGAGTTGTAAATATGTGAATAATTTTATTGTCCCATGTATTGCAACCTAAAGCAGTGAAGGGAGCAAAAGGTTGTAAGCCGAAGTTTAAGTAGCAGCTTGATACAGTTATAGGTTGGAGACATAAGGCGATATCGGAGTGTTATCAGTTGATAGTAGCCTCAGGGGGTTGTATTGTTTTATAACTTTTCCTGTATGTTTATTGAATGTTATATTGTGTTAAATGTTATTTTGGTTAGCTGGATTTTGCTCTTGTCCTGGTAAGACTTCCGGGCTAAAGAGAGAGAGAGAGAGAGAGAGACACGGCTATAACTTCGGTGATAGTGGACTAAAACTAAGGGAGACTGAGAGATCATCCCACAGTAAGGAGAGTGCGGGGAGTCACGGCGGCTCAAGAGCGGGTGTGTACTAATGATAACTAGGCAGTGTGAGCCGTACCCCTGAATAAAGGTGACGCTGAACCCCTCTCTCAGAACCAGATGCTTACCAGGGTGATGTAAATAATTGCAAGCACTCCAGTGTCCATTGCTGGTCGACCGACGGTAGCAGGAATGTGGCTGCCGAGGTCGGCTGTGTGTTCTGTCATGGAGTGGTTGGGACCTTTGTTCGACGGTAAAGCAATATTAGGTTGGTTCTAATAACCAAGTTTCATTGAATGTACAAAGAAACCTCTCCCAACTCCCCTCCACCCCCTGATAACAGTCAGTGTGTCCAAGTGGTTAAGTATTGGACACGCCAAGGTGCATGGAACCCTGGTTGTCTGGATTCGAATTCTTTAGGGGTGAGGATCACCCCTAAAAGGCTCGAATCCTTTAGGGGTGAGGATCGCCCCGATCCTCACCCCTTTAGGGGTGAGGATATATATATATATATATATATATATATATATATATATATATATATATATATATATATATATATATATATATATATATAACTGAAAACTCACACCCCAGAAGTGACTCGAACCCATACTCCCAGAAGCAACGCAACTGGTATGTACAAGACGCCTTAATCCACTTGACCATCACGACCGGACAAAATGAGGTGATAGCCGAGGCTATTTGAACCACCCCACCGCCGGCACTCGGATAGTTATCTTGGGCATAGCATTTTACCAAATCACCTCATTCTTTGGGGCACACGTGAGGAACACAAATGCGAACAAGCCTGAATGGTCCCCAGGACAATATGCAACTGAAAACTCACACCCCAGAAGTGACTCGAACCCATACTCCCAGAAGCAACGCAACTGGTATGTACAAGACGCCTTAATCCACTTGACCATCACGACCGGACAAAATGAGGTGATAGCCGAGGCTATTTGAACCACCCCACCGCCGGCACTCGGATAGTTATCTAGGGCATAGCATTTTACCAAATCACCTCATTCTTTGGGGCACACGTGAGGAACACAAATGCGAACAAGCCTGAATGGTCCCCAGGACAATATGCAACTGAAAACTCACACCCCAGAAGTGACTCGAACCCATACTCCCAGAAGCAATGCAACTGGTATGTACAAGACGCCTTAATCCACTTGACCATCACGACCGGACAAAATGAGGTGATAGTCGAGGCTATTTGAACCACCCCACCGCCGGCACTCGGATAGTTATCTTGGGCATAGCATTTTACCAAATCACCTCATTCTTTGGGGCACACGTGAGGAACACAAATGCGAACAAGCCTGAATGGTCCCCAGGACAATATGCAACTGAAAACTCACACCCCAGAAGTGACTCGAACCCATACTCCCAGAAGCAACGCAACTGGTATGTACAAGACGCCTTAATCCACTTGACCATCACGACCGGACAAAATGAGGTGATAGCCGAGGCTATTTGAACCACCCCACCGCCGGCACTCGGATAGTTATCTTGGGCATAGCATTTTACCAAATCACCTCATTCTTTGGGGCACACGTGAGGAACACAAATGCGAACAAGCCTGAATGGTCCCCAGGACAATATGCAACTGAAAACTCACACCCCAGAAGTGACTCGAATCCATACTCCCAGAAGCAACGCAACTGGTATGTACAAGACGCCTTAATCCACTTGACCATCACGACCGGACAAAATGAGGTGATAGCCGAGGCTATTTGAACCACCCCACCGCCGGCACTCGGATAGTTATCTTGGGCATAGCATAGCATAGCATCTCATAGAGGATGAGAGGAAATGACGAACCAGCGAGACTCGACCTGGTTTTCACCCTGAACGACTCTGACATAAGAGAAATCAGTTTTCAGGACCCAGTAGGAATGAGCGACCACAGTGTATTGGTGTTTGAGTACCTGATTGAAGAAGGGTTATTGAACTCGAGGAGGGATACCGAAACCAAAAGGTTAGCATACCGAAAGGGAAACTATGAGGAGATAAGAAAATGCCTAGCAGATATAGCATGGGAAACAGAGCTCAGGGAAAAGACGGCCCAAGATATGATGGAATACATCACGCAAAAATGCAAGGACGCAGCAAACAAGTTTGTCCCAGTCCAAAAGGAAAACAGTGAAATGAAGATGAGAAACCCATGGTTTAATCAGAGATGTAGGCTAGCTAAGCAGCAAAGTAAAAGGGCATGGAGAAACTATAGGAATAACAGGACACTGGAGAGCAGAGAAAGATACCAGAATGCCAGGAATGAATATGTTAGGATGAGAAGAGAGGCAGAAAGACAATACGAAAATGACATCGCAAGCAAGGCAAAGACTCAGCCTAAATTGCTGCATAGCCACATCAGGAGAAAAACAACAGTAAAGGAACAGGTTTTGAAATTAAGGATAGGGGCAGAAGGATTCACTACAAACGACAAGGAAGTGTGTGAGGAACTGAATAAGAAATTCCAAGAGGTCTTCACCTTAGAGCAAGGAGAAATCCCAGAGATAAGAGAAAGAATAGCTAACCAGGAACCACTGGAAGAGTTTGAGATTACCAGCGGGGAAGTAAGTAAGTGTTTACTAGAATTGGATGTGACAAAGGCTATAGGCCCAGATGGAATCTCCCCTTGGATACTAAAGGAAGGAGCAGAAGAACTGTGCCTCTCTCTCTCCATGGTGTATAACAAATCACTGGCAACAGGGGAACTGCCAGAAATTTGGAAAGCAGCTAACGTAGTCCCGATATACAAGAAAGGGGATAGACAGGAGGCACTGAATTACAGACCAGTGTCCCTAACCTGCATACCATGCAAGATGATGGAGAAGATTGTGCGAAGAAAGCTAGTGGAGCACCTGGAGCGAAAGAACTTTGTAACACAGCATCAACATGGATTCAGGGATGGAAGGTCCTACCTCACAGGGTTACTTGAATTCAACGACCAGGCAACAAAAATAAGGCAAGAAAGAGAAGGGTGGGCAGACTGCATATTTTTGGATTGTCAGAAAGCCTTTGACACAGTGCCACACAAGAGGCTAGTGAAAAAAACTGGAGATGCAGGCTGGAGTGAAAGGGAAGGTACTCCGTTGGATACAGGAGTACCTAAGTAACAGGAGACAACGAGTCAGTGTGAGGGGTGAGGTCTCAGATTGGCGAGACGTTACGAGTGGAGTACCGCAGGGGTCAGTCCTTGGACCTATACTGTTTCTGATATATGTAAATGATCTTCCAGAGGGTATAGAATCGTTTCTCTCAATGTTTGCTGATGATGCAAAAATTATGAGGAGGATTGAAACTGAGGACGATAGTAGGAGGCTACAAAATGACCTAGACAGACTGAGTGAATGTTCCAACAAATGGCTGTTGAAGTTCAACCCGAGTAAATGCAAAGTAATGAAACTAGGTGGTGGAAATAGGAGGCCAAACACAGGATACAGAATAGGAGATGAAGTACTTAATGAAACGAACAGAGAGAAAGATCTAGGAGTTGATATCACACCAAACCTGTCTCCTGAAGCCCACATAAAAAGAATAACGTCTGCGGCATATGCGAGGCTGGCTAACATCAGAACTGCGTTCAGGAACCTGTGTAAGGAATCATTCAGAATCTTGTACACCACATATGTAAGACCAATCCTGGAGTATGCGGCCCCAGTATGGAGCCCGTACCTTGTCAAGCACAAGACGAAGCTGGAAAAAGTCCAAAGGTATGCCACTAGACTAGTCCCAGAACTAAGAGGCATGAGTTACGAGGAAAGGCTGCGGGAAATGCACCTTACGACACTGGAAGACAGAAGAGTAAGGGGAGACATGATCACAACCTACAAAATCCTCAGAGGAATCGACCGGGTAAACAAGGATAAACTATTCAACACTGGTGGGACGCGAACAAGGGGACACAGGTGGAAACTGAGTACCCCACATGAGCCACAGAGACGTTAGAAGGAACTTTTTCAGTGTCAGAGTAGTTAACGGATGGAATGCATTAGGCAGTGATGTGGTGGAGGCTGACTCCATACACAGTTTTAAATGTAGATATGATAGAGCCCAGTAGGCTCAGGAATCTGTACACCAGTTGATTGACAGTTGAGAGGCGGGACCAAAGAGCCAAAGCTCAACCCCCGCAAGCACAAATAGGTGAGTACAAATAGGTGAGTACACACACACACACACACACACACACACACACACACACACACACACACACACACACACAGATGACGCAGATTAATGAGAAGAGTTGTGACAGACGAGGATTGTAGGATCCTCCAAGAGGACTTAAACAGGCTGCAGAGATGGTCAGGGAAATGGCTACTGGAGTTTAACACCAGTAAATGTAAAGTTATGGAAATGGGATCAGGTGACAGGAGACCAAAGGGACAGTACACAATGAAGGGGAACAGCCTACCTGTAACGATTCGAGAAAGAGACCTGGGAGTGGATGTGACACCTAATCTAACTCCTGAGGCACATATAAATAGGATAACGACAGCAGCGTACTCTACACTGGCGAAAATTAGAACTTCATTCAGAAACCTAAATGAGGAAGCTTTTAGGGCGCTTTACACTGCCTACGTGAGACCCGTCTTAGAGTATGCCGCGCCATCATGGAGCCCCCACCTGAAGAAACACATAAAGAAACTGGAGAAGGTTCAGAGGTTTGCGACGAGGCTTGTCCCAGAGCTACGAGGGATGGGATATGAAGAGCGGCTGAAGGAACTGAACCTTACGACACTAGAGAAAAGAAGGGAGAGAGGAGATATGATAGGGACATATAAAATACTCAGGGGAATTGACAAAGTGGAAATAGATGAAATGTTCACACGTAATAATAACAGAACGAGGGGACATGGGTGGAAACTGGAAACTCAGATGAGTCACAGAGATGTTAGGAAGTTTTCTTTTAGCGTGAGAGTAGTAGAAAAATGGAATGCACTTGGGGAACAGGTTGTGGAAGCAAATACTATTCATACTTTTAAAGCTAGGTATGATAGGGAAATGGGACAGGAGTCATTGCTGTAAACAACCGATAGCTAGAAAGGCGGGATCCAAGAGTCAATGCTCGATCCTGCAAGCACATATAGGTGAGTACATATAGGTGAGTACACACACACACACACACACACACACACACACACACATATATATATATTCACATGGCCTGACGGCGGAGTGGATAACGTTCGGGTTTCGTAGGCCTAAGGTCCTGGGATCTATCCCCGGCGTTGGCGGAAACAAATGGGCAGAGTTTCTTTCTCTGTGATGCGCCTATTCACCTAGCAGTAAATAGGTACCTAAGGAGTTATACAGTTGCTATGGGCTGCTTGTGGGAACCGACCTGTGAGATTTATATTTATTTAATTTATATGAATTTATATTTACGTTAATTTATATACTTCGATAGCAATTTGTATGATGTTAAGTGGACTGTATTTCTGCAATAATCTCAATCTCACAAATCGATCCTCTACACATTAGGGGGGTTTATATTAATTAAATTTATATATATGCAGCCAATCAAACTACAGTATTAGACTACATACATTGAAGAGGTTCTTATCTTATTTGTACAGCAGGTATAACCAGGATGTAGACACCACATTTTCCCTCTTTGAGGTAGCTTCCATCACCCTGGTAACTGATGTACAAAGCATGCTTCCTCGTCTTGACCTGTCAAAAGGGCGCTAGCTGTAAAGCCAGATACCTATATATGACAAGCTATATCAGAGAAAACACTGTACATGGAACCTTAAAGACCTGGCTTAATTACCTTTAGTTTGAGGCTACCACGTGCTCTAACCGGTTCACCCTATATAATGACATTAATGGCCACAAATGAAAGATACATGGGTTTCGGAAAGAACCCTTAACTTGAATTTGTTGACAGCGTGTTGAAGATGGTACACCTTTGGTTTCCATAACACTACGTCCAAGTAAAATTAACAGGAGCTGTATTTGCTCCCGTGTGAGCCTCTGGTCTAGTATCAACCATGGCTAACACTCCATACTACTGACGCTACTGGCCGACATTGTCCAGATATGATAGGAGCCGAATTTGCTCCACGCGTCTCGGAGGTGACACAACAATGGCTGCCCCTCCTTCCTCACTCTGACGCCTGGCTTACATTGTCCAGATGTCAATAAGTGATAGAAGGGTCACATTTACTCTACTTTAATACTGATAATTAAGTTAATTTATATGAGATGTTTTATGATGGTAAAGTCCAAAGACTAATGTATTTAAGAATAATTCCCAGCAGAATAGCTGGTGAATTATAATAGTATGTGGTGATGATATCCAGTTTTCTTTAGACGGTAATTCTACTACAAGTTACGTTTTCTATGGGTAACTTGTTGGTAATACAGCAGCAATTATTATCTGTCTGTATGATATATTAAATGGTGTGGGATTTTCCGACACTGCTTCCTGGGGATGGGTGCATGCGTGTGTGTGTTAGAGAGAAATATATGAAGTAGACATAGAGGAAAAATAGATTGGTTAGAAAGGCGGGGTCCAAGAGCTAATAGCTCGAATCTGCAGGAAATTTTTTTAAATACACACACACACACACACACAGGCGAGTGGGGCCTCACGGCTGAGTGAACAGCACTCGGGAGTCGTAGTCCTAATGACCCGGGTTCGATTCCTGGCAGGGGCGGAAACAAATGGGCAGAGGTTCTTTCACTCTGATGCACCTGTTCATTCAGCAGTAAATAGGTACATGGGAGTTAGACAGCTGTTACGCGCATGTGTGTGTGTGTGTGTGTGTGTGTGTGTGTGTGTGTGTGTGTGTGTGTGTGTGTGTGTGTGTGTGTGTGTGTGTGTGTGTGTACTCACTTAATTGTGCTTGCGGGGGTTGAGCTTTGGCTCTTTGGTCCCGCCTCTCAACTGTCAATCAACTGGTGTACAGATTCCTGAGCCTACTAGGCTCTATCATATCTACATTTGAAACTGGGTATGGAGTCAGCCTCCACTACATCACTTCCTAGTGCATTCCATTTATAAACTTCTCTGACACTGAAAAAATTCTTTCTAACGTCTCTGTGGCTCATCTGGGTACTAAGTTTCCACCTGTGTCCCCTTGTTCGTGTCCCACCCGTGCTGAAGAGTTTGTCTTTGTCCACCCTGTCAATTCTCCTGAGAATTTTGTAGGTGGTTATCATGTCTCCCCTTACTCTTCTGTTTTCCATGGATGTGATTTTCAGTTCCTTTAGTCTTTTCTCGTAGCTCAATCCTCTCAGTTCCGGGACGAGCCTGGTGGCATACCGCTGAATCTTCTCTAATTTTGTCTTGTGTTTAACTAGGTATGGACTCCAGGCTGGAGCTGCATACTCCAGGATTAGTCTTACATAAGTGGTATACAGGGTTCTGAAAGATTCCTTACACAAGTTTCTAAAGGCAGTTCTTATGTTGGCCAGTCTAGTATATGCCACTGATGATATTCTTTTGATGTGAGCCTCTGGGAACAGGTTAGGTGTGATATCAACCCCCAGGTCTTTCTCTCTATTTGACTCTTGCAGGATTTCACCTCCCAGATGATACCTTGTGTTCAGCCTCCTGCTCCCTTCGCCTAATTTCATCACCTTACACTTTCCCGAGTTGAACTTTAGCAGCCATTTTCTAGACCATTCCTCCAGTTTATCCAGGTCATCCTGTAGTCTTTGTCTATCTTCATCCATCTTGATTCTTCTCATAATTTTTGCATCATCAGCAAACATCGAGAGGAATGAGTCTATACCCTTCGGAAGATCGTTCACATATATTAGAAACAGGATGGGTCCAAGTACTGAGCCCTGTGGGACTCCGCTGGTGACATCTCGCCACTCTGATGTCTCCCCCCTCACCGTTACTCGCTGTTTCCTGTTGCTTAAGTACTCCCTTATCCACTGGAGCACCTTCCCTTTTACTCCTGCGTGTTGCTCCAACTTTTTTAACAACCTTTTATGGGATACTGTGTCAAAGGCTTTTTGGCAATCCAGGAAAATGCAGTCCGCCCACCCTTCTCTTTCCTGCTTAATTTTTGTTGCCTGATCATAAAATTCTATTAAACCTGTGAGGCACGATTTATCATCCCTGAACCCATGTTGGTGGTGCGTTACAAAGTTATTTCCCTCCAGATGCTCTACGAGCCTTTTCCTCACGATCTTCTCCATCACCTTGCATGGTATACAAGTTAAGGAAACTGGCCTGTAATTCAGTGCCTCTTGCCTGTCACCCTTTTTGTATATTGGGACCACGTTAGCTGTCTTCCAACTTTCTGGTAAATCTTCTGATTCCAGTGACCTGTTATACACCATAGAGAGTGGCACACTTAGTGCTTCTGCACCTTCCTTTAGTATCCATGGTGAGATTCTGTCAGGCCCAACAGCCTTTGTCACATCCAGCTCCAGCAGACACCTTTTTTTTGTGTGTGTGTGTGTGTGTGTGAGCATTGTTAGAATGAAATATATGGAGTGGAAACAAAACAGAGGAAAACTAGATTGGTTAGAAAGACGGGCTCCAAGAGCTAATAGCTCGATTCAGCACGCACAAATAGTAAATACACACACAGGAGTGATCATGCCCTGTTGAAAATTAAATATGCTTTGCGATATAATCTAGAAGAGAATGGGGACATTGAAACAGTTGATAACTCGATTTCAAGAGAGGACAATATGGGGAACTTAGACAATTATTTAATGAGTTTAATTGGAAAGACTTTTTTGCTAGGTAAGGAAGTACATAAGATATATGACAAATTTTGCAAAATATATGATGAAGGCGCACAAACATTCATACCAAAACAGAGATGTAGGACCAGAAAACAGGATTGGTTCAACAGAAATTGTGAGAGGGGTCAGAGAGAAAAAGACAAGAAAATGGGTTCAGTATAGGAAGAGGCCTAACCCAGAAACATACCAGCATTACACTCAAGCAAGAAACAATTATACAACAGTGAGGAGAGAGGCAGAAAGAAACTTTGACAAAGGTATAGCGGAAAAAGTAATACAAATCCAGACATTTTCTATAAATTCATTTAAAGCAAACTGCATGTAAAGGATAAAATCCAGTAATTGAGAACGGGGAACAGGACTTCTGAGAATGAAAAAGAAATTTGTGAAACGCTAAATGAACAGTTCCAAAATGTGTCTGTTCAAAATGTACAAATAGGATATCAGTGACCCAGATCCAATTCCAATTCCAGAGCTCACGGTTAGAATACATAGAGGTTTCCCAAGATGAAACTAAAAAATTACTCAAGGGGCTGGGAAGAAATATAGCAGTTGGACCTGATGGAGTTTCACCTTGGATGCTGCGAGAATGTGAAACTGAGCTGAGCATTCCACTCCAATTAATATTCCACACATTCTTGCGCACAGGAATCTTAACAAATTTATGGAAAAAGACTAACATAGTACAAATCTATAAAAATGGAAGTCGAGAACAACCTCTATATTATAGACCTTAATCATTAACAAGCGTGGAAGTCAAAACACCTGCAACAATAGTTATTTATGAGTTGTAAACCTAGAGAGTAATGAGTTAATAATAATATAGTTTTCGAACAGGAAGATCCTATGTTACAAATTTACTTAGTAGTTTTTATGATAGATCCACAGAGATGTTACAGGAAAGTGAGGGTTGGGTTGACTGTGTATGTCTGGACCTAAAAAAGGCTTTTGCCCAAGTCCGACACAAGAGACTGTTCTGAAAACCAGAACATGCTGGAGGGGTGACAGGGAGACTTCAGGCATGGATGAAAAAATGATAACCAGACAGATGAGGGCGGTAATCAAAGACAACGTAGCTGACTAGCGGAGTGTTACTAGCGGAGAATCACAGGGGTTCAGTTCTTGCACCAGTAATGTTCATCGTCTATATGAACGATGTACCAGAAGGAATACAGAATAATATGAACATGTTTGCAAATGATGCTAAGATACTGGGGAAGATAGGAGACGCAGACGATTGTAATGTCCTTCACATCGATCTAGATAAAATAAGTACTTGTAGCGTTAAGTCGCAAATGGAATTCAATGTGAATAAATGTCGTGTAATGGAATGTGGACTCGGAGAAAAAAGACCACCCACAACTTACAAATTAGGTGGAAAGGAATTACAGAGTTCTAATAAAGAACGAGACCTAGGGGTGGTTTTGGATTGTATGCTGTCACCAGAGGAACACATAAAGAGCATTGCGAGAGAACACCTGGAGAACGTTAAGTTTTTGAACAAACATCAACATTGGTTCTGGAAAGAGAAATCGTGACTAACAAACCTTTTGGAATTCTATGATAAAATAAACAGGATAAGACAGGACAGAGATGGTTGGGCAGACTGCATATTTCTGGACTGCCAACAAGCCGTTGAGACAATACCACACATGAGACTGCTATTCAAACTCGAGAGGCAGGCGGGGGTCAGGTGAAAGGTCCTAGGATGGATAAGGAACTACCTAACAGGAAGGAGCCAAAGAATTACGGTAAGGGGCGAGAAGTCGGACTGGCGAACAGTAACGATTGGAGTACCACAAGGATCGGTGCTGGGACCAATTCTATTTCTAATATATGTTAACGACATGTTTACAGGAGTAGAGTCAATACAGAGTCTGTGTTGATTCTGGTAGAAAACACAGAGTCTGTGTTGACTCTAACTCTTTCTCTTTCAACGGTAAATATTACACTCAAACTTTCGGTGTCGCTATGGGTTCTCCTTTCTCATGTTCTTGCTAATTTCTACATGAAATACTTCGAAACTGTTCTTCTTCCTTCTATTGACACTCGTCCCTCTCTCTGGCTTCGCTATGTTGATGACATTTTTGCTTTATGGCCTCATGACCAAAGTCTTTTCCAGCCTTTCCTCTCCTCTCTTAACAATCTGGCTCCTTCTATACATTTCAAAGCTGAGTGGGAATCTAATTCCCTCCTTCCTTTTCTTGACGTTCACGTTCACAGCTCTGTGTCCGGGTTCTCTTTCTCTGTCTACCGCAAACCCATGCATAGTGGCATGTACATTCACTTCTTTTCCTACCATCCTCCTTCTGTTAAGAAAAGTGTCCTCGTCTCTCTCTTCCTCCGCGCTCTACATGTCAGCGACCCTCAGTTTCTTGATTCTGAAATTGCCTTTATCTACAAATCATTCTCTCGCCTTGGTTACCCTTTGCATTTCATCAACTGTGCCCACTCTCAAGCTAAATGAAATTTCCTTCATCCTAAACCTGCTTCGAACACTAGTAGCACTGTACTATACCTTCCCTTCGTATCTGATCTCAAAACTTTTATCAATACCTTTCGTCCTCTTGACATAAAGCTCGCCTTTCGACAATTAACACACTTCGTAGCAATCTAGTTCACACTGCTTCTAATGCTGCTGGTGTCTACTCTATTTCCTGTTCGTCTTGTCCTCTCCAATACTTTGGTGAAACTGGCCGTACACTTAATGACAGACTCAAAGAACACAAGAGAAGTGTTAAGTCTGCAGACACTAACAATGCTCTCTTCTGTCATGTGAGGGATTCTAATCATCCTATTGATTGCTCTTCCTCCAAAATAATCTTTCCTGCCTCTACTCTACACAGACGCCGTCTTGTTGAATCGGCTCTAATACACAACGTACCCAACATGAACTTGAGTCCTGGCTTTGTTGCTGTGAACTCTTCCCTTTCACAGTATATACTCAATGGCTCTAATCTTTCTAACAAACGTGACCTAACTTAAACTTACCTTTCCATTTATCTTTCTTTCTCTCTTCTCTCTTTTTCTGTTCATTGTTTTCTCTTACGTTCCCTTGCTATCCTCTTCTTATTCCTATTATTATCTCCTTCTCATTCGGTGGTTATAATAGCAGCTGCCTCGTATGGGTCAATAGGCCCTCTGCAGTTCTTATTCCTACTACTATCCCCTCTACTAAACCTTACCTTGCTCCTCACCTCTCTCTTGCCTATTTATTGCCTGCATCTACTTCCTCATCACAATCGACTTGAGAATTGTCCAGGAAGGACCGAAACGTCGTCGTCCCTTCACCTTCTAGTGTGTGGTCTGGTCAACATACTTTAGCCACGTTATTGTGACTCATCGCCTGCAGTCAAAGGGATGTTAGGAAGTTTTCTTTTAGCGTGAGAGTAGTGGGAAAATGGAATACACTTAAGGAACAGGTTGTGGAAGCAAATACTATTCATAAATGAACAAATCCACAAGGGCCGTGACGAGGATTCGAACCTGCGTCTGGGAGCATCCCAGACGCTGCCTTAATCGACTGAGCTACGACATGGTTAAAAGAGTTGAAACTGAAGTTCTACTGAACTTACTGGATCCCGCAGCCTCTTCGAGACACAAACCAGGGTTTACACAACTCCCCCCGTGCACTCGAGCTATGTCAATAAACCGTTCTCCGTCTTCGCCTTTACATCATTACACACAGAAATCACAATAACGTGATGCATCAAATGAACATCAAATGATGTTCATTTCATCATCATAACGTGATGCATCAAATACTATTCATAATTTTAAAACAAGGTATGGTAGGGAAATAGGACCATAGCCATTGCTGTAAACATCCGATGCTCGAAAGGCGGGACCCAAGAATCAATGCTCGATCCTGCAAGCACAAATAGGTGAGTACACACACACACACGCAGATGAGTGTGTGTGATGAAACTCAGATGAGTCACAGAGATGTTAGGAATTTTCTTTTAGGGTGAGAATAGTGGAAAAAATGGAATGCATTTAAGGAACAGGTTCTGGAAGCAAATACTGTTCATAATTTAAAAATTACGTATGATAGGGAAACAGGACCTGAGTCATTGCTGTAAACATCCGATGCTCGAAAGGCGGGATCCAAGAGTCGGTGCTCGATTCTGCAGACACAAATAAGTGAGTACAAATAGGTGAGTACACACACACATTACAGTTGAGAGGCGGGACCAAAGAGCCAAAGCTCAACCCCCGCATGCACAAATAGGTGAGTACAAATAGGTGAGCACACACACACACACACACACACACACACACACACACACACACACACACACACACACACACACACACACAAACACAGGTCAAGCGGGATGGTAAGGCAACAGAATGAAGCTGGAGGAGATGGACTGGACGAGTCATTCATGGAGATGATTGCTAAGGCATGGAAGGAAGTCAGTGGGGAATTGAAGGACCTGAGGTAAACTATATGTAAGGTGCAGATAGAACTAAGTGCAGCACAAGAGGAGATAAAAAGCCTAAAAACAAGCCCTCCTCAGACTCTGGCCCAGGGGACCAACCCCCAGGTACCAGGAGATGTAGCAATGGCAGGGATCCCTACAATTGGCCCAACCTTTGCTGAAATGCTGTAGAGCCCAGGAGCCATGTCCACAGTCAAGGAAGTTGTAATGAAAGCAGTAACCTCACAGGAGACAGCTAGATGCAAAAGCCAGCTAATGGAAAGGAAAAGAGCTGTAGTAGTGGTAGATGTGAAGGAACAAGAGGGCTCCACAAGGAAGGAATCGAGGACTAAAGACAAAGCTGCAGTGGCAGGGACGTTAACGGAGATAGGAATGGAAGGGGCTGAACGAGACATAGAACAGTTTTTCCGGATTGGCCAGTACAACAGAGACAAAAAGAAATTGATCAAGGTAGAGGATATCCTAGTAAAGAAGAGCAAACTGAGGAATGCAAGGAACTACAAAGATGTATATGTTCAGAGGGACATGATCAGAAACGAGATAGTAAGGGCAGCATATGCAAGGAAAAGGCGCAAGGAGAGGGAAGGGAGCCAGGAAACCTCAACCTCCAACCCAGCAATCCCAGAGGGGAGTTGGGAACCCCAATCCAGCAACCCCAGGGAGGAATGCAACACCCCAGCCCACCACCCAAACGGGTCCCCCCTATCCCCCAGCACAAACCTTTCCTTGCCCCTGCACAATGTTCATCATGAAACCCAAATCCTCCCCCTCCCCTTACCACAAGTATCCCCTGCTTTCCCAGCCTTTGGTCTTCTTCCTGCCCCAAGCAGGCCTGAGCAAGGCCAAAGCCCTCTATCCCCCCACTCTTCCCCCCCCCAAACCCCTGTCAACTACACCGCAGGAGGGCGTGCCCTCTCCCCAAGCAATCCCTGCCCCCTCACCCCCAGGACTTCTTCCTGCCCCAAGCAGGCCTGAGGAAAACCTAAGCCCTCCATCACCCAATCCACCCACCCCCCCCCTGAACCCTAGGCAACTACATTACAGGAGGATGAGCCTACCCAAGTAGCAATGACCATGGAACAACTTCCTACACTTGTGGGGAGTGAGGGTGAAATTGGATATATGAAAGTGAGCTTCAAGGTAATGTACTCAAACATTGATGGGATTACCAATAAAGCAAGTGAACTGGCAGAAAGGGCACAAGAAGAAAACTCTGATGTAATAGGACTAACGGAAACAAAATTGTCAGGAGTCATAACAGATGCTGTGTTTCCAAAGGACTACTATATAGTAAGGAAAGAGAGGGAAGGGAGAGGAGGTGGAGGAGTGGCCCGGCTGATAAGGAAGGACTGGAGTTTTGATGAGATGGAAATTCCGGGCTGTTACGGATTCAGAGATTACATAATTGGAACTATAACAATGGGTGGACCTAAGATAATAGTGGCAGTCATTTACAACCCTCCCCCTAAATGACAGAAGACCTAGACAGGAATTTGATAGGAACAACATGGCCACCATTAATACAATAGAGAGAGCAGCTTCAGTTGCCTGCAGGAATGGCTCAAGACTCTTAATCATGGGCGATTTCAACCATGGAAAGATAGACTGGGAGAATGGGGACCCACATGGTGGTGCAGATACGTGGAGAGCTAAACTCTTGGAAGTGGCAACAAGGAATTTTCTGAGCCAGCATGTCAAGGAACTCACAAGAGTGAGAGGCAATGATGAACCAGCTAGACTCGACTTGATATTCACCCTGAATGAGTCAGAAATAAGGGAAGTCAAAGTTGAAGCCCCATAGGAATGAGTGACCACAGTGTACTGACCTTTGAGTACTTGGTGGAGGTAGGGATAATCTATCCAAGGATGGGATCGGAGGGAAAAAGACTGAATTACCGAAGTGGAAAATGTGACGAGATCAGGAACTTCCTCAGGGGAATACCATGGGAAACAGAACTTAGAGACAAGAATGTGCAGGTCATGATGGATTTTGTCACCCAGAAGTGCCAGGAAGCTGCAGACAGGTTTATCCCCGTCCAAAAGGAGAAAATCGAAAAACATCAGAAAAACCCATGGTTCAACCAGTAAAGCAAGGTAGCGAAGCAACTGAGTAAAAGAACATGGAGAAACTACAGAAGTATCAGAACACCAGAGAGCAGGGAGAAATACCAGAGGGGCCTGAAATGAGTACCTCAGAATGAGGAAGGAAGCAGAGAGAGACAGTTTGAAAATGACATCGCGAGTAAAGCCAAGATCCAACCAAAGCTGCTCCACAGCTACATCAGGAGGAAAACTGCAGTGAAGGAACAAGTGATGAAGCTGCAAAAGGGGAAAAGAGATACACAGAGAATGACAAGGAGGTGTGTGAAGAACTCAACAAGAGATTCCAATTGGTCTTCACATATAGAACAAGGACAAGCCCCAGCACTAAATGAGGAGACGGCAAACCAAGCAGCCTTGGAGGAATTTGACCTCACCAGTGATGAGGTCAAAAGGTGTCTGCTGGAGCTGGAAGTGACAAAGGCTGTTGGGCCGGACAGAATCTCACCATGGACACTAAAGGAAGGTGCAGAAGCACTAAGTGTGCCACTCTCTATGGTGTATAACAGGTCACTGGAAACAGGAGACTTACCAGAAAGTTGGAAGACAGCTAGTGTGGTCCCAATATACAGGAAGGGTGACAAGCAAGAGGCACTGAACTCCAGGCCAGTTTCCTTAACTTGTATACCATGCAAGGTGATGGAGAAGATCGTGAGGAAAAGGCTCGTAGAGCATCTGGAGGGAAATAACTTTGTAACGCACCACCAACATAACATGGGTTCAGGGATGGTAAATCATGCCTAACAGGTTTAATAGAATTTTATGACCAGGCAACAAAAATTAGGAAGGAAAGAGAAGGGTGGGCCGACTGCATTTTCCTGGACTGACAGAAAGCCTTTGACATAGTACCCCATAAAAGGTTGTTAAAAAAGTTGGAGCAACAGGCAGGAGTAAAAGGAAGGTGCTCCAGTGGATAAGCGAGTACTTAAGCAACAGGAAACAGCGAGTAACGGTGAGGGGGAAGACATCAGAGTGGCGAGATGTCATAAGCGGAGTCCCACAGGGCTCAGTACTTGGACCCATCCTGTTTCTAATTTATGTAAACGATCTTCCGGAGGGTATAGACTCATTCCTCTCAATGTTTGCAGATGATGCAAAAATTATGAGAAGAATCAAGACGGATGAAGAGAGACAGAGACTACAGGATGACCTGGATAAACTGGAGGAATGGTCTAGAAAATGGCTGCTAAAGTTCAACTCAGGAAAGTGTAAGGTGATGAAATTAGGCGAAGGGAGCAGGAGGCTGAACACAAGGCATCATCTGGGAGGTGAAATCCTGCAAGAGTCAAATAGAAAGAAAGATCTGGGGGGTTGATATCACACCGAACCTGTCCCCAGAGGCCCACATCAAAAGAATATCATCAGCGGCATATGCTAGACTGGCCAACATAAGAACTGCCTTTAGAAACTTGTGTAAGGAATCTTTCAGTATCCTGTATACTACTTATGTAAGACCAATCCTGGAGTATGCAGCTCCAGCCTTGAGTCCATACCTAGTTAAACACAAGACAAAGCTAGAGAAGATTCAGTGCTATGCCACCAGGCTCGTCCCGGAACTGAGAGGAATGAGCTACGAGGAAAGGTTAAAGGAGCTGAACCTCACATCCTTGGAAAACAGAAGAGTAAGGGGAGACATGATAACCACCTACAAAATTCTCAGGGGAATTGACCGGGTGGACAAAGACAAACTCTTCAGCACGGGTGGAACACGAACAAGGGGACACAGGTGGAAACTTAGTACCCAGATGAGCCACAGAGACGTTAGAAAGAATTTTTTCAGTGTCAGAGTAGTTAATAAATGGAATGCACTAGGAAGTGATGTGGTGGAGGCTGACACCATACACAGTTTCAAATGTAGATATGATAGAGCCCAGTAGGCTCAGGAATCTGTACACCAGTTGATTGACAGTTGAGAGGCTGGACCAAAGAGCCAAAGTTCAGCCCCCGCAAGCACAATTAGGTGGGTGAATACACACACACACACACACACACACACACACACACACACACACACACACACACACACACACACACACACACACACACACACACACACACACACACACACACACACACACACACACACACACACACACACACACAGGATCAGTCAGGGGAAAGAAAGTCTTAACACCTTTGTTTAAAGGGTCCCAAACACTTATACTCCCCCCCCTCTCTTACCCCTATCTCACTCTCCCAAAACACTCCCGCCCTCACTCCTACTCCCCCCTACAACTGACCACAAATACACACACACACACACACACCGGTGGCCGGGAGCTGTTGGCTAAGCGGACAGCACGCTGTACATTTGGTCCTGGGTTCGATCCCGGGCGTCGGGGAGAAACGATAGGCAGAGTTTCTTTCACCCTATGACCCTCTTACCTAGCAGTAAATAGGTACCAGGGAGTTAGTCAGCTGTCACGGGCTGCTTCCTAGTGTGTGTGTGTGTGGTGTGGAAAAAAAATAGTAGTAGTAGAAACAGTTGATTGACAATTGAGAGGCGGGACGAAAGAGCAGAGCTCAACCCCCTGCCAGCACAACTAGGTGAATACACATGCATTATCCATCCCCCCCCCCCCTTCCCCTCCTTTTCACACTTCCTCTGTAGGATACCAGATGTTCCACTCCCCCTACACCCAAAACTCTCCCACACAGTGGGACCCCCCCCCCCTCCATCTTCCTCACTCCCTTCCACCATCTGACCACATGATCTGAAGTGACAATCTCTGCCCTCTCCTACTCCCTCCAGTTTCCCACGCATCCCGCCCCCCTACACACACACATACAACAAACACACATATAAACACAAACACACACTCTAGGAAAAGCCAGGACATTTTTCCCTCAGCCAGGGAAAAGGATGAAGGGACATCACCACACACAAGGACAGGGGAGAAGGGTGGATACTACCTTTGACTGGTTCAACCAGACATTAGGGGGATTCGGCAGAGACCTGCAGGCAATGCAAATGGGATTCAACAGAGACGTGCAAGAAATGAAAATACGGTTTCAGCAGAGACCTGCCGGAAATGAAAGATGGATTTGGAAGAGACCTGCAGGAAATGCTAGCATTAATTCAGAACCAAAAGAGTGAGTTGGAGGAAGCCAGAGAGGAGATAAAGAGACTCAGGGAAAATAAGAATTTAAACCAGCACAGGGTATGCAACCTCCTGGAAACAGGGAACGAAGCTGGTGGAAGGCTTCTTCCAGGGAAAATTTTCTTTTGCAGAAATACTGCAAAACAGCCCAGGTGCCAAGGCCGCTTTAGAGGCTGCAGCTATAAAAGCAGCTACCTCACAGGAAGCTTCAAAATGCACTGAACAAATCCTGGGAAGGAAAAGGAGAGTTATAGTTGTAGGAGTACAGGAACCAGAGGGATCCAATCGAGAGGAATGGAGAAGGAGGAACTGAGCAACTATGACAGAAATCATGGAGGGACTGGATATGGAGAAGGCAAATGGCAACATAGAGAAGGTTTTCTGGCTGGGCATCTGCAAGAAGGAAAGGAAACGATTGATAAAGGTAGTGCTCACGAACGAGGCAACAAAGGAGAAAATCCTATCCAGGAAGGATAGGTTAGACGTTCTCCCAAGACTTGAGAGGTTAGGGGGATACGAGGAAGTCTTTCTGCAAAGGGACATGGCGAGGGAAGAGAGAAGGTAGGCTGCAGAAGCAAGGAGGAGACGCAAAGAAAGGGGTGGGAATATGGGAGCCACAGGACTCAGCTCAGTATCTCCAGGAACCTCAGAGGGGAGTGGGAATCCCACCACCAGCAGCCCAGCATCCCCAGAGAGGATTGTAACAGAAGCCTCCCACCAACCAACCCCTCAGCCATCACCCACCAATCACCTGCTCCTCCCCAGAAAGTAAAGTCCCTCCTCAGACCATCCTCCCCATGCCATTGTTCTGCTCCAACCCCTACCTCAGGTCCTCACTGCTCCTGCACCCTATGCCCTTCCATGTTTCTCCAGCGCATGCCCTGCCCAGTTCCCCAACCCCAAGCTTTCCTCCCTACCCCACCAGGGCTGCCCCTCCCTCTGACTTCCCTGTCAACCCACACCCATCTCCCCTTCATACCCCAACCCATGACATCCCACCACATGCCTCTCCAGCTCCCCCTTCCAATGCTTCAATTAACCCCCCAACCCCAGACCCTCCTCAGCCGCACCACATCAGACCCCCTCTAGCCCCCCCTGCTCCAGATCCTCCCAGCCCCCCCCCCTCACCCCAGACCCCCCAGGTCCTCCTTCCTAGGCCCTCCCACCCTAGACATCCCTTGCCCTCCCCCCAACTCCAGTGGAATCAACAGAAACTGAGAATGGACAGAAGAGAGTCAGCGTTAAGGTCATGTACTCAAACATAGATAGGATTACAAACAAGGCTAGTGAACTTAGGGAAACAACAAAAGAAGTAAACCCAGATGTAATTGGACTCACAGAAACAAAACTCTCAGAAACCATAACGAATACAGTGTTTTCCCAGGACTACCCTGCAGGACTTTCCTTATTACACTGTAATAAGGAAAGAGAGGGAAGGAAGGGAAGGAGGCAGAGTGGCTCTACTGATGAGAAAGGAATGGAGTTTCGAGAAGATGGTTTTTCTGGGTTGTAAAGGGTTCAGAGACTTCATAACAGGCACAATGACAATGGGAGGACCAAGAGTAGTAGTAGCAGTGATATATAACCCACCACCAAATGAAAGAAGACCCAGGCAAGAGTATGACAGAAACAACATGGCAGGTAACACTATCATTGAGAGAGCAGTCGCTGCTGCCTGTAGAAATCGATCGCATCTGCTCATAATGGGGGACATTACTCATGGAAGGATAGACTGGGAAAACAAGGAATCACATGGAAGGCGAAACTGTTGGAGGTGGCGACTAGAAACTTTTTAATTCAGCATGTCAAGGGTCGTACGAAAATGAGAGGCAATGATGAACCAGCAAGACTCGACCTAGTATTCACTCTGAATGATTCAGACATAAAGGAAATCAGGTTTGAAGCCCCCGTGGGTATGAGTGATCACAGTGTAATGTTGTTTGAGTATCTGGTAGAAGAAGGGTTAATGTACTCAAGGAAGGGACCAAAAAGCAAGAGGTGTGCATTCCGGAAGGGAAACTATGAGGAGATGAGAAAATTCCTAACTGAAATAGCATGGGAAACAGCTCAGAGGAAAGACGGTTCAGGACATGTTGGACTAAATCACAAAGAAGTGTAAGGAGGCAGCAGACAAGTTTGTCCCAGTCCAAAAGGAAAAAAATAAATGCAGATGAGAAACCCATGGTTTAATCAGAATTGTAAGCTAACAAAGCAACTGAGTAAAAGGGCGTGGATAAACTATAGAAACAACAGAACACTAGAGAGCAGAGAAAGATACCAAAGCGCCAGGGAGGAATACGTCAAGATGAGAAGAGAGGTAGAGAGGCAATATGAAAGTGACATAGCGAGCAAGGCAAAGACTCAACCTAAACTGCTACATACCCACATCAGGAGGAAAACAACAGTGAAAGAACAGGTAATGAAACTGAGGATAGGGAGCAGAAAGATTCACTACTAACGACAAGGAAGTGTGCGAGGAACTCAATAAGAAATTCCAGGAGGTCTTCACCTCAGAGCAAGGAGAAGTCCCAGAGATAAGAGAGGGATCATCAAACCAGACACCACTAGAGGAGTTTGTGATTAAAAGTGGGGAGGTGAGGAAGCATCTGCTAGATTTGGACGTGACAAAGGCTTAGCCCAGAAGGAATCTCACCATGGAGTCTAAAACATGGAACAGAAGCTTTATGCTACCACTCTCCATGGTGTACAACAAATCACAGGTAACAGGTGAACTGCCAAAAATTTGGAAGACGGCCAATATAGTCCCAATATACAAGAAGGGTGATAGGCAGGAGGCAATGAACTACAGCCCAGTGTCCTTAACTTGCATTCCATGCAAGGTGATGGAGAAGATTGTGCAAAAAAAAAAGCTAGTGGAACATCTGGAGCAGAAAAACTTTGTAACACAACATCAGCATGGGTTCAGCATGGGTTTACTTGAGTTCTATGACCAGGGAACGAAAAGCAGGCAAGAGAGAGAGGGCTGGGCAGACTGTAAATTTCTGGACTGCCAGAAAGGTTTTGACACAGTACCACAAAAGAGACTAATGCACAAACTGGAGATGCAGGAAGGAGTGAGAGGGAAGGTAATCCACTGGATAAGGGAGTACCTAAGCAAAAGAACACAGCGAATCACCGTGAGGGGTGAGGTCTCGGAGTGGCGGGGAGTCACCAGTGGAGTCCCACAGGGATCAGTCGTTGGACCTATACTGTTTCTGATATACATAAATGATCTCCCAGAAGGAATTGACTCGTTCCTCTCGATGTTTGCTGATGACGCAAAATTTACGAGAAGGATCAAGACAGAGGAGGATAGTATGAAGCAACAAGATGACCTAGACAAACTGAAGGAATAGTCCGACAAATGTATACTAAAGTTCAACCCAAGTAAATGCAAAGTAATGAAACTAGGCTGTGGAAACAGGAGGCCAGACACAGGATACAGAATAGGAGATGAAGTACTTAATGAATCGGACAGAAAGAAAGAAAGAAAGAACCAGTCTCCTGAAGCCCAAATCAAAAGAATAACATTAGCGGCCTGTGCGAGGCTGGCTAACATCAGAACTGCTTTCAGAAACCTGTGTAAGGAATCCTTCAGAACCTTGTATACCAGATATGTAAGGCCAATCCTTGAGTACGCAGCCCCAGCATGGAGCCCGTATCTAGTCAACCACAAGACGAAGCTGGAAAAAGTTCAGAGGTATGCCACTAGGCTAGTCCCAGAGCTACGAGACATGAGTTATGAGGACAGACTACGTGAACTGCACCTCACGTCGCTGGAAGAAAGAAGAGCTAGGGGAGACATGATCACCTAGTGCAAAATTCTCAGGGAAATTGACAGGGTGGACAAGGATGGATTATTTAACAATATTTATTTAGCTGATTATTTAACGGGTGCGTGTACCACGGGCTGTACACACACAAGGGGACACAGGTGGAAGCTGAGTACCCAGATGAGTCACAGAGATATTAGAAAGAACTTTTTTAGTGTCAGAGTGGTTGACAAATGGAATGCATTAGGAAGTGATGTGGTGGAGGCTGACTCCATACACAGTTTCAAGTGTAGATATGATAGAGCCCAGTAGGCTCAGGAACCTGTACACCTGTTGATTGACAGTTGAGAGGCGGGACCAAAGAGCCAGAGCTCAACCACCCGCAACCACAACTAGGTGATTACAACTAGGTCAGTACACACACACACCCACACACACACACACACACACACACACACACACACACACACACACACACACACACACACACACACACACACACACACACACACACACACACACACACACACACACACACACAGCAAAGATTGACAGTTGAGAGGCGGGACCAAAGAGCCAAAGCTCAACCCCAGCAAACACAACTAGGTGAGTACACACACACACACACACAGGAGAGAAGAGACTTCGTGACAACCCATCAACATGGGTTCAGGGAGGGTAAATCTTGCCTTACAGGATTGATAGAATTCTACGATCAGGTGACAAAGATTAAACAAGAAAGAGAAGGGTGGGCTGACTGCATTTTTTTGGACTGTCGGAAAGCCTTTGACACAGTACCCCATAATAGGTTGATGCATAAGCTGGAGAAACAGGCAGGAGTAACTGGTAGGGCGCTCCAGTGGATAAGGGAGTACCTAAACAATAGGAAGCAGAGAGTTACAGTGAGGGGTGAGACCTCAGACTGGCGTGAAGTCACCAGTGGAGTCCCACAGGGCTCTGTACTTGGACCTATCCTGTTTCTGATATACGTAAATGATCTCCCAGAGGGTATAGACTCATTCCTCTCAATGTTTGCTGACGACGCCAAAATTATGAGAAGGATTAAGACAGAGGAGGACAGCTTGAGGCTTCAAGAAGACCTGGACAAGCTGCAGGAATGGTCGAACAAATGGCTGTTAGAGTTTAATCCAAGCAAATGTAATGTAATGAAGATAGGGGTAGGAAGCAGGAGACCAGATACAAGGTATCACTTGGGAGATGAAATACTTCAAGAGTCCGAGAGAGAGAAAGACCTGGGGGTTGATATCACGCCTGACCTGTCCCCTGAAGCTCATATCAAGAGGATAACAGCAGCAGCATATGCCAGGTTGGCTAACATAAGAACGGCCTTTAGAAACTTGTGTAAGGACTCTTTCAGAACATTATATACCACATATGTCAGACCAATCCTGGAGTATGCGGCACCAGCATGGAGTCCATATCTAGTCAAGCATAAGACTAAAATGGAAAAGGTTGAAAGGTTTGCCACCAGACTAGTACCCGAGCTGAGAGGTATGAGCTACGAGGAGAGACTACGGGAATTAAACCTCACTTCGTTGGAAGACAGAAGAGTTAGGGGGGACATGATCACCACATTCAAGATTCTCAAGGGAATCAACAGGGTTGATAAAGACAGGCTGTTTAACACAAGGGGCACACGCACTAGGGGACACAGGTGGAAACTGAGTGCCCAAATGAGCCACAGAGATATTAGAAAGAACTTTTTTTAGTGTCAGAGTGGTTGACAAATGGAATGCATTAGGAAGTGATGTGGTGGAGGCTGGCTCCATACACAGTTTCAAGTGTAGATATGATAGAGCCCAATAGGCCCAGGAACCTGTACACCTGTTGATTGACAGTTGAGAGGCGGGACCAAAGAGCCAGAGCTCAACCCGCGCAAGCACAACTAGGTGAGTACAACTAGGTGTGTACACACACATACACACACACACACACACACACACACACACACACACACACACACACACACACACACACACACACACACACACACACACACACACACACACACACACACACACACACACATATGTAAGACCAATCCTGGTATGTACCACATATGTAAGACCAATCCTGGAGTATGCGGCCCCAGCATGGAGCCCGTACCTTGTCAAGCACAAGACGAAGCTGGAAAAAGTCCAAAGGTATGCTACTAGACTAGTCCCAGAACTAAGAGGCATGAGTTATGAGGAAAGGCTGCGGGAAATGCACCTTACGACACTGGAAGACAGAAGAGTAAGGGGGGACATGATCACAACCTACAAAATCCTCAGGGGAATCGACCGGGTAAACAAGGATGAACTATTCAACACTGGTGGGACGCGAGCAAGGGGACACAGGTGGAAGCTGAGTACCCAAATGAGCCACAGAGACGTTAGAAAGAACTTTTTCAGTGTCAGAGTAGTTAACGGATGGAATGCATTAGGCAGTGATGTGGTGGAGGCTGACTCCATACACAGTTTTAAATGTAGATATAATAGAGCCCAAGAGGCTCAGGAATCTGTACACCAGTTGATTAACGGTTGAGAGGCAGGACCAAAGAGCCAAAGCTCAACCCCCGCAAGCACAATTAGGTGAGTACAATTAGGTGAGTACACAAACACACACACACGCACACACAGGCACACACACACAGGCACACACACACAGGCACACACACACACACACACACACACACACACACACACACACACACACACACACACACACACACACACACACACACACACACACACACACACACACACACACACAAACACACACACACACACACACACACACACACACACACACACACACACACACACACACACACACACACACACACACACACACACACACACACACACACACACACACACACACACACACACACACACACACACACACACACATACAGAAGCAAGGAAAAAGCACAGGGTGAGAGGAGAAAACCAGGAAATCATAGACCCCAACACAACATCCCTAGAGATGAGGGGGGAATCCCACAGCCAGAGGGGAGGGCAACACCACCGCCCTCCTCTGCATAGAAACCCTTCCTACCCCTCACCCTCCTTGCCCCCACCCAAATAGTCAGCCAATCCTCCCTCCCCCCCCCCTCACCCAATACCCACCCTGCTACCCTTCTCCCTACTCCCACCATGTCCCCCCCTCCCCTTTCATCCCATACCCTCCCTGTCCCCTCTCCCTGCCTCACCCCATATCCTCCATTTCCCCCCCCCCCTCCCTTCTTACCATATACCCTCCTTGTCCCCCCCTTCCCTTGACCCCCCCCCCACCCCAGTATCCTGAGACCCTGTTAACCACCACACAAATCCTCACACCAATAGAGGAGCTTCCCCCATCTGCAGAACGCTCACCAAGAAGGGGACATTAGAATGAACAGAAGAAAGTGAGTATGAAGGCAATGTACACTAACATAGATGGGATTACAAATAAAACAAATGAACTTGGAGAGTGGGTACTAGAAGAAAATCCCAGACATAATAGCACTCACAGAAACAAAAACCATAACAAATGCAGTGTTTCCACAGGACTACAGTGTTGTGAGGAAAGAGAAAGAGAAGAAAGAGGAGGTGATGCATGTTGAAGCTCTGCTGATAAGAAAAAGCTGGAGTTTTGAGATAGTTATTCAAGGCTGTGAAGGTTTCAGTGACTCCATAACAAGCACCATAGCAATTGGTGGACAAAACCGTATAGTTGTAGTCATATATAACGCCCCACCAAATGACAGAAGACCCAGACAAGAATATGATAGAAACAACATAGGCCACTATTAATATAATAGAGAGAGCAGCTTCTGTCACAAGAAGGAACGGATCTTGACTACTAATCATGGGAATCTTTCACCTCGGGAAGATAGACTGGGAGAACAGAAACCCACATGGAGGAGCAGACACATGGAGAGCTAGGCTGCTGGAAGTGGCAACAAGAAACTTTCTAAACCAACATATTAAGAGACGACAGGAATGAGAGAGGTAAGATGAAAATGTCATGCTTGATCTGATCTTTACCCTAAATGAGTTGGATATAAGGGAAGTTGAAAGCACCCTTGGGAATGAATGATCACAGTGTATCATCACAGTGTAGATCACAGAATGATCTTTGAGTACCTGGTAGAGCTAGGATTTATCTCCTCAAAAAAAATATAGGAAACATGGAACTGGCGTACCGAAAGGAAAATTATGAGATGAGAAGTGTCCTAAGGGATATACCATGGGACACAACTCAGAGCATAGTCCGTACAAGAAATGATGGACTATGTCACCCAAAAGTGTCAGGAGGCAGTAAACAGGTTTATCCCGGCCCAAAAGGAAAATCCGAGAAGCAAAATAAGAATTCGTGGTGTAATAGGACATGTATGAAAGCAAAAGAACTGAACAAAAGGGCGTGGAGGAACTTCCGAAATAAATGAACACCAAAAAGCAGATAGAGATACCAGAGAACCAGGAATGAGTATGTTAGTGTGAGAAGAGAAGCAGAGAGAAGTATGAAAATAATATAGGAAATAAAGCTAAGTCCAAACCGAAGATACTCCACATTCACATCAGGAGGAAAACTACAGAGAAAGAACAGGTGATGAAACTTAGAATAGGTGAGGACAGGTATACAGAGAATGATAAAGAAGTGTGTGAAAAAACTCAACAAGAGGTTCCAGGAGGTCTTTACAACAGAACGAGGTGATGTCACTGTGCTAGGAGAGGGGGCAGTAAACCAGGCGGCCTTGGAAGGGTACGAAATTACACGAGATGAGGTCAAGAGACATCTGTTGGATCTGGACGTGAGTAAGGCTGTTGGTCCAGATGGAATCTCACCATGGGTACTGAAAGAGTGTGCAGAAGTGCATTGCTTGCCTCTCTCCATAGTGTATAGTAGGTCACTGGAGACAGGAGACCTACCAGAAATATGGAAGATGGCAAATGTGGTCCCAATATACAAAAAGGGTGACAGACAAGAGGCACTGAACTACAGGCCAGTGTTCTTGTCTTGTATACCATGCAAGGTGATGGAGAAGATTGTGAGAAAAAACCTAGTAACACATCTGGAGAGAAGGGACTTCGTGACAACCCGTCAACATGGATTCAGGGAGGGTAAATCTTGCTTTACTGGCTTAATAGAATTCTATGATCAGGTGACAAAGATTAAGCAAGAAAGCGAAGGATGGGCGGACTTAATTTTTTTGGACTGCCGGAAAGCCTTTGACACAGTACCTCATAAGAGGCTGGTTCATAAGCTAGAGAAACAAGCAAGAGAAACTGGTAGGACGCTCCAGTGGATAAGAAAGTACCTAAGCAATAGGAAGCAGAGGGTTACAGTGAGGGGTAAAGTCACCAGTGGAGCCCCACAGAGCTCTGTACTCGGACCTATCCTGTTTCTGATATATGTAAACGATCTCCCAAAGGGTATAGATTCATTCCTCTTAATGTTTCCTGACGATGCCAAAGTTAAGAGAAGGATTAGGACAGAGGACGACTGCTTGATGCTTCAAGAAGACCTGGACAAACAGAAGGAATGGTCGAAGAAATGGTTGTTAGAATTTTACCAAAGCAAATGTGATGTAATGACGATAGGTGTACGGAGCAGGAGGCCAGAAACAAGGTATCGTTTGGGAGATAAAATTCTTCAAGCGTCAGGGAGAGAAAGACTTGGGGGTTGATATTACGTGAGACTTGTTCCCTGAAGGCCATATTAAGAGGATAACATCAGCGGCATATGTCAGTTTGGCCAACACAAAAACGGCCTTTAGAAACTTGCGTACGGGATAATTCAGAACTATATACACCACATATGTCAGACCAATTCTGGAGTATGCAGCTCCAGCATGGAGTCCATATCTAGTCAAGCATAAGACTAAACTGGAAAAGGTTCAAAGGTTTGCCACCAGACTAGTACCCGAACGGAAAAGTATGAGCTACGAGTAGAGACTACGGGAATTAAACCTCACGTCGCTGGAAGACAGAAGAGCTAGAGGGGAGATGATCACCCCATACAAGATTCTGAAAGGAATTGATAGGGGTAGATAAAAACAGGCTATTTAACACAAGGGGGCACACCCACTAGTGGACACAGGTGGAAACTGAGTGCCCAAATGAGCCACAGAGATATTAGAAATAAATTTTTTAGTTTCAGAGTAGTTGACAAATGGCATTAGGAAGTGATGTGGTGGATGCAGACTCCCTACACAATTTCAAGTGTAGATATGATAGAGCCCAATAGGCTCAGGAACCTGTACATCAGTTGATTGACAGTTGAAAGGGGGATCCAAAGAGAACCACTCAACACCCGCAAGCATAACTAGGTGAGTACACACACAAACACAGCTATATTAAGGCGCTGATACACGAAGAGCTAAACTATTAGACATCGCAACAAGAAACTCTCTGAGCCAACATCTCAAGGGACCTACAATAGACTCATCCCTCTCAATTTTTGCTGATGATGCTAAATTATGAGAAGGATTAAGACAAAGTAGGGCAGCAAGAGACTATAAGATGACGTGGACAGACTGAAGGAATGGTCCAATAAGAGGTTACTAGAGTTTAACTCGATCAAGTGTAAAGTGATGAAGATAGGTGTAGGGAGACGGAGGCCAAACAAACGGTACTAGTTGGGAGGTGGAATCCTTCAATAGTAATGACGGGAGAAAGATTTAGGGGTTAATATCTCATCACAACTGCCCCAAGAATCTCACACCAAAAGGATAACATCAGCGGCGTACGCAAGGCTATCGAACATAAGAACTACCAAACAAATCCACAAGGGCTGTGACGAGGATTCGAATCTGCGTCCGAGAGCATTTCAGACGCTGCCTTAATCGACTGAGCTACGACATGGTCAAAAGGAGTTGAAACCGAAGTTCATTTGATTCATCACGTACTTGTGGTTTCTGTGTGTAATGATGTTAGGGCGAAGAGGGAGAACGGCCTATTGACATAGCTCGAGTGCACGGGGGGAGTTGTGTAAAACCCTGGTTTGTGTCTAGGAGAGGCTGCAGGATCCAGTAAGTTCAGTAGAACTTCGGATTCAACTCCTTTTGACCATATCGTAGCTCAGTCCATTAAAGCAGCGTCTGGGATGCTCTCGGACGCAGGTTCGAATCCTCGTCACGGCCCTTGTGGATTTCTTCATTTGAGTCATCACGCAATTGTGATTTCTGTGTGTAATAAGAACTGCCTTCAGAAACTTGTGTAAGAAATAATTCCGAACCATGTGTACCTCATATGTCAGACCAATACTGAATATGCGACTCCAGCATGCAGTCCACATCAAGTCAGACACAAACCGAAGATAGAAAAGGTTCTGTAGTATGCCATCTGGCTAGTCCCCGAGCTGAGGGGTATGAGTTATGAGGAAAGACTACTGGAATCAGACGTCACGATTCTAGAAGACATAAAAGTTAGAGGGAGATATGATCAATATTTATAAAATTATCAGAGGAATTGACAGGGCATATAAAGATAAACTGTTTTATGGGTGGTACACGAACAAGAGGACACAGGTAGCCTGGTGGATAGAGCGCAGGAATCGTAATTCTGTGGCGCGGGTTCGATTCCCGCACCAGGCAGAAAGAAATGGGCAAAGTTTCTTTCACCCTGAATGCCCCTGTTACCTAGCAGTAAATAGGTACCTGGGAGTTAGTAAGCTGTCACGGGCTGCTTCTTGGTGTGTGTGTGTGGTGTGGGAAAAAAAGTAGTTAGTAAACAGTTGATTGACAGTTGAGAGGCGGGCCGAAAGAGCAAAAAGCTCAACCCCCGCAAACACAACTAGGTGAATACAGGTGGAAACTTAATTCCCAAATGAACCACAAGAACGTTAGAAAGACCTTTTCAGTGTCAGAGTAGTTAACAAATAGAATGCATTAGGCAGTGATGTGGTGGAGGCTGACTCCATACACAGTTTCAAATGTTGATATGATAGAGCCCAGTAGTCTCAGGAACCTGTACACCAGTTGATTGACAGTTGAGAGGCGGGACCAAAGAGCCAGAGCTCAACCCCCTCAAGCACAAATAGGTGAGTACACACTCACACGCATCGTAGTAGGCTAAGTTGTTGGCTCACAACCGAGGATAGCGGGCTTGATTTCCCATTGCAGGACAAGCTTTAGGACAACATTTCCTTTGACAGTGCGGAGCCACGGACCATTGTTGCTCTGTTACGTCGAGGGATGGCTGCTGACGGTGGGCCGTAGGACCGCCCCACTGCCAACTTTAACTGAAGGATCATCAATAAACACAAAACACGCCCCCTAGGTTGTGCCTGGTAGGGTCTAGACGTATAAGTCCACATTTTCCCTGTATGGAACAATGCAGTGACTCGATGTTTTTCTTTAATTTTGGCCAGTTTGCAGCTTACTAATGTGCAGGTAGATGCTTATCCTATAGACCTAGGAAATGGCACGTCACTTCTTGTTACGTTTTGCCAGATACATCAGTATCATTCTCATGGTTATTCAATATTTGTGGACACACAGGATAGGGGGTTAAGAGCATGACAGGGGTATTGAGAGATGAAATCATTGTAGAGGCATATTTGGAGAGATGAAAGCAGGAATAGGGTGCTATGCTTGAGTAGATACACACGTAAAACAGCGAATCATAAGAAATAATGAAAAGGGTCTGAGGATATGAGATGATACTGAATGGAACAGGTGAAGAAAATAAACATGAGATGAGAGTAAAGAATAATAGAAATTGAAGAGATATGACAGGAACTCATAATCAGAGACATAGACAAGGAAGATAGTTTAGGGAAAGATTTCATGGACAGAAGGACGACACAGATGGGTAATGGAATTACGAATTTGGACCAAATGGAAACTTACTGGAAAGTCAACTTGACAGAACTAATTGAGAAATGTGAGAGGGATTTTGTTAAGTAAGGAGAACAAATCAGAAAATCCAATCCATGGAGCTGTTATTAATGGTAATTAATCACCATCACAACTGGTTAAGAGCAATGGAGGACAAATTACAAGACCTGAACAATGAGATTGAGTCATGATCAAAAGGAACCTCGTCACAGCCCGCTGCCCAGCACAAAGAGAACCACATCTATTCAGATCCAACGAACCTCAAAAGTGTACAGACGGAGTCACCTTGCTTCTTTGGAAGGATGGTAAGCAAGTGATGTGGGACTACGCATGCGCTTCCACACTAGCCAGAACCTATCTCCACCACAGCACAAGCGAAGCTTCTTTCAGGGAAATGCAGAAAATCATCAAATAGAGAGGTCTGGCACACTGCTCCAGCTTTGTTTCCATCGGCTTGGAGACCCTCGTTTTGTGGGGAAAATGTGAATTGAAGTTCGTAAAGGAACTGGGCGACAAACTGATTCATGTTACAAAAGACCAAAGAGTGAAAAGATTCTAGTTCCAGCGCCTTAGTGTTGCAGTTCAGAGGGAAAATGCCTGCTGCATCTTGGGCACGCGTTCACCCTTGGGGGTGTTCGAGGTGGTGTTTGACTTGCAACAATGATCGAATCTGTTTTGTGACATTTATTAATGAATCCCGTCCGTGTGTGTTTTCATTTCACTTGTAAGAGTTATGTTAT